>NC_064265.1:37366647-37670308 GCF_003254725.2 Canis lupus dingo | reverse complement strand
TTCAGCCGCTTCTTATCCAGTTTCTTACAGGCATACATCTTACCAGTGTTTCTCACTTGGACAGCACATACCTTAAGGAGAGAAAGAAAGGGAGATGATGAGGTAGCAGTAGAAAGCACTGGAAGGAAATGGGGCAAGGTTGATTCGGGGTGTGGAAGGGCAGAAATCAGGAGAGGTGCAGAGATGGCAGGCTTTGGAGAAAAGAGAAGCCATAAGTAAGAGGGGTTCTTCAGGAAAGAGCTGGGACCCCAGTGAGGTACCACTGCCCCTCCCACGAGGTGAGCCATAATGAAAAGTAACAGGGAATAGCAAGTGTCAGCAAGAATGGAGAAAAACTGGAAGCCTCATGCATTGCTGGTGGGAACCTAAAATGTAGAAGATTTTGGTGGTTCCTCTAAAAGCTAAACATAGAACTGCCACACACCCCAGCAATTCTACTTCTGGGCATATAGACAAGAGCAGTGAAAACAGGTATTCAAGTACATGTACATGAAAGTTCACAGCAGCACTGCTCACGATAGTCAAAAGGTGGAAACGACCCAGGTGTCCATCAACAGATGAATGGATAAGTGAAATGTAGCATACCCACACAATAGAATATTCAGCTATAAAAAAGGAATGAAGTACTGATAAATCCATAACGTGAATGAACCTCCAGAACACTACGCTCAGTGAAAGAAGCCACATACAAAAGGTCACATATTGCATGACTCCAGTGGCACAAAACATCAGAGTAGGCAAAACCATGGAGACACAAAATAGATCAATGGTTGTCAGGGGTCGGGGGGAGGGGAATGGGGGGGTACCTGCTAATGGGGGGTGAAGCAAATGTCTTGGGGCTACACAGAGGTGATGGTTACACAACATTTTTACAAATGTCCTAAATGCCACTGAATTGTATGCTTTAAAAATGGTTAGTGGTTAATTTTATGTCATGTGAACTTTACCTCAGAAAAATTTTTGAGCGCTCACTTCGGCAGCACATCTACTAAAAAATGTTTTTCTACTTAAAAAAAAGAAAGAGCCGATCACAGCAGTGTGTATAAAACTGATTCTAGACTTTACTTCAAGATAAGTGTTTTCTCAGATTTCTGAAGTTTTTCTCAAATTACATCCATTGCCACAATTAAGGAGAAAGGGAGAGCTCCCGCTGTCGTGTATTGTGATCATTCTCCAAAGCGTCCGGGGCACGTCAGAGTTCTTCTGGCGTGGACCCCATGATAAAGATTCTTGGCCAACTCCACATTTTGTTTGTCTTTCCTATGCCACTCTCATTTTATTTCACGTGGCGACCAGAAAAAAAAAGATGTGAGAGCGAGCTAGGAATTCTCCACAGGCGGCACTGAAATTCATTCTAGTGAGTTCTCTTAAGAATTTTTTTTTTTTAAGGCAAAACAAACTCCTTTTATGCTGTGTACTTCACCTTCCACTGTGGCCATTCTGAGACACTTACCTCCCCAAAACCACCTTTCCCCAGGACGCGGAATTCAGTGAAGTACTTTTCTGACACCGGTTGCATCTCAAAGACTTTCCACTGTAGAAACTTGTCATAGAAAGGGCTGGCCAGGAAATCCTGGAAGGGCTGGTCCTGCAAGAAGGTCATGACCTCAGCCTTGGCCTGTGCTACCAGGACTCTCTGCTCTTCCTCGGTGGTAGTTGCTTGGCACTTGGTGGCCAGAGCCGGGCTAAGGAAGGGGTGCGGGTGCCCTGGAGCAGGGGCAGCCACACAAGTGGCCACCAGCCCCTGCAGCATGCTGCCCTTGACGGGGCCCTCCTCAGCCAGCTCCCAGCTCTGCACCTCCTCTAGGAAGGCCACGGCCCCTTGGTACGGGGGCACTGTGGCCAGGAAGTCCCGAAAGAGGCGGCGGCCGATGGGCTGCTGCTCGCACAGGTTGTTGAAGTCCTGGGGCAGGGACTGGCGGAGCTGGGTACAGCACTGTGGCCCGGGCAGTGCCAGGCTCCGGCGCCGCCGCTGCAGCTCCCTGCTGTCTCCATCCGAGGTCTTCCGGGCCTGTAGGTAGGCCGTGTTGGCGATCAGGTTGTCCAGACCCCCCATGTCGACCATGGCTGGACACAGGGTATGCTCCCAGGAAAAGAAAAGGAAGGAGGGAAGGCTGTGGTGGAGACTTGGTCGGGTCTGGGGTCCACTGGCTGGTTTCCCTTGCAGGTTCAGTAGCTTCCAGAGGATTTACAGCAAGTCTCCTAGTCCGCGGGTGGGACTGGTGGAGGGTACAGAAAGACGTTTCTCTTGTAAGAAGCTTTGCTGGCTATGTATAGCTGGCCAGGGAAGGGCACACCGCAGGTCATGCTCCCATTCACCAGGAGGAAAGCAGCCTGAGATACCTGCGGGGGCTACTTGTTCTTCATGGGGGCCTTTTCCACACACACTGGCTCCCTGAATACACAGCTACCACTTTCCAAAGGAAAGGAGTCATGATAAGGTGACATACTATTTGTTGCTCACAGCATTATTGTATTAAACTGGTTCTAATTTTACATGACTCCTACCAGGCTCAAGCTATGTAAACTCCTAGGAATGCCAGGTCAGGAAGAGGAACTGTGAGAGGTAGGAGAGGTTTTCTTCTAGCAGCCCGACTCAGAGCAGGTTTCAGAAGGGGATGCTCTGAACTCTGAGTCCTGAGACATGTTCCCAGAGGCCCTCGGGGACTCACGTTGTGGCCTTCAGAGTGGGCTGTGGCTTTCTCACAGCCAGTTGCATGCTGAACAGCCTGTAGAGACTGTCCAGTTATGGCTTTCCTAGTTCCCAGGAGTCTGAGAACTAAAGTACTAGGCTAAGAAAAGGAGGGGCGGGGGTCATCTTGACCCAAAACATCCCATGAAGTGACATAAGCAGAAAAAAAACACCACTTCTCCACATGTGGTTGCAACTGTCCTGAGGACACAATCTATTGAGTGGCATCTGAATGTGAAGGAGCCTTCTTCCGCGTTGAGCCCCAGAGCAGTGCAGTTTCAGGCGCGGCCCCTCGACATCTTTGCCAATACTCCCTCACGAAGCCAGGAAGCTTCCCTCCACGGAGATCACTCAGAGCCGCCCCAGACCACGACCTCACAAAGAACAGAAATTGGTTTAGACAGAGATCAGGCTAAGAACCTCTGCTCCAAAAATAACACTTGTGTCCTACAGGGAAAGAGTACTCAGGCTTTTTCTTCACAAAGCAAGGCTAAGGCAGCTTAAAAACAAAGTCATTCAGTATTATGCCAGAGTGTTTAAAGGGAAAAAAGAGAGAGAAAGGAGGAGGGGAAAAAAAGCTGGTCAGTCTTTTTCCAAACAAACAACTTCTAGCACACACTCTGTCAAAACATCGTCATAACCACCTCGGTGTGCCTGTCAGAGCCTGCCCACCGTTCCCCAGAGCAGCTACACGCTTGGCCTCATGCTACCAAGAATTATGTAATGAACTCGTGGGTGCCCTTTGGCTTTGCACTGCTGCGCTGTAAACCATCACCCGTATGGTAGAGATGGGTGATCCACTCCGGTGACTATGGCTCAGAACCCCACCATCCGCTTTGAACCCCACACAAGAAACGTTGGTACTTTTTTGTTGTTGCTGTTGTGCTTGATATGTCATCCTGTCATTTCTGAGTAGTGAAAAATCAGTCTGAGAATCTCTCTTCAGGAAGAAGTGCCTTTTCCTGTGGTTCTTATGAATACAATGGCAATCTAAGGGGGAGAACTTTGAGAAAATGGGAGAATTGTCATCATGTGGATATTTAATCTTACCACTGAGAAAAAGAATGCTTTCCACTGATGAAATATACATGCTGTGAGCTGCTTGATTCCACCTGGACTGATACTTTCCTTTATCTCTGATAACCACCTCACCCAGCACTGTCCACTAGAAACATGCGAAGCCACGCATAAAATTTAAGATTTTCTAGTAGCCACAATAAAAAAGGTAATGAAAAAAAAAAAACAAGTAAAATTAAGTTTAATATTTTATTTAGCCCAGTGTATGCAAAATATTATCATTTCAACATTGTAATTGATATAAAAGTTGCTAATGAGATATTTTACATCTTTTTTTTACGTCCTGAGGTTGAAAATATGTTTGTATTTGACACTTAGCACACAACTCAATTCAAACTATCTACATTTCAAATACTCAGTAGACAGTGACTACCTTATTGAGCAGCACAAAATTAACCCTTCTTTACCTAGTTTGTCACTAGGTGGCATTGTTCTTAGGTTTGTTTGTTTCCTAATCAGTAATCCCATAGATCATCTACGTAAAACAAAACAAAACAAAACAAAAAACACACACAAACACCTCACTCTCTTATTCACTAAAAATTATCTGACTGATGAGAGCAGAATTTTTATAATATCTGAACACCAAGTTATAGAAGTTATAAAATGACTACGTGTGGCCTACTGGCAATTAAAAACAGAGTATCATTGTTTTTAAGTTTTAGCCACCTGAAAAAAAAAAAAAAAAGAGGTCTGTTTCAAATGGAACACTTTGTGTGATTACTAACAATTAGGGTCCAGGGCTTTTCACAACTTGATGAAACAGTAACTGTAGGTCCAATTATAAAGAACAGCACTGTATCCTTAACTTTAGAAGCAGAGTCAAGTGCTAGGCACATTCAGGATACCCTGTGCCAACGGGGAAAAGTACCAGAAAACTTGGATTTAGATGTGACCCAACAGTTATAAGCACTAACTATAGCACTGCTTGGGAGAGCGGAATCTCAGTACTAGGGAGTCCTAGCTGTGTGATCTTCAGCAAGTTACTTAACATCTCTGAGCATCAGTCTCATCTGAAAGCAGAAATAATCAGTGTTGGTTCTTGGGTTGGTTCTTTAGAAATTTAAATCCCAAATAGTTCCTGGCACAATGAACTGATCAAAAAGTCCTAGCTTTTAAATGATGACTATCAATCATCAAAACTTAATCTAAAATTATGCTTTTCTGATATGCAAAGTAAAGGCAGGAGAAACCTAAGCAATACAGAAGAAGGTGGGTATCTGTGTACAATGCTCACCTTGCATAGAGCAGCCAACTCAGGGCTTCATGTGACCTTGGAAAGCTGTGGGGTCTGGTGCAGCTAGAAGACAGAGACCAGATTCGTTAGGTGACATGCATAACTTCTAACAATAAACTATTTCAATTAAATGATTTACTACATTCAGCCATAAAAACAGAGAATTAAATTCTGTCATGTGAAAAGAGGAGATATTTCACTTTGAAAGAAAAATAAACTTTTATGATGGGGAAAACAAGGAAATTTTTTACTCTTTTATGACTAGTTTTGTAACCTAAAGGAAAAAAAAGCTCCTTACCCACCTCTTCCATCTCATTTTGCATCACGTGGTTTAATGTATTATTTCTGATATGTATGTTCTTGAATTTTAAAATGCTCTGATGTCATACGACATTTGAAACTCAAAGAACATAAAAAAATTAGGTTAAATTAGTAATGTGGTAAGCTTGGTTTGTTTCTCTTTCTAAGAATTTTTTAATATTGAAAATACCTCCTAGGATAAAGAAAATAGTAAAGCATGGTTTCTGGTAAGAACATGACTCTCTTTTATAATCCACAGTTCTCTGCATGGCCCAATAGCACATGTATTTGAGGATGAAGAATCATGAAATAATACAACTTGATATGATGTGATCTCAGAAACAAGATAATTTGTACATTGAATGTAAGTTCTGAAGCAGACTAATAGGTTAACATTAGGATACCCAAAGAAGCCAGATTATTCTTCAACTTCTGACTTAAATCTTTCCATAGTAAAGATTCACTTTTTTCTTTTAGTAGAAGCCCTCTACAGGAAAGAAAAGCAAAAGGGTCTTTATCCTTCCAACAGCAGTTGACCACACTTTATATTTTAGTAATTTGAAGAAGTCAGGGATACCTTATTGGTTAAAATTTGTTGAATACTAAACAGAGAACAGAGGGAGCAAGATAAATTATAGACTACCATTTTAATGTGGTCACAGAACTTTCTCACAAAGAATTACTTTTCAAGCACTTTGTCTTTTCTGTTGAAATACTGAATAGTAAGACCAATGGGTGGTCCTGCTGGATTTTCTTCAACAGAGTTCTAGAGACAACTGAGGTTTTCTTAGCAAAATTAGAAAGGAATGATATACAAAGTATTTTCAGAAGACTAAGTATAAAAATCATACAGGAGTTGAAAATCACCATTTTATTACACCATTTTAAGAGATCTTTTTGTTATGGAAAATCTCAAACATACATAAAAGTACAGAGAATAGCAAAATGAACTTTCTCATAGTCATCAGCCAACTTTATTTTTGGCATTATTAGCATTTTGCCAATTTTCTTTCACTTTCATCTAACAAGTTCTTGTTTTGTTTGTTCTTTTCTTTCTCTTTCTTCCTTTATTGAGAGAGAAAGAGAGCATGAGGGTGGGGGTGGGGGGCATAGGGAGAGAGAGAGAGAGAGAATCTTAAGCCGCCTATTCAATGCCAAAGACCAGGGAAGTGCTGTGAATAAGGGGGAAGATATGTAGTGCCAGATGAGGCTACAGGGACAGCTTGGAGTCAAACCATCCTCTTAAGGATTTGGTCTCTGTCCTAAGAACAATGGGAGACCATCAGAGTGTTAAGCCATATAACATGGTTATATTTGTGTTTTCAGAAAGATCCCACTGGCTACTCTGTGGTGAAGAGACTGGGAATGCGCAGCCTGGAGGAGGTAACTGAGGCTGCCCAAGGAGCAATATGGTGGTATAGCGATGGAACAAAGCAGGAAGAGTCTCAACCTATTCAGAAGGCAAAATGGATGGGAGACAGTGAGATGCAAGGTGAGGAAGAGGAGAAGGAAGGGGTGACACCAGGGCTTTGGCTCCAGGGAACTGGACAGATGGTTATGCCATTCACCCAGATATATAAACCCTGAAAGGAGGAGTGATTTGAGTTCAGTTTGGGACATGTGGGGGTTGGGGTCCCCATGAGACAGCCATGTGGAGATGTCACGTGGGCAGGTGGCACTGTACGAGGCACTGGGTGTACAGCAGCAAACAAAACTGACAAAAATCCCTGTCTTTAAGGAGATTACATTTTAGTGGGTGAGATTGTTAATAAACAAGTAAAATATACCATATATTAGATTGTGGTATTACAAATGACCCAAAAACTTTGTAACCTAAAATAATGACTTATTATTTCTCATGAATTCTGTGCCTTGACTGAGTAGCTCTTTGCTGGTCTGACTCGTGTGGCTGCATTCAACTGGGGGGTAAGGGGTACAGCAGACAGCTGAGTTCAGCTGGGAGGCCACTGGGGGTTTTCAGCAGAGGACTGCTACAATCAGATGGATATTTAAGCAGGATCACAGACTAAAGGGGACAAGGGTAAAAACAGAGAAATTAGTTTGGAGGCTAAGGCAGTGACCCTGGTGAGACATCACTGGAGGGAGAATGAGGGTTTGCTTCTGCAGTAAATGCAGGGTGTTGCAGAAAGAAAAAAGATAAGGTTGACCTCAAGGCTTGGGCCCTAAGTAACTGTAAGTATGAATGTCCCATAACCTCGAGGAATAGGTTGTGGAGAAGATCAAGAATTCAGTCTTATACTGTTACGTTAGAACTGTCCATGAAACATCCAGATGGGGATCTTATTAAGTAGCTGCTGGATCTGTGGCTCTGGAACCTGAGGTGGGGGAAGTGGGAGAGCTTGGGCTGGAGGTGTTCACCGGAGTCATCCAGTATGTAAAAGGCATTTAAAGCCATAGGACTGGCTGTACCACTCTGGGGGTGAGAGCAGAGAAATCTGAGGTCAAAGGGGTGAGAAGTCCAGATGGGGGTAGAAAGAAAGCCAGAAGAGAATGGTACCCTAGAAACCAGTGAAGAAGGGGTTTTGGGGAAGAGAGGGATCAATTGTGGCAGATGCTTTTGATAGGTCAAGCATGGTAAATACTGACAATTGACTAACTTTGACAGTTTTATTTACTGGTTTTTTTGTGACACTGAAAAGGAACATTAAAAGGGGGGTAAGAGGGATCCCTGGGTGGCGCAGTGGTTTGGCGCCTGCCTTTGGCCCAGGGCGCGATCCTGGAGACCCGGGATCGAATCCCACGTCGGGCTCCCGGGGCATGGAGCCTGCTTCTCCCTCTGCCTGTGTCTCTGCTTCTCTTTCTCTCTGTGTGACTATCATAAATAAATAAAAATTAAAAAAAAAAGGGGGGGGGGTAAGAATGCTGCTTTTACTTAACATGAAGTTAATACTATGCATAAAGGAAAAAAAGAAAGCATAGCAGTATCATCTGGTGGATGGCACATCGGCATTTATTCTTAGGTAGATAAAAATAATCGTTTGAAAGCTTCATATTTCTTTTAATTTAGAATTTTCCAGGGCCTAGTTTTTAGCTGCAAACTTCACTTTGAAATATTTCTGTTGGTTTTCATGATTAAGGATATTTGAAGTCGCTCTTATGTTGGTCTGCAGATTCTGGGGATGAGGGGTTGCCAGGAAAAGACAGCTAATGTATTCTTGGTTAACTGGGTAAATATGCCATTTTAATAAAATATTGAAACTCAAAAAATATTTAGAGGAGATTTTTTGACCTCCAAAAAAGATTTAGAGGTCACTAGGGAGCTGGACAAGAGCAGTTTCAATGGTGTGCTATGAAGAAACCCTTCTGAGCCAGTTCACTAGAGAATGGAAGAGGTAAATTGGAGGCTGGCAGCCTAAGCTACTCTTCTGAGGAATTTTGCTCATTGGAGTGAGTGACCAAGGAGGGGAGAAAGGCAGATAGACAAGATCACTGGAGGAGAGCAGGTCAGGGGATTTAGAAACTAGGGTACTACAAGCATCATCCATGTGAGTATTGAAATCACCAAGAATTACTCAAAAAGGAAGTGATGGACAAATTGACAGATAGTGGGGCTAGCATCTTTAAAGAACAAAGAACAGTGACGGGGGCCACAGAAGACTGTGGTGAGTGTCGGTCTAATGACCTGAGAGTCAGGGCTGGGTGTTTATAGGGAGAAGGCAGCAACAGAAAGTGATGAAGTTATCTTGAACATTGCCAACTTCAGTAGTATGAAGGAGCAGGAAGGTTGCTGAAGAAGAAGCAGTGTCCTCAGGGGAGAGACAGTTTTCAGTAAGAATAAGAAAGTGATGGATGAAACCAAGACCTGGTTCTTTGAAAAGATAAATAAAATAAGTAGATCTTTAGCCAGACTTATCAAGAAAAAAAGAGAGAGGGATCATATAAATAAAATCAGAAATGATAAGAGAAGTAATAACTCACACCACAGAAACACAAAAGTTTATAAGAGACTACTTACTGTAATATATTATATGCCAACAAACTGGACAACAAGAAGAAATAGATAAATTTCTAGGACCATACAATCTTCCAAACCTGAATCAAGAAGAAACAGACCAACCAGAAGTAACAAAATTGAATCAGTAATCAAAAAATGACAAACAAACAAAAGTCCAGGACCAGATGGATTTACAGGTAAATTCAACCAAATACTAAAAGAAAATTCTATGCCTTTTCTCCTCAAATTTTTCCAAAAAATACAAGAGGAAGGGAAGCTCCCAAATAGATTCTAATAAGGCCAGCATTACCCTGATAGCAAAGACACTAAAAAAAGAAAATTATAAGCCAATATCTCTGATGAACATATATGCAAAAATCCTTAACAAAATCGTTGCAAACCTCATTTAACAATACACTGAAAGGATCATCTACCATCATCAAGAGGGATTTATTTTGGGAGACTCAAGTACAGTTCAATATTCACAAAGCAATCAATGTGATACACTGCATTAACAAAATGAAGGATAAATATCATATGATCATCTCAATAGATGCAGGAAAGCATTTGACAAAATTCAACTGCCATTCATGATAACAACAGACTGGGTTTAGAGGGAATGAACCTCAAAGTAATAAAGGCCATATAAGCAACACACAGCTAATATCAATGCTGAGAAATTGAGAGCTTTTCCTTTAAGATCAGGAATAAGACAAGGATTCCACTCTTCCTACTTTCATTCAATGTAATACTGGTCCTACTCACAGCAATCAGACCAAAAAAAAAAAAAAAAAAAAAAAAAAAAAAGAGAGAGAGAGAAAAAGAAAAACAGGAAAGAATAAAAGGTGTCCATATTGGCATATTGCTAAGGAAGAAGCTAAATTGTCACCGTTTATCGCTTCTTGGCCTTTTGGCTAAGATCAAGTGTAAATTGTCACTGTTTGCAGATAACATGATACTATACATAAAAAACCCTCAAGATGCCATGAAACAACTATAAGAACTCATAAATGGAACTTTGTTGCAACATAAGATTAATACACAGAATTTGGTTCCATTTCTATAACGAAGAAGTAATAACTGACAATTATTGGTTTTTTTGTGACACTGAAAGAGAAATTAAGAGAATACTTCAATTTACAATTGCACCAAAAAGGATAAAATACCTAGGAATAAACTTAACCAAGGAGGTGAAAGATCGGTACTCTGAAAACTATAAGACATTGATGAAAGAAAATTGAAGACAACACAAATGGAAACATGTTCCATGCTCACAGACTGGAAGAATCAATATTGCTAAAATGCCCATACTACCCAAAGTAACCTACAGATTCAGTGCAATCCCTATCAAAATACCAAAAGCATTTTTAAAGGGCACTTTTCATGAACTAGAACAAATAACAGCAAAATGTGTATGAAAACACAAAGACTGAATAGCTAAAGCAATCTTAAGAAAGAAAAACAAAGCTGGAGGTATCACAATGCTGGATTTCAGGTATACTACAAAGCTGCAATAATCAAAACAGTATGGTATTGGCACAAAAACAGATACACAGATTAACAGAACAGAATAGAGCCCAGGAATGAACCCATGATCATATGGTTAATTAATCTTTGACAATGGAGGCAAGAATATACAATTAGAGGGGCACCTGGGTTGCTCAGTGGGTTGAGCATCTGACTTCAGCTTATGTCATAATCTTGGGGTTCTGGGATGGAGCCCCACATCAGGCTCCATGCTCAGCTAGGAGCCTGCTTCTCCCTCTCCCTCTGCCCTACCCCCAGCTTGTACTCTCTCTGTCTCTTTCAAATAAAAAAATAAAACATATATATTTTTAAGAATACACAATTAGGAAAAGACAGTCTCCTCAATAAAGGGTACTAGGAAAACTGTACAGCTACCTGCCAAAGAATGAAACCGGATCACTTTCTTACACCATATGCAAAAATAAATTCAAGATGGATTACAGACCTAATTGTGAGACCTGAAACTATAAAACTCTTAGAAAAAAACATAGGCAGTAATTTTTTGACATCAGCCATAGCAACATTTTTCTAGATATGCCTCCTCAGGGAAGGAAAACAAAAGCAAAAATGAACTATTGGGACTACACACACCAAAATAAAAAGCTTTTGCATAGCAAAGAAAACCATCAACAAAACAAAAAGACAACTTACTAAATAGGAGAAGATATTTGCAAATGATATATCCAGTAAGGGTTAATATTCAAAATGTATAAGAACTTACACAACTCAACACTGAGAAATAATCTGATTAAACAAATGTGCAAAGGACCTGAATAGACATTTTCCCAAAGAAGACACAGATGGTAAACAGACACATGAAAAGATGCTCAATATCACTAGTCATCAAGGAAATACAAATAAAAAATGAGATACACACAATGAGATATCAACTTATACCTGTCAGAATAGCTGGAATAAAAAAGAGAAGTAAGTTGTGTTAAGAATGTAGAAAAAAAGGACCCCTCATGCACTGTTGGTGGGAATATAAATTGGTACAGCTACTGTGGAAAAGTTTGGAGGTTCCTCAAGAAATTAAAAATAGAATTACCCTATGATAGCAATTCCACTGCTGAGTATTTACCCAAAGAATATGAAAACACTAACTCAAAAAGATACAGTGCACTCCTATGTTTATTGCAGTATTATTTACAATAGCCAAGATAGAGAAGCAACTGAAGTGTCCATCAATAGACAAATGGATAAGGAAGATGTAGTATTTATATACAGTAGAATAGTACTTGGCCATAAAAAGGAATGAGATTTTGCCATTTGTGACAACATGGATGGACCTAGAGGGTATTATCTTAGGTGAAGTAAGTCAGAAAGAGAAAGACAGATACTATATGATTTCACTTGTATGTGAAATCTAAAAAATAAAATGAATGAATAAACAAAGAAACAAAAAGCAGAAACAAACTCTTATAAATATAAAGGACAAACTGGTGGTGGCCAGAGAGGACTAGGGTGAAGTGCTGGGCAAAATTGGTGAAGAGGAATGGCAGATATGGGCTTCCAGTTGCCTAATCAATAAATCATGGGGATAAAAGGTGTGGCACAGGGAATATAGTCTGTGATACCATTGTTTGGTGACAGATGGTAGCCACACTTGTGAGCATAGTATAATGTAGAGACTTGTCGAATAACTGTTGTACACTCCAAGCTAATGTAACATTGTATGTCAACTATAATATAAAAAAAAAAGTGAAGGGAACTTTCAGAGAATGATGAGGATGGTGGAAATTTTGTTAGCGTAACTACCAGAGGACATAGAGGAAGTTTCAGAAGTTGGAAGGAGTAGGAGAGGAGGCAATAAAAGGGAATGTAAAGAATTACTTGGGGTTACATTTGAGAGAATGTGAAGTGACATGGTAAGTCTGGGTTTCTTGCGTTTTCAAACCTAATAGGGATGAAGGGCAAGATGAGATTGATGGCTTAACTCAGTGATGGTGGCCAGTCCCTGAGAGTTGGAGCAGGGAGGGGTGCTGGCCTGGAGTGGCCATGCAGGATGTTGGAGCTGAGACTACTAGACCCGCCTGACCACTGAGTTGTGGGAGGTCCCGTGGGGAGTACTTGGGCACCCTTCCATTTGGTCGATGTGTGTGGAGCTGGTGGAGGGGTGGTCTGAGCTGAGCTGGAAGGATCTGGGGCATTTTTGTAGTTAGTTGCAGGTATGAGAGCTGTAGGTGAGAGCTGCACCAGGACTTCCTTTTACTTTGCATCCACCTAAGGACCTAATAGCAGGGCTGCAGTGGAGGTGGGAGGGCTTGAGCACTCCTAAGCTTTATCAAGGGGTCTGTGTGCTCACTCACAAGACCTCAGTTCCAGGCCATCTGTCCAGCAGAAACCGAGCACTAGAGCCTCAAGTACATCGAGGGCTTTTTAAAGCAGAAGGTATGGAAATGACCCTAGTCCATATCTATTATCTTTAAGTTCTAAGCCTATTGTTAGAGTCTGAGGTGGTGCTGTTCAGTGTGTTCAGATTTCAGTGAGGAACTGCAGGGTACACTAAAATTTCCACCTTATGACTGATGGCAGCTCTAAGACGTTGCACACTTAAAAACTCTGGAAAATGTTTTAGAAGAGAGTTGGGTTGAACAAAACATTTTCCCTTTTAAAAAATCACCTCTTCCATTGCTGATTTCTTCTGCATTTTGATAAACTTCTTGAAAATGAAACACTTTTAATGAACTCCAAGGAGCTTTCTCAGATTACCTCCACAGGGGACCAGAACAAGATCAGAAACACAATTATTTTGATTTGAGTGCTTTCTTGAAGAGTTGAACATTAAGACAAATGGAACAACCATTAATGCATTTTCTTGTATTTTCCACTTAGTGGCAAATATGAAATAGTATTGGTTGTGGTCTCAAATAATAATATCCACCTGTCTTTTTTTTTTAATTAGGTTTATTTTACACAGAATAAACTGTACAGATTGATGAGTTTTGACAAATGCATGTATTCATATAACCATCATCCAAATTAATATATGCAACATTTCCAAGGCTGCTGAAAGCTTTCTTGTGCTCTTTTTTTTTTTTTAATTTTTTATTTATTTATGATAGTCACACAGAGAGAGAGAGGCAGAGACACACGCACAGGAAGAAGCAGGCTCCATGCACCGGGAGCCCGACGTGGGATTCGGGAGCCCTCGGGAGCCCGACGTGGGATTCGATCCTGAGTCTCCAGGATCCCGCCCCAGGCCAAAGGCAGGCGCTAAACCGCTGTGCCACCCAGGGATCCCGCTTTCTTGTGCTGTTTTGCAGTCAATATCCCCAATGAGAGACAACCATTCTGATTTCTGTAGATTAATTTTGCCTGTTTTTGAACTTCATATAAACAGAATCATACAGCAAGGTACTCTTTTGTGTCCGGATTCTTTTGCTCTACATAATGTTTGGAGACTCATTCACGTTGTTGCATGTATTATGTTTGTTCCTTTTTTTTTTTGCTGCTGAGAAGAATTCCATTCTATGAATATACCATTATTCTTTTGTTGATGGACATTTGGTTTGCTTCCAGTTTTGGCTATCATAAATACAAAAAACGCAGCTTTGAATATTCATCGATGTCTTTTTGTGGACATAAGTTTTCATTGCTCTTGGGTAAAACCTAGAAGCAAAATTACTGGGTCAGAGGGCAGACATATATTTAACTTTTTACAATACTGCCTTATGGTCTGGTTGTTTCACTTTTCATTCCCGGCAGCAATGTATGAGAGTTCCAGGTCTCCACATCTTCACCGAGACTTGGTGTTAACAGTATCTTTAAATAAAATCTTTAAAAAGCGGGTGGTGCTTTGTTAAGATTAAATGAGTTAATACATGTAAAGCTCTTAAAGGATAATTTGGTACCTAGTAAGTGTTACATAAGTTTTATTATCACTATTGACCATATTTTAGCAAGTTTCTAATAGGGAATTCTAACTTCTCAAAAATATTATAAAAGTGTATATAAATTACTGTTAATCAGGGTTTGTCAACCTCAGTGCTATTGACATTTTTTACTTGATAATTCCTTATTGTGGGAGGTTGTCCTGTGCCTTGTAGGATGTTTAGCAGCATCCACAGCCCCTACTCAAGAGATCCCAGCACTCCTACCAGCTGTGACAACCACAAATGTCTCCTGACATTGCCAAATGTCTCCTGCAGGGCAAAATCATTACCTGGTTGAGAACCACTGATATAAATCTACCAAGGATAACAAAAGCAGCTACATGAATTTATAGTTCCAAATAGGAAGGTATTTTGAAAATATAAGTAATTCCTAAAAAATGTAAAGAACAGGAAACCACGCCAACAATCCTTTTTTAAACTAAAGTGTTTCAATACAATTTTGGATCTTTGTGTTTGGGTTAATTTTTTCCCCTAAGTGTAGTGAATTGACCAGTTAAAAATGTGTTGATTCTCTTTGTCAAGGACAAGATTTAATTAGTAAAATAAGGCTTATGTTCAACATTCTAGTTTCCAAAGATAATCTTTTTTTTTTTTTAAGATTCTATTTATTTATTCATGAGAGACACACACAGAGAGAAAGAGAGAGAAAGAATGAGAGAGAGAGAGACGCACAGACACAGGCAGAGGGAGAAGCAGGCTCCATGCAGGAAGCCTGACGTGGGACTCATCTCTGGTCTCCAGGACCATACCCTGGGCTGAAGGCGGTGCTAAACCACTGATCTGCCCGGGGTGCCCTCCAAAGATCATCTTTAAAAGGAAAGTGGAAGGTCACTTAAATTTTATATAACTGAGGCCTCCATGATTCCTAAATTCTGGTAGAACAGGCCTTAAAAACAAGATTATCTATACCAGCACTGTCCAACAGAACTTTCTTCCATGATGGAAACGTTTTGTTCTGGGATGTCCAGTATGAAGCCATTATCCCCATATGACTATTGAGAACGTATAATGTGGCTAATGTGACTAAGGGACTGAATTTTAAATTTTAATTAATTAAAATTTAAATGTAAGCAGCCACATGTGGCTAAGTGGCTACATTGTTGGATAGCACAGATCTATACCCTTCAAGAAATAAATTATTTTAAATGTTATTTTCTTCCTTAGGTGGGTCTTTTGTCAGTGGGCAGGGCTCCTTCTCCCCTTGCCCTATAGAGAAAGTTACGAGGAGGCAAATATGAGAGTATGTGAAGTGGAGATGGAACTGAAGACAAGGCAGGCAGGCGAGAAAGTAGAAGCAATGTAAACAACTTACTTCAAGAAGACACAGGGTATTTCTCTACCCAGAAATGCTATGGAGCACATACATACCACTTATTGTTAAATAAAACAGAAATGGAATAAATAAAATAAAACAGAAAATATGTGTTAAATAAAATAGAAATAACCCACACAAGAGATGATTCTTGTAATCACGTACTGTATATGCTACAAGTGAATGTGGTTTGTCCCTTCTACTTCCCAGACGGTATGTGTCTCTTAGAAGGTTCATTACATTACACTTCACAAATCTGTTGTGAATTGAACATTCCCTAACAGACACTGCTGTCTCTGAAGACAGGACACTTACTTGTATTCAAATTCTTTCTACCATATATATGGTAGAGGCAAAGTCTCATATATAGGAAGCAAGCAGTGATTAATAGATTTCTATTATAAATATATAATTTCTATAAAGGTAGAAAAAGCAGAGCAGGAGTTAGTATAGCAGATGTTAATTTACAAGGAAGGTCTAAGAATCACCACTAAAGAGTTAAATGACAATTGTATTATACCAGCCATACAAAACTCATTCTATACTATATATTTTTTGGATTTACAAAGTTATCCTCTAGGTGGTCTGGCAAGAATTCTGATTATTTTATAAGATACAATTTTGGTACAAATAATTTAGTTGGATTTTTTTATATAAGTCCTCATAAATTTAGTTAGTAGGTAGCTCCTTCAAAGCTAGGAAAAATTCAAATGGCATAGAACATTTCATCTGCACTAAAATAGTTCCAACAGCTATTATCTCTCTCTCTCTTTTATTTTTTTTAAGATTTTATTTATTTATTTGAGAGACAGAGAGAGCGCACCTGCACGCACAAGTTGGGGGAAGGGCGAATGAGAAGCAGACTCCCTGCTGAGCAAGAAGCCCTACATGGGACTCTCATGACCTGAGGCGGAGGCAGACACTTAATGGACTGAGCCACCCAGGCGCCTGTTCCAAAAGCTTTTAACTGAGATTTTCATCTGGGCAGTTTTTTCTAACTCTCCTCCCTGCCTGGTTTATACACACACACACTTTGAAAACCACTCTGGGAGAGCCCATTGTTGCTGATGGGAATGTGCTTCTCAGATGTGTTGGTGTGGTTTTTAAAAAGTTGAAAACCACCCTCTTAAAAAAACTCATGTTGGCAGTTCTACACAGGTTGTGGGTGCACACAAACAACCTAATTCTTACAAGAATCATCACTGGAAACAAGATACCTTTTCTCAAAGCTACTCTCTAAGGTAGAGATCAGCAGTGGCAATACTGACCTATAATGATGGCTAATATTTATTGAGTGCTTCCTATGTTTCAGGCACTGTTCCAGGTAGTTAATGTGTATTAATTCTTTTAATCTTCATAGAAACCCTATGAAGTAGATAATATAGTTGTTCCCGTTTTAGTTGAGAAGATAGGGACAGAGAAGTTAAGGACTCGGTGCGGGATCACACAAGTAGTAAACGATGGAGTCAAGATTCCAAGCCAGGCTGAGTGACTCCTAAATTGCAGTCTTTCTACTATTCTATATCACAGCTACACTCACCCAAGGAAAGCTTGCAAGCAGTCAACTTAAGAAAAGCAGGTTCTGTTCTGCAAAAGAGGAACTTCCATACAAACGTTTGTCATGTTTTGTTATATTGTTCAAATTGTTCGATAAAAAATAGCTTAAACTTTCAAATATATTTGTACTTTAATTCTAATTTTCCTTATATTCAAACCAGCAAGATTTTTCCTTTAAATACATATTTTTTAAAACTGGGCTTACTGGGGCGCCTGGGTGGCTCAGTGGTTGAGCCTCTGCCTTTGGCTCAGGCCGTGGTCCTGCAGTCCCAGGATCAAGTCCCGCATCAGGCTCCCTGTAAGGAGCCTGCTTCTCCCTTTGCCTATGTCTCTGCCTCTCTCTCTCTCTCTGTCTCTCATGAATAAATAAATAAAATCTTTAAAAAATAGTTTAAAAAACTGGGCTTACTAAACTAAACATGGAAATTTTCTAATTTTCTTTTCAGAGCATTACCCTGAAAAGCTAGTCCTTGTGAATAACTTTAAAAAGCAAGAAAGCCTTCTTTTTTTTTAAAGATTTTATTTATTTATTCATGATAGTCACACAGAGAGAGAGAGAGAGGCAGAGACACAGGGAGAGGGAGAAGCAGGCTCCATGCAGGGAGCCCGACGTGGGATTCGATCCTGGGTCTCCAGGATCGCGCCCCGGGCCAAAGGCAGGCGCTAAACCACTGCACCACCCAGGGATCCCCAAGAAAGCATTTTTTAAAAAGTTACCTTTCTTATTAGATGTCCACTACACTTCTAAAGGAACACGTAAGCTTTTTTCTGATCCTAAAATCTTCTACATTAGCTTCAATTAAATAAAACAATTTTGAGCTTATTCTTTAGGCCTAGAAGACTGCCAAGTAAATATTCACTAACCATGTCATTGAAATGTCCAACCATGCAACTAACATGTAAATCAAAAGATTGTATGTTGGTTTTATTCAGAGCTTTACTAAGCATGATCCATCATTTGGGTGGGAAAGTTCTTACCATCAATGGAAATGCTCCCATGTTACAGAGACAACAACAGTCTACATTACTGCTGTCTATATGTAGTGATCACACACACACATACACACACAAACACACACACATTCATATATGTATCAGCCCACTTCTTTATGCCTTCTGGTGTAATTATGCTTAAGTATTTATTTATTTATTTATTTATTTATTTTTTTTTTGGGATATGACCTTTATTGAGCTTATTATGCTTAAGTATTTAGATACTGAAATGCAAATAATTATAAATTCCTTTTATTTCTATTTTATATTACAATCAAGCTATTTTATATTATATATTTAGGTATTACTATTAAGTTATAATACATATTTTAATTATATGTGGAGACATTTATGAATTGCACTTCAGGATAGTAATGGGAAAATATTGTATAAAGGGTAATGGGTTTGGTGGGGTAGAATTTACTGATGTGGATGTCATCTGTAATGTAAGAATGCACCTTGCATTAATGTGAGAATGCACCTTGCATAGGTGGAAAATTAAATAGCCAAAGATGACAAACATATTTCCAATACACTAGTAAAATAAAATGCAACGTTGTTTAATCAAATGGAAAGTAAAATCTGTTCAATGCTTAACTTTTGCTTTGGTACTCAAAATTAATGTCACAGCATGTTCTTTCTGATGAAACAATATGTACTAAACTTTCAGATGGCTATGCAGATGAGCTGATATCATCCCAGGATGGGTAGGATCAGTGCTGCTTTGTCCCAGCCCTTCCTCTTCTACCCTCAGATGCTGATGTGTAGTAGAAACAGAGCTTTTGTTAGGCGGTGGGCCTGTGGTTTTGCTGTGTGGAAAATCTACTTATTACTACCACCCTTCACATTTCATTTATATAACTGTCATACTGACTAAAATAACTTGACATTCTTACTATTTCTCTCATCACTGCAAAGCCAAATATTTGATTTACATTTTATGAATACATCCTTTTAAAAACATCGGACAAAAAGCTACTCAAATAGTTCAATGACAGATATTCAAAAGGTCAAACATATTTGTGTGTTGAAATTAATTTTTTAATCTGTTATTTAATGTGCATGTGTTACATAACCAGGATCGTGAAAAACATGAAAGAAAAAATTCATTTCTAATCAATACCCAAATGTTTCAATATACTTTACAAAATCAGCCATATAAGCAGAGTTATTACATTAAATATGACCTGGAAAAGCATCTTCAATAACAGAACTTGAGAAAGGACATACACGCAAGCATGTGCATGCACATACCCCAAACTAAAAAGCCTAAATATAACTTTAAAGAAAAACTGAAAAAAAAAATTGGAAGTGTTGTCATTAATTTACAATAAAGAAAGATAAGCTGGATAAACTACACTCTTTCTAGCTTCTACTCAAAGCTGAAACATGGTGCCCCTAAAAATCTGAAACAAGGATCTTGGAATCTGTTAATATGTTACTAGGGTCAGTTCTCTTGACATTTCAGCTTTCTTGACTTTCAAATAAGAGCAGTAATAACCTATAATTCATAAGTGTGTTATAGGGATGCCTGGGTGGCCTAGTGGTTAAGCATCTGCCTTCAGCCCAGGGCGTGATCCTGGAGTCCTGGGATCGAATCCTACATCGGGCTCCCTGCATGGAGCTTCCTTCTCTCTCTGCCTATGTCTCTGCCTCTCTCTCTCTATGTCTCTCATGAATAAATAAAATCTTTTTTTTAAAAAAGTGTGTTATAAATGCAAAATAGTCAAATCCATTTAGAAAACTTAAAAGTAAGGCATGATGTCTAAATTATGCACACTAAATGGAATTAAATATAAATTAATATAATTTATATGAACTCTTTCATGATTACTGTTTTAGTACCTTTATAGTAATGTATTTGTTAAATGTAGTTTTACTGACCTTACTGTAAATACCCAACTACTATGTAACTAGGACACTACTCCTTAGATTAAGTATACTGTTTGAACAAATATCTGCACATGTAATTTTTGTAAAGAATTATTATAGATATGATTTCTCAATGTCTACTACATGGTAAAGGGTGTCATTCTTCTCCATTCTTGGCTCCCCTTTCCTCAATCTTTTTTTTTTTTTTTTTTTAATTTTTATTTATTTATGATAGTCACAGAGAGAGAGAGAGAGAGAGAGAGAGGCAGAGACACAGGCAGAGGGAGAAGCAGGCTCCATGCACCGGGAGCCCGATGTGGGATTCGATCCTGGGTCTCCAGGATCGCGCCCTGGGCCAAAGGCAGGCGCCAAACCGCTGCGCCACCCAGGGACCCCCCCTTTCCTCAATCTTTCCATCCATTCATCCTTCCCATGTTACTTATTGTTTTTCTTCTAGAAACAGATATGTTTCAGTGGCTTTCTCATCAATTTATACTCACTCCACCAACTGAAAACTCTTTACTGTCATGTCTACAAATGTTAAGTTTTCTGATTGCTGCATAATGTATACACATTTTCTAGTTTCAGCTCCAGCAATTTCTTATATTTTAAAGACTTAATTTATTTATTTGACATAGAAAGAGTGCAAGCGGGGTAGTGGCAGAGGGAGAGGGAGAAGCAGGCTCCCTAAGCAGGGAGCCTGATGCAAGGCTTGATCCCAGGATCCCCCAGGATCATGACCTGAGCTGAAGGCAATCGCCCCAAACAACTGTGCCACCTAAGCACCCCTCCAGCATCTTCTTAAAATGAAAATATCCTTCAAGGAGATCACTTAACTGATTCTTTTATATACCTGAGAAAGGGGAACTGTGAGTTAAAAGCACATTAATGAATGGCTGTATACATGTGTCGTATTACACTTCCACATATATATACATACATGCACTTGAAGTAAGCCAAATCTAAGTTCAACAAATTTGAATAAAAATATGTCATTTTTTTGGGAGGGGGGAGGAGGAGTTTAAATGTAATCCTATTTTCCCATTGTGAGCCAGTATGTTTATAACTGCAGTAACTGGCTTTTGTGGAGATTTAAAAAAATTTCAGTCATTGCGAAAAAATGAATCCTGTTTTAAAAAAAACTAATACTCATTTTTTTTCTAGATTTCAGAGAAAATAGTATGCTGGACTGTCTCCGTGGCAAATAAATTACTACTATGGAAAATTAAGGCTGATTACTAAGTTATCTGTATTGCTGCTCATTCATCTGTGAGAGAATAATTTCTGAGCTGCTTGACTAGCACATATCCTAAATCTTCCTCTTCATCTACAGAACATGTGCCTAAAACAGAATGGTCAATGTCAATATAAGTTTACTAGGAGGAAACAATGTGACTAATGACTTCCTCAGAGGAAAGAAAAATAGCAGTACAAATGCCAATTTTAAAAAAGCATTCAGGGGCACCTGGGTGGCTCAGTGGTTGAGCATGTCTTTGGCTTAGTTCATGATTCCGTGGTCCTGGGATCGAGCCCCCCATCAGGCTCCCTGCAGGGAGCCTGCTTCTCCCTCTGCCTATGTCTCTGCCTATGTCGCTGCCTCGCTGTGTCTCTTATGAATGAATACAAAAATCTTTAAAAATAAATAAATAAAATAAAAACACATTCAGGTTTTACCCTCCAATGTATTCATTTCAGATGCAATGTAACATCTCATTCAGTATTTTCTTAACATGTCTCAATAGTTAACATGGGCAATCAATCTTTGAAACAATACCAAATGGTAACAATAGATGTATCAGCTTCAATGTTTCTCTAAGCAATAGGTCCTATGGCAAGGAAAAAGCAATACTATCTATCTTTACTTATAATACATTGCACTTTATATTGTACTACATATAATTTACTACCTATAAAATTTACAAATCTGTACTAAAAGTGTAAAATCTATATTGTATAGTATACACAGTTCTATATTGCAAACCTTTGATGTGCTTACTCTAAATACTCTAAAGAAAAATGCAACGATACATCATGTTTAACAAATTTTGTCCATCTTTCACATTTAGTAAATTAAACATCTTTTATGATGCAATACTGTGTTTCCCTAGGTTGACTCTCATTGTTATATTTTTATTTTCATTCTTCCCTTTATATTGATTCTTCCTTCAATTGAAAATCCCTGGAAAAATAAGTGTCTGTAGAATGTGCTGTGATATATGGTTTGGGGCAGAAGTAGTGGTTTGAAATTACATCTCTGTAGGGTGATTTCTCCAGTTTGGTCATTCTTCTAGGTCTTTACCTCCATATTTGCCCTCAAATCTGCTGACTTCTACAGTTTTAGTAGGTGTTCACTAAAGACATAGTTACCATATGTACTCATATAACCTTTTGAGAGTTTATCAGTTTGCCAGTAATACCAGTTTTCTGTAGTCAGTTTCCTGTAAGATATGATCATGTTCATCACATGGCTATTTCCTTAAAAAAATTATTAACATGATGTGTTATGTGCCAATTTAATGTTTGTTAAGGTTTGCCTAAGGCAAACAAAAATCTATTTTGAAGGTCTGAAGTATAAAAGATCATAGCTTGAGAAGCAATCAGCTAGAACATTCTAATATTCAATTTTTTATATATCAGTATTTTGGAAAAGATTCTGGTATGTATATACCAAGAATTTTTGGAGGCCTCAAAATGAGATGCTCAAAGTATGATTAAATTTTGGGATTTAATTTGTAATGTGTTTGGAATATGCTTAAACTGTTTTCCTTTTCTTATCCTCCTATCCTTCCTTACACAGATTTCATTAGATAAAATGTTCTATCCAGAGTAGTCTAAGAACCTCTTCATTTCCATGGAATTGACAAGTTTTAATCTTTCCAGGACTTAATGCTATTTACTGGTATGGGTAAGTGATTAAATAGAGAAAAGATACATGTCCTATGCTAAAGAATTCCAAATAACAGAATACTCTACCCTCAAAAGGTAGAAGCCTAACTCCTACTCCCTAAGTGTTACCTGCACTTAGTGACTTTCTCCCAAAGAATGCAGTATGAAAAGAGGGAAAGAGTAACTTTACAGGAAAGAAGTCTGACTGGGGTGCCTGGGTGGCTCAGATAAGCGTCCGACTCTCAGTTTCAGCTCAGGTTATGATCCCTGGGACCTGGGATGGAGCCCAGCTTTGTGCTCTGTGCTCAAAACAGTCTGCTGGAGATTGTCTCCCTCTCCCTCTGCTCCTCCCCTGCTTGTGCGCTCTCTCTCTAAAACAAAGAAAAATCTTAAAGCAAACAAACAAAAAAACCTTGACAATCCAGCCAAGTAATCTAGGTCAACATGAACTTTAAAAAATCATGTCAACAGTATTACTCTTGATACTGTATGATAAAAAGGTGCTTTACCCCCATATTGTAATTTTTTTCAGTAAATTGTGAAAAAAATACATAATAAAGCAATAATTTCCAAAGAAATCAGATTAATAGCCAATATGAAAGCCTATGAATTCTAGTTTTTAACATTCTTTTATGTATCTGCATTCCTTAGATAAGATTCAGAATGACAGACTACAAAAGTGAATGATAAAGATTTTAAGATTTTGGTTTTTAAAATTCATAGCTATTGTCTTTTTTTTTTTTTTTTTTTTTGCTATCGTCTTTATTATGGAAAAATTCAAAATAAACTTGTGGCCCATAAACTGTTACAGAATTACTTTCATTAAATGTGAATGAGTTTGATAAAATTTAAGTATTTTCTCATACTTATGTTTCCAGGTAATACACTTAAATTTTTATTATTACCAATTAAGAGTGTATGAATATTTTTTCAAACTAAGTAAAATTCACTTGACATGTTAATTTATTAACATGAAGTTTAAGGTCATGCATAAAATTATAATAATGACAATTCAAATGACGTAAACAGAATAAACCATTTATTAAAACACCGTGTAATAAAATAAACTTTTTGATCCAATGTTACAGTGGTAAACATTTTTCCCTCATTAACATTCCACCTAAAACACAGTTTAATTATAACATAATCTGACCAGAACTTGAAAATACTTCTGTTCTTTACCGCTCAATGATTGAACAGTGGGTATAGATTTAGGTTTTCTTGATGAACCAAAGACAAAGACAGAGGATGATAGCCTACGACAATCAAAATTCCATATGCCCAAAGGTTAAATTTTATTTACCCTGTTCACTGGTCCAAACTTAAAATTTTTTTTCTTTATATCAAATAAAGATTTCATGAATTACCCTCTCCCAGTCAAAAATAAATATCAGGAACAAATTAAGGATAAGAATTGGGTTTTAAACTGCACTTTATTTGTTATTATAACATTGTCTTTTTTCTTCTTTCTTTTTAACTGATCAACTATAAGCATGCAACAAGTTCTCTTCCAAATGGAACTGCTTCCACAGCCCCTTGGATATCAGTAAGTAAATTATAAAGTCATTCAATTGGTAGCTCTCTCCTCCTTTAAAGCACTTCTAAGCAGTGTATGTGACACATACCACAGAGGTAGGAAAGACCATCTTTAATAAATTATCTTCTTAATTGTAGAGAATTTCTGAAAATAAAACTAACAAAATGCTAAACCATGCCTCTGATGAGTACCAAAAGACCACAGAGCCATCTCCTCCTGTTTGAAGAATTAGTTCCCTGGAGTGTTCTGGCACGTGGTAATGTGATCCACCAGGGCTCCAAACAAATGCACTAAGAGAGCCTTCCACCACTCTCATTTGCCGATTCTTTGGACCACCCAATCTTGCTGGCAGAGAGGGCAGCGATTGTTCTGTTTCACCCACAGGGACATGCAGCAGTTGTGAAAGGAATGATTACATTCTCCCCAGACCACTGAAAAAGGGGGAAAAAATACATATTTTAATTTAAATTACTGAATTCAAATTATAGATTATATTATGAATAATGTTTCATAATCTTGAATCAAGATGGCTAATTGGTCAAAATTTTTCTATCTATAAAGAAATAAAACTTACCTGTGTAAATTATACTTAAGAAGTGAGATGAAGCGCTGTAATTAGGGGACTTTCATCATTGTTTAGAATCTGTGGGTGATGTAGGATGTGGGGTGACCCCCAGTCCCTACACAGCTCCACATGCTGTCTTCCTGAAGTTAGGAGATTAAAGGACTTGAGCTTTCCTTAGATCCCAGACCTTCTCAGTCATACACTGACCTGGAGACCTTTTGAGCTTTATTTCATTGAAAAATATCCTCCTGATTTTTATTTACCAAGATAATGAGTTTTAAATGTTCTCAGTTCATAGTAGTCTATTATAAATAGGTGACATGTTTCTAAACATTATCAGCTGTACACCTACCAAGTTATTTTCTAGAAGTGGCGACGAATTGTGTTAAGTCATCCATAAGCAGTGCAATTTCTCAGTGACAAATACATTAACTTTTCAAAGTGGCTGGCTGGAAAAAGGTCTTTCTGTGATCAAAGAAAGGTGCTCTGAACCTACAATTCCTGTTAATATTTTTTTAAACCAAGGGAAGTCACCCATTATCTGAAATACAATCTCAAATGCAGGCTTTATTCGTCCCTTGCTTGACCTATATGATAACAGAACAATGAAAAAAATAGGGAAAAAAACATGAAAAAAAACAAACAAACCATGTCTTTTTATGAAAATTAACTATAGGCAGTGGGAAGCAAGGGGAAATCATTCTAAGTGTTTCAGGACGAAGAAACAGGATTTGATAAATACTGCATAAATCATTGTTAAGAAGCTGTATGTAAACCATGCAAACACAAAGTACAACGTTATCCTTTCATCTTCAGAAAAGCTTTTATATATAGCGATCTAGAAGTGATGACCTCAAGAACCAGGACATAAAAACCTTTGAAGTGCTTAAAACGTTTAGCCTAAGACAACTTTTGTAGTCCCAAACTATTAGCAAAATTTAATAGATTTCCATATATAAGCTGTATTGGAAAAAATCTTGAGACTTAGAATTTTTTCTATGTTAGTTGAAAAGTTAAATACTGTATCATAAGAGTAGTGAAAACTGAAGTGCTTAATTAGAATAAAACCTTACTAAATCTGACCTTAACACAGATTTAAATGATGTTTTGGCAAAGTCCTTATTTTACAATTTTCTTAATAGAAAATAATGATTTCTTTTTTAATTATCAAATATTTATTATGCTCATGTCTAGAATATATAATCAATTCTTCTTAATTACAGGCAATAAAAGGACTTGCAGATTAATTCCATTAAGCCCTTTTGAGAACCAACACATTTTATATTAATAATGGATCACTGCTTTACAGTTTATTTTTGTGTATTGATAAAGTCAATCTTAATTGCAAATTCAAACATCCCCACTGAGAGAAAACCTTCAGTTGAAAAAGCAAGAGAATGAAATTACAACATACCAACACAATCCTCTTGTTTGTTTTCAGCTTGACATCTAAGACAGGCATCTAAAAGTAAACAAATAGCAATTCTCATTCTGATACACAGAATGCAATTTTTAAAACCCAGACACTTCAAAGTCAAATAAAAGCCCAAAGGGTTAGAGATGGAGATAAAAGACTCATTAATTTCTCATCTGAACATAACTGTTTAAAGATGAATAAAGTACAAGGCACCCTACTCATTTACTTATGACCAGGAGCAATTTCGTAAGGGTTACTGACCCTCTATTTTCACAAGCTCTGATGAAAAGATGTCCCCAAGGTGCATGCAACCACTAGAGAAAAATATGCCATACTCCATTATATATTAGAAGTTCATATAGGTTCACTGGGTGTGCTCACACAGATCAACCTTAGGGGCAGTTTATTTTCAAGATACCATTTTAAGTAAGCCATGCATATACATTGGTATTTGCTTATACATACATAAAGAACTCTAGAAGAATACCCAAGTAACTAATAAAAAAGTTTACCAGAGGGGATGGGATGGGAGTTTTCACTGTGTATTCTCTTAAAATTGTGGCTTCTATGACTGTATGATCTATATAAAATTTAAAATAAAATTAAATTTTAAAGAACCTCTTAAATACTAAGTTCTCTCTCTCTCTCTTTTTTTTAAGAAAATGCTCTCTCTACAAATATGTCTGAATCCAAAGCATTTATCCAACAATGACAAAGTATTTTAATAACTTACTTGGCAGTGAATTCTAGGAATGAGAACCTAAAAGGTACACTAGAAGTTTTCAGAATTCATTCTGTACTGCTATATTTGCTTGATGAAAGAGGTAATATAGAATATTTTAGGGACCAATAAAATGGATTCATTCACTAGCTGGAAAGAGAAGTCCAAGATGGGCAAAAGGAAGTTCAAACCAATAGGGAAAAAAAAAGTTCCTAACATAAATTGGAGAAAAAGAATTCTGTAAAAATAGATACACGGTGGAGTTGAAGCCTGCTCCTCTTCTTACACTGGATTATGTATGCTCAGGCATTTGTTTGCTCCTCTCTGCATGCTCTTACCCTAAAAAAACACACCACCCTGGCCTCTTCGGTGTGGATTAAAAACAACCACTGCCTCCTGAGGCTTTCTTCAATCCCACAATTACTGAGTATCTACTCTGTATAAAGAGTTATGCACTGGGGACACCAAAATGACGGAGTCTGGGTCCCTGGTCTCACCAGGAAATGGGGAGGTAGGCAGGCAAACAACTAAATATCATAAGGATCATGATATAAGGGTGAAGACATGGCTCTGGTTCTGTGTAATCACAGAATTATAGTCTGTGATCCCAACTACCTCTTTCACAAATTAGGAAAACAAGACTCCAAAAGGTATGTCAAATGTCCAAGTTAACATAAATAGCCACGAAGGGTTACTCTGGCTCTTTATAATTCAACAGTACTAGCAAACCTATTTTCCTCTTCAACAATTGCTCACTGTGTCATCTGCTCCTTTCAGAATGAAGGGAGAAGAGTGGAAATCAAAGAAGAGAGTGTTAACCACATCAGAACAGGCTGACAGGCAAATTTTGGATCAAGAAGTCATAATGAATCATTTAGGTGATTTATGAATTTGAAATATTAAGGAGATGGAATTAAGTGGGCTCTTTTGCAGAATCTAGAAATTTCTGGATTATGATTTTGATTGAGCTTTGATTAGACTCATCAAAACCCAACCTAAGAGTGAAAAACAACAAAACCCAACCTAAATCTATAAAAATTCATAGTTTTAGATAAAGAAAATTCTTTCCATGATATTCCTAAGATCTAAAACAGAACATTTTTAAGGAGTACAATTACAGCAATACCTTTTAGAATGATGCTACTAGGGTAAGGCTTAGGAAGTCTGAAAAACTTCCTTCTGTTGTCACCTGGCCACTAAAATGGATTTTAACACCTCATAAACAAAATACAGAGGTCTAGTCCAGAATACTTTCCTTAACTCAAAGGACAGCTGTTGTAAATCTGCAAAATTAATCCACAGTCAGAATACTTGCTATAATTAGAAGGTTACTATGAATGTCAACCATTTATAGCCCATATTCTGACTTACTCTAAATATGCCAGTACAGTTTATTTGTTGCAGTATTTCAACCATTACTTTGAATTCTGCATTTCTACTTACAAATCTAAAATCTTTCTTTGGGGAGAAATATAAAAAACACTTTCTGGAACACTTTCTTTTTAACTAAAGGAAATTTAAAGGATAAAACATTAAGCAAAGTTTGCTATGCAAAAGAACAAAAAATTAAGTTGCCTGGATAAGTTAATGATGCCACTCAAACTGGAAATTATGATAGTTTAAGTAACCGAGGCATAAGGGAGTGGTAATGCAGACCAATAAACTGGGTGCTTTTAAGACCTAATATGCAAAATAAGTGGATCGTGTCTGAAATCAAGTTCTTTCAAAAGTAAAAAATATCGTTCCAATTTTAGCATAGGTACTGCCCAAGCGGGCACTCAAAAGTAAAAAATAAACAATATTTGAATCCTATTGTCATAAATACTCTCTGAAACAAGATTTTATGAATAAAAAACAAGTGTGCTTAAAAAGAGTGGAAACTGAGATTCTCTCCATTCTAGCAGGTTTTAATGTCATCCCTTGAGAGAGCAATTCTGTTTATTTTTCTCCAATTCTCTCATTTTTCAGAGCAGGACACGAAGTTTTCAAACTACAGAACCTCAGTTTTCCCCACCTACCCCTAAGAAACACGAAGATCCTCTCTCCGTGTTTTGATTGTTCTATTAAAAAAATAAAAATAAAAAAATAACTTGCGTTTAGGTAGCATTGTCTTTTGCAAGGTGGTTTGAGATCTTAAAAAAAAAAAAAAAACAAAAACAAAACAGAGAGCATATAAAACGTAACAGGATGAAGCTGCTCTGAAAGGTCTCGTTTGGCCCAGTGTTTTCATTTGGAAGTATCACAGAAAAGAAGTCGAGACTTGATTTGTGCAAGAGGGCTCTCCATAAAGGTCTGACTCGGAGCAGGGCAGGATCGTTGTTTTTTGTTTTTCTTCAGGAAATGGCATCCTATGATAGGGAGGGGCCAGAAGGAGATGGAAGCTTTATGTTTCTGAATAAGAGGGCATCCACTCTTCCATTCCTGAGAACCTTCAATATTTTATTTTATTTTATTTAAATGTTATTTATTTATTCATGAGAGACACAGAGAGAGAGAGAGAGAGAGAGAGGCAGAGACACAGGCAGAGGGAGAAGCAGCTCCCTGCGGGGAGCCCGACGCGGGACTCGATCCCGGGTCTCCAGGGTCACGCCCCGGCCTCCGGGGTCACGCCCCGCGCTGCCCCACGTCCTTGAACCACCCTGTGTCTCTCCGAGGCCCCACCGCGGCGCGGGCAGGTCCGCAGGCCTGCGCAACAGCAGTTCGCCAACCCAGACACGCGACGGCTGCCGCGCCTCCCGCCGCTGCGGGGCGGACTGAGGGGTCGCGCCGGTGGGAGCGGCCTCCAGAGCATCACCCCGGCGGGTCATCGCTGCCGTTAAGGTGCCCTTACTCGCCCGGGGCCTTTCACGCCGACCCCTCCGCGCCTGGCTTTCAAGAGCTGGAGCTCGCCGCACAAACCTAAGTGGCTTCTCTTCGCTGCCATCAAATGACCCAGTTTTAGTTCTTCGGCCACACCCTTTCTCTACCTGGAATTACATCAATTCCTCCGCTCGCTGCCCGCGTCCCTCCCGGGCAGCCCCGCTCCCGGCGCCCGGCGCCCCCGAGCCCCAGCGGCGGCCCCCGCGCCCCGCCCCGGGTCTCGCCGAGCCTGCTTCCCCCGGCTGCCCCCGCCGAGTCGGCCCCGCGGAGGCCGTGGCGCGGCCCGGGCCTCGCGTGCAGCGCTTACCCATCACCTGGACCCTGCAGATGGCGCACGTATCGCACTCCACGTCCCAGCTCCACATGGCCACCGCATTCCACTTCTTGAGAGAGAACATCTTGTCGCCTCCGGACTTGGAGCCTGCGCTCCCGGAGTGAGAGGACACGGCGCAGGGCTCCTCGCCGTCTTCCACGTCGGCCATGGCGGCGGCGCGGAGCCGGCAGCCGAGACGTTAAATCGGGGGAGGCGGGCGGCTATGGCGGCTCCGCGGGGCCGCCCGGCGGGCCAGAGCGCCCCCTGCAGGCCGCGGACCCCGGCGGCGCCTACGACCCGGGCCGCCTCGATTGGCCGGCGCGGCCCAGTGACGTCACTGACGCCAGCGCCCGGCCGCTCGTCGCCCCGCCCCGCCCCCGGCCCGCGGGGGCCTCCCGGAGGGCGAGGCCTGCGGGGCGACTGCGCGCGAAGCCTGGGTGCCCGCGGCCCCGAGCGCCCTGCGCAGGCCCCGGGCGACCTGCCGTGTGCCTGCCGTGTGCCTGCCGTGTGCCTCCCGGGAGCTCAGCGCCCTCACAGGCCTCTCGTTCGTGGCACCGCCGCCACCCGCGTGTGGACCCCGCCGGAGCGGGGACCGCGTCTTCGCCCTCGGCGCCTCGTCCTCCGTATGCAGGAGACGTTTGCCTCCAGGTCTTCCGACAAACCTGGTTCAGCGGTTCTCAGACTTTCGGGGCTCAGCACCCCGATGTAGTCTGTCTGCTTTTTAAGAAGCTTAAATCGACGGGCAGCCCGGGTGGCTCAGCGGTTTGGCGCCGCCTTCGACCCAGGTCGTGACCCTGGAGACCCGGGATCCGGATCGAGTCCCACGTCGGGCTCCCTGCATGGAGCCTGCTTCTCCCTCTGCCTGGGTCCCTGCCCAACCCCCCTCTGTCGCTCATGAATAAATACATAAAATCTTTTTAAAAATTTGAGGGGAGGATTGAAATGCATCCATTTAAAAGTAACGGTAACAGGGGCGCCTGGGTGGCTCAGTGGTTGAGCGTTTGCCTTTGGCTCAGGTCGTGATCCTCGGATCCGGGATCGAGCCCCACATCCTTGCAGGGAGCCTGCTTCTCCCTCTGTCTATGTCTCTGCCTCTCTCTGCCTCTAATAAATAAGTAAAATCTCTCTCTAAAAAAAAAAAAAAAAAAAAAAAAAAAAAAACTAATAGTAATCATCTCATTACAAGTTATTAGAGGGATGGTGCCCATATAATGTAGCTTCTGGAAAACGCTCTCATAAAGAGGGAAAAGAGGGAGAATAGCTCTGAATCCTGGCATGCAAATAGTTTTGACCCGCTGGTCGCCTGCAAGGATGCCCCGGACGCAGGGGTCCATGCTCCAAGAACCTCTGCTGCTGTTTAACCTCCTCTTTTTAATGTGTAGGAGTAACACCGCTATTATCATGTGAAGGTGCCAGTTATGAAGCCTGGGCGCTTCTCTTGCTAGCCTCGGGGTCATGTTCTTCTGTTTTCTCAAGCAAAGAGACAACATCTTCCTTTTTAAGAGATAAGAAAGTTGAGGTACCAAATGCCTAAGGAGGTGACTCATTACCACCACCACCTAGTGGTGGACGCCTGTAGTGTCGGGTTTGGGATTCCAAGCCTCCCACCTCTGGTTCCTGGGCCTCTCCGCCTCTCCTCAGGCCGGGCCTTGTGTCTGGATGGGGGTTAACCAAACTCCAGGAGCCAGGCTGAGGACACAAGGATCCATAAATATGTAAAAATAGAGATATGGACACAGGGTCACATTTGGCGAGATGTTTTGTGTGCTACTTGTCGAGTGGAATGTTAAGTGGTGTGAGGGACAGAGGCATCCCTGAGGACTGATGCCCTGGGGGAAAGCCTCAGGGAAGGGGTCAAGTTTGAACTGGGGGAGGGGGGGAAAGGAGGGGGGGAGGGCAGTTGGGAGGCCCTGGAGGGCAGGGTATGAGTGAAGAAAGCACACCTTTCCAAGCTGTCAGCCCGAGCAGAGCAGCAGTAGTGGTGGCAGATGTTAATCTCACCACATTAACTTTATGAGCCAGATAAAAATGCCTATAAACAAGCCCAGATGAACATGTTTTGTTCATATTAAACGGCCATACATCTGACCAGAGATGGTTCTAAATGTGAGATAGCTAACAAAGGAGGAAGGCAAGATGAAGATAAAAATGCACTCAAGTTGTTGGGAGCTGGCCAGTTTGAGAGGGAAAAGGAGAAAAACTCAGATGAAAGGATGAAAGCCTAGAGAATGCCTTTTTATTTTCACACTTTAACATCTCTGAAATTGGACAGAACTTCCCCTACCTGCTCCAGCTGGATTGCTCTCTGCACTTAGAACAAACTTACTCATCTTCATTCCTTGCCAACGTATATTCATGCACTGCCCAGGAAATCACGGCACTTTCTGTGTTTCTTCCACTCTTTTGGCACTGGGTCACATAGCAAGTAAAAAGTGCTGTTACTGATGTTTATTGAACAATTTCAAGTTTTTTTAAATTGATAGCTCATAAATGATAAAAATGTTAAAATAGTAAAATAAGTATACAATGAAAAAAAAGCAAGTACTGTTAATAGACTCTCCAGAAATTCCTGAGTATGTACAAACACATAATACAACTCCTTAAACATTTTTTTAAAAAGACTGTATTTTGGGGCAGCCCTGGTGGCTCAGCAGTTTGACGCTGCCTTCAGCCCAGGGCGTGATCCTGGAGACCCGGGATGGAGTCCCACGTTGGACTCCCTGCGTGGAGCCTGCTTCTCCCTCTGCCTCTGCCTCTCTCTCTCTGTGTGTGTCTCTCGTGAATAAATAAATAAAATCTTTTAAAAAAAAGATTTTATTTTAAGTAATCTCTACACCCAACATGGGGCTAGAACTTACAATCTTGAGATCAAGAGTCACACACTCTACTGATTAAGGCAGTCAAGTGCCCCTAAATTTTTTTTTATTGTTATATAACACACATAACGCAGTTTACCACCATTTTAAGTGTAGAGTTCAGCAGTATTAAGTACATTTACATTGTTTTTGTTTCATTTTGTTTTTAACGAGGCTCCATGCCCAAGATGGAACCCAATGCAGGGCTTGAACTCATGGTCCTGAGATCAAGACCTGAGCTGAGATCAAGGGTCAGATGCTTATTTTTTAAAATTATGATTCTTTTTTTTTTTTAGAAGTTTTATTTATTTGTCAGAGAGAGAGTGTGCGTGTGCACACCCAAGCAGGAGGAGTGGCAGGCAGAGAGAGGAGGCTCCCCACTGAGCAAGGAGTCCAATGTGGGAGTCGATTTCAGGACTCTGGGATCATGACCTGAGCTAAAGGCAGATGCTTAACCAACTGAGCCAACTAGGCATCTCAGGACATTTACATTGTTATGCAAGCATTTTCCAGAACTTTTTCATCTTCTAAAACTAAAACTATATTCATTAAATAACTTTCTAGCTCTCCTTCTTCCGCTGGCAACCAGCATTCTTTGTTTCTGAGTTTGATTACCGTAGGTGCCTCACTGAAGCAGAATCATACAGTATTTGTCTTTTGGAGACTGGTAGCAGTGCCTTGAAGGTTCATCCATGTTGCATGTGATAGAACTTCCTTCCTTTTTAAGGCCAAATAATATTCCACTATATGGATAGATCACATTTTGTTTATCCATTCCTCTGTCAATGGACATTTGAGTTGCTTGCACCTGTTGACTATTGTGAATAATGCCACTAGGAACATGAGTATGCAAAGATCTCTTCAAAATCCTGCTTTCATTTCTTTTGAGTATATACCCAGAAGTGAGATTACTGGCTCATATTACATCAATTCATTTTTCTTTTTTTTTTTTTTTTTTAAGAATTTATTTATTCATGAGACAGAGAGAGAGAGAGAGGCGAGACACAGGCAGACGGAGAAGCAGGCTTCCCATGGGGAGCCCCATGTGGGACTCGATCTCAGGATCCTGGGATCATGACCTGAGCTGAAGGCAGACACTCAACCACGGAGCCACCCAAGTGCCTCTCAATTCATTTTTCATATGAGTTTTTACACATATTATTAACTCACCTGCTTTAAAAATATATATATATTATATAAAAATATAATATATATTAATATATAAAATTATATAAAAAATATATTTTTTAAAAGTAATCTCTACACTCAGCATGAGGCTCAAACTTACTACCCTGAGATCAAGAGTTGGATGCTCCATCGACTGAGCCAGGCAGGAATCCCTCTAGCCTGCTCTTTTTGTTTAATAGTAACAGTAGGACAGCTTTCCATATAAGCACTTCCTTATCCACATTATTCTCAATGGCTGCAGAGTATTCCACTAAGTACGTTTTCTGTATTTTATTTCCCTGAGAATCCTTCAAGACATTAAGCTGTTTCCAATGTATAATAAAGTGTTGCATTAAACATCATTACAAACATTTCCTTACAAATGTGTCAGAGTATATTTGTAAAATAAATTTCTAGAAGAATACCTAGGTCAGAAGTTATGTATTTTTCATTTTGATTACATTGCCAGATTTTACACTCTTAAAATGTCAGTCGCAAATTTCAAAAAGGTCTTTTTTTCCTTTTTTTTTTTTTTTTTAAAGCAGGTACAATTTCTCAGGAGGCCTCACACATTGGATATATAAGTTCTGAAGATCTATTATATTATTTCAATTCTTACACTCTATTATTGTTTACTTTTAACATATGAGGATCTTGTTTTCCTACCTAGATGCCAAAATATTTAAGGGTGAACATAATTCTGTAACCATTCTTACCTTCACAGATAGTTTGGTTCTACAGACTTGCCAGAACTTGATTCATACATGGTATGAATGACGCACACACAGAGACACACACACAGAGTCTTGCTTTTTTTTTTTTAATACATTCATTCCTTTATTTGTTTGTTTTTTATTTTGAGTAGGCTCCACATCCAACGTGGGGCTTGAACTCACAACCCTGAGATCATATGCTCTACCAACTGAGCCAGCCAGGTGCCCCTATGGTCTTGCTTTTCGTGTGTGTGTGTGTGTGTGTGTGTGTGTGTTTAAACTTCAAAATGGAGAGGTCTTCAGTCTTTTATTCTTCTTTTTAATTTTTCTTGTGTAGCTACTCCAAGTGAAATAACCAGAATCATTCAATTCTAACATCAACAATAACTGCCACTAATATTTATATTTGGGCATGCACTTTGAAACAAGTATTGCCCAAAAATGCTGGACAGGTGTTATCTCATTCAGTGCTCATCAAATGAGACAGGTGCTAGTTTTACCTGTATCAGGGAAAACTGAGGCTAAGTGAGGCTAACTGACTTGGGCAATGTTACACACCTGGAAATCAGCAGTTTTCTACAGAGGATTCCAGTCTATTTCATTCCCCAGTCCAGGCTTTTCATTCACACCATATCATCATGGCATATAACTTCCAGTTAATCCAACTTATCATCCATCCATTGGTCAACCACACCTCTTCCCTTCCTCATGGAACAGACATCTTCATTAGGGGAAGAGAGGGCAAAGTGATTAGAAGTTTCCTCATTTGGGGAAGATCGCCATTTTGGGGATCATCTTTCAGAAAGTGGTTATTTCCAAATATTCCTACTGTTCCCAACTGTATATATACTTACAAAAGAAGATTCTTTCTTTCTTAGATAAAGATCATGACTTCCTTCAAATCATAAATTTCACATGCATGTGAGAGGCCCCAGAGAGGAATCCTATCTATTTTTAACTAAGGCCAACTTGTGAAACCCACATTTTAGAAAATAACAAGCATAGTAGGATTCACACTATTTTGAACTTTCATTAAATAGTCATCAAATTTTAGAATTTGAAAGTGGCTTGGTTCCAGTGAAAATTACTATTATAGAACAAGCAATATCTTCCTAGGCATGTCCGGTTGGCCATGGAAATAGAAAACATCCATAAATATATATAGCATCCATATTCAGTATTTAGCCTGTGAAATAATGAACAAAAAATCATAAATTAAAAAAAGAAACAAGGAAGTTCAACTTCATACAATGGAGAGTAAACATATGTAAAGCATCACCACCTAATAGATCCCACATATTTTATAAATAGTTTAGGTAAATTCACCATTTCAAATCCACATTAAGCTAACAGGAACCAGTATCTGGGGGCACTGGGGTGGAGGAGCTGAAGACAGGAGGCAAGGTTTGCACTAACATTTGAGGGAATGATCATCATCCACCAGAATGGGCTGATGGTTTAGAATACCGTTACCTAGGACCAAAATTCTTATGATTTTATCAAGTGCAAAATCTGCTGAGGGTGGCATCTACCCTAGTTTAGTGCCCAGGCTCCATATACACAACTCCCCTGGTGGCTGCAACTCACAGACATAGACATCCAAGAGCATACCTTTTTCTTCTTTTTACGGGTAATACTCGATTTCTTGGAATTTTTCCAAATAGATTTGAAGGTGTCCGAAGAGACTTGAGGAGTGATTATGATTTTTAAGATTGGGAGTTTACCTGAGGGGGGTGAACATAACAGTAAATGGGTAGGATATCTCATAACTCCATTTGATGGACTGGTCTTAGCTTCTGAGAAGGGCATTCTCATACATTCTTATTAACTGGGCATCTTCCCTCTCACTGAATACATTTTCCCTATATCTTCTTGATGTGAGTGATCCATAACAATTTATTTCTGTAATAACTCATCACTCTAGTTCTTTCTTTTCCATTCCTACTGTCATATGTTTACTTGGATAACTGCAGGAGACTTCCAACTTGTCTTCCTAGCTTCAGACTTCCCCAACCCCAAGTCCATCCTAGAATCTACTCCCAGATTAATCATCTGAAAGTGAAATTCTGCTCTTGTCATTCATCACCTCTAATACTTTATTGACTCTTCATCTTTAGTGGACCTCTCTTGGTTTTGCTTGTCCAGCTTGCATTTTAGCTTCTTTCTGGAACAGAATCTTGAATTTACTTTGGGGTTCCACTCCCCTGTCCTCCAGGTGTGGATAGACACATAACCCAGATCTGGCCAATTAGTGGATTAATCTCCCTGTCAGAGTTGTTGGTTAACAGGTATGTATGTGACTCATGATGGTCCACTGAAATCAGGAGAAAAGTTCTTTCTTGAGTTTAAACTGGCACAATGGAAACTTATGGCCAATGCTGCCCAACTTGCTACTGTGTGGGAAGAACCTGCCTGAGAATCAAGTCAACATAAGCAGAACTTCCAGGAGATAAAGGTAGGTAGTGTTACTGAATCCCTAAATCCAGCTGGACCTGTAGCTAGAGTCACCCTGGACTTTTAGTTGTATGGGTCAACAATTTTGTGTGTGTGTACTTAGATCAGTTTGAGTTGGTCTTGTATAGCTTGAAACCAAGATTTCTCATTGATTTTCCTATAAAGCAAGATTTGTGATTTATAAGAAATATATATTTAGATTATTCAGATCTCTCACATATATTTGGCCTTTGTCCATGGTTCCTGGCTCCAAAACCTTTGGAGTTTCCTGAGTAGTAAGAGAAATGTGAGCATTTTTTGATCTCTTAGGTATGTGGGAGGGGATGGATGAAATAGGTGATGGGGATTAAAGCGTATACCTATCATGATGAGCACTGAGTCACGTATAGAAGTGTTGAATCACTATATTGCATACTTGAAGCTAATATAACATTCTATGTTAACTACATAGTAGTTATTGGAATGGAATTTTTTTAAAAAGGAAAACTTGAAAAATATATTTGGTTCCTTGTTCTCAGTTCCTGAAAACGCCTTAGAGCTGTAAAGGTGAAATGGGTACCTTGCAATTCATAACAAACCCCTTCCCACCACACCTGAGTTTATGTAAATGAGGAGACTTTGGGACAGCACGTAAGGATGGGGCTGGTGGCCAGGGGAACTAACCATAGATAGAGGCTTAGAACATTCAGTCCTATCCCCTGATTCTCCAGGGAGGGGAAAGGAGCTGGAGATTGAATCAATCACCAATGGCCAGGGGCACCTGGGTGGCTCGGTGGTTGAGCGTCTGCCTTTGGCTCAGGTCGTGGTCCTAGAGACCTAGGATTGAGTCCTGCATCAGGCTCCCCCACAGGGAGCCTGCTTCTCCCTCTGCCTGTGTCTCTGCCTCTCTCTGCATGACTCTCATGAATAAATAAAATCTTTTTAAAAAATTCACCAATGGTCAGTGATTTAATCAATTATGCCTATGTAAAAAAGCCTCCATAAAAATCCAAAGGATAGGATTCAAACAGCTTCCAGGTTGGGAAACCAGAATGCTTCCACGTGCCACCATGCTGGGCTCCAAACTCCATGAGGACAGAGCTTCTTTGTTCAAAACCTCGCCCTCTGTATCTCTTCATCTGGCTATTGGTTTGTATCCCTTAATATCCTTTGTAATAAATCTGCAATTTAGTGAATAAATTGGTTTCCTGAGTCATAATAGCTGTTCTAGCCAATTAATCAAACCTAAAGATGGGGTCATGAAAACCTCAAATTGATAGCCAGCCAGTCAGAAATCTGGACTTGCTATCGATGTCTGAAGTGGTGGTGGTGGTGGAGGGGGATAGTCTTGTGGGACTGAGGCCTTAACCTGTGGAATTTGATGCTATCCCCAGGTATGTAGGGTCAGAATTGAGTTGAATGGTAGGACACCCAGCTAGTATTTGGGAATGGCTTGGTGGTGTGTGGAAAAGCCTACTCCCAAGGATCCTTGGGTGGCTTAGTGGTTTGGCACCTGCCTTTGGCCCAGGGTGTGATCCTGGGGTCTTGAGATTGAGTCCCACATTGGGCTCCCTGCGTGGAGTCGGCTTCTCCCTCTGCCTGTATCTCTGCCTCTCTCTCTCTCTCTCTCTCTCTCTCTCTCTCTCTCTCTCTCTGTCTCTCAAGAATAAATAAACAAAATCTTAAAAAAAAAAAAAAAAGGCCTACTCCCATACATCAAAATTGGGGTCAGAATAATAAGACTCAAATACCTAGCATGCCATTCTGAGAGCCTGTGTCAACCCATCCTTCTGTTATTTCCTCATGGTGCTTGCCCTTCTCCCCCTTCCTGTTTCTCATCTAGCCAAATGTCTGGGCAGTGCTTGCAGGACCACAGGTGCCTCAAGTTGTAGTTTCTGGAGGTCAGGATCCACCAGGAAGAGGCCAGAAGCAGAAAGGTAAGTAAGAAATATGGTTGAGAGGAAAAAATAAGAACCTTAAAAATAGTACTGCATGTACTATAAATAAGTACTTAAAAATAGTGCTGCATAACCCTGCAGAAGATCAATTGAGATTGAAACATGAAAATGGTTGTAAGGGCATGGGAACAAATCATGCTGGGCACAGTAAAAGGGTTGTAGAGGGTAAGGTGGATGAATATGGATAAGGGACCTGGAGGTAGAAGACAATACAGTTTATAATTTCAGGACTTAGAAAGGGTTAGAAACCATGTCACTGAGAGCTTGGGTGGCACATATGTGCCTGGAAGATAAGCAAAGTCAGTATTCTATTTAGATGTTTTCCTCTGGTGAGCAGCGCTTATTGGTACTTGGTGTGGTCATCCATCCTATGGGTCATCACAAAAAAAGGTGTGGTTGTGGGGGGGTGGGATGTTGCTCTGATACTTCAGGGTGGGGTTGGGCCATAATAAAATCTAAGACAATAATTTCCCAGGGGTGTGCCTAGATTGAGGGGTTGTGCAGTAGCCCTTCATGTTTCCTGGGTCTAATTTTGGCCCAGTGTCTTCCACGTTTCCTTATAGAGCAGCAAGTTATACACCTATACAGTCTGCTAGATGACTTGATGGACTATGTGGAATGCCTAGAAAAGAACCTGGTGTCTCACTTAGGCCACTCTAATGGGGTCCCTGGCTTCAAAGGCCTTTGATTAGGTCTAGTGTAGACCAGCTGACCTATCTAACATAATCTAAAGGAGCTTGAGGCAAATACTTCTAGTTCTCTGACTAATATCTTTTCTTTCTTTCTTTTTAAGATTTTAAAAATGTATTTGAGAGAGAGAGAGCAAGTAGGGGGGAGGAGCAGATGGGAGAGGGAGAAGCAGGCTCACACTAAGCAGGGAGCCCAACATGGGGCTCCACTCCTGTACCCCGGGATCATGACCTGAGCTGAAAGCAGATGCTTAACCGATTGAGCCACTCAGGCACCCTCTGACCTTATTTTCTAACAGAGCTCAGATTTTTCATATGGCAGCAATGTGCCCAGCTAAAAATGAAGGATGGGCATTTGACAGGTTTCTGACCAACTGGAAAGCATAGTATGCTGGGTATTTCTGAAATTTCCTCGTACAAGTACCGGCACTTTCTCCTTGTCCCTTCCTTCTGGTCTGGAATGGAAATGGGAGGCTCTCAGTGAAGTAGCTACCTTACAGCTATGAGGATAAAAGCTACCTGCTAAGGCTGATGGTGGAGAAAGAGAAATGAATGATATTGAGGCGTATCTATACCTGCTCAGTCTTCCTCTACCTGATTAAACCACTATAGCTGGTTCTCTAGTTCATGTAGTCAAATATCATCTTTAACTGATGCAGAAGTTAATAGCAAATAGGAAGAAATCATTGTCAGGGAGAAGGCCCACCTATAGAGGAGGACAGGAGGCAGAAAACAAGTCAATCAGAAAACAAGGTCTAAAGTCTTGACCACTGTGAAGGTCAGGAGGGAGTATAGGCTATATGGCTCAGGCTGTAAGGAATGTTCGGGGCTGGAAACCACGTGAAATGGGGCCAGTAATGTGGTATGGGGGCCAGCTTGAAGCCTCAGAGGATTAATGCTACAACCACACCCACAAAAAACACAGTCTTGTTCCCTGAACATCACATTTTTTATCATCCTTTTCACTTCTTTATAAAACTCTAGCCCTTCACATTCATGTGTGAGGCCTCTAACTCCTTAGTGGAAGCTGAGGTGATGTAAGATAGCAGGAGATATTGGGCTGTGCCTTGGTGGCTCAGTTGGTTAAGTGTCTAACCTCGGCTCTGATCATGATCACCTGAGCTGAAGTCAGACGCTTAACCAACTGAGCCACCCAGGTGCCCCAAAGTTCTTTTTATATTATTTGCTCTTTCCAGTAAAAATTTTACGTATTGACTGTTACCCTTCCTCTCACCAAACCTCTCAAGAGTGATATTTCACAATTTTTAGTTAAAATCAACACTTGGTGTATTGACTGGTATGGTCATATATTTTTTGTACACGGTGTTTATAACTCCTTTTTTTTAAAGATTTTATTTTTAAGTGATCTTTATACCCAACTTGAACGTACAACCTCAACATTAGGAGTTGTACACTCTACTGAATGAGCCAGCCAGCTGCCCCACTTTCTTCTTTCTTCTGAGTTAATGTCTTAATTTTTCCTTCACATTGTTTTCTGTGTACCTGTTCTAAATATTCTTCCCAATATCTTTTATTTGTCATACACCCATTATCTTGGAAACTACTTACATATTTCCTTTTTTTTGAGATTTTATTTATTTATTTATTTATTTATTTATTTATTTATTTATTTATTTATGAGAGAGCACAAGCAGTGGAAGGGGCCAAGGAAGAGAGAGAAACAGACTCCCCACTGAGCAGGGAAACTGATGTGGGGCTCGATCCCAGAACCCTGAGATCATGACCTGAGCGGAAGGCAGAGACTCAACCACTGAGCCACCCAGGCACCCCTACTTAAGTATTTCCAATGCTCTATTCAGTTTTTACTGTAGTCTTCTATTTTTCTGCTTCAATTTGGACTAGTTCTGACCCTCAACCATCATCTGGGATTCCCTTTTCTCCTTTTCTGTATTGGTTCCTGATTTCTGGATTCTACATTCTTCATCTTTATGGTTTATTCTCATTTTGTTCAAGTGTGTTTTCTGGGAGCTTCCTAGGAAACAGAGGAGGCACAGAGTTTGAGTTCTTATGTGCTGAAAAGATCTTTACTTTATCCTCATACTTGGCTAGAAACTGGGAATGGATAGAGTTCTCACACAGTTGTCATGGCACACATGTCCCACAGTTTCTAGCTTCCAGTTAGAAGTCTGATGTCATTCTGATTCCCAGTCTTTTGAATGGAATATACAATATTTATCTGTAAGCTGTTAGATTCCCCTCTTTGTTGTCTAGGGTCCTAAATGCCATGGTGACAGAGTTGTTATTATTCACTGTTGCTGGGCACTCAACAAAGCTCTTTCAATATGCAGATTTGTGTGTTGATTCAGGGAAAGTTCTTGATTTGTTTGGTAATTATTTGATAATGCCCTCTCTCCACTTTTCTCTGTTCTCTCTTTCTGAACTATGAGTTAAATACTGGGGTTCACAGACTGATCCTCTCTCATGTATTCTCCCCAATTTTTCATTCTAATTTTTTAAAAAAATTATTTATTTATTCATGAGAGACACACACAGAGAGAGACAGAAAGACAGAGAAGCAGAGACTTAGGCAGAGGGAGAAGCAGGCTCCTTGCAGGGAGGCCAGTGTGGGACTCGATCCCGGATCCCAGGATCACACCCTGAGCTGAAGGCAGATGCTCAACCGCTGAGCCACTCAGATGTCCCTCATTCTAATTTTAAAGACTTGTTTGACTCCATATTTCATCATTTGTTTTGAAATATTTATTTTGGCTATCATTTGTATTTGCCAAGAACTTTTTCTTATTTTCTAATTATTCTTTTTTCACAGCATCCTGTTCTTGTTTTATAGATGCATTATCTTCTGTTTCACGGGGGGAAGTTGTAACTAATTTCTTTTTTTTTTTTTTTTAACTTTCTGTGTTGTCTATCTTCAGAGTTCCCTTTTTCTTTCTGTTTCAGGCTTGGTTTCATCTGTTGAAGACTTGCCTCAAGTGTCTGGAGATTCTCAGATTTCTGTTCACAGTGAAGCATGAGGCATCCAAAGGCTGATGGGAAGCTCCTCTGTATGAGCAGGGCTTGCTTACTTGCTGGGTTTTTTTGAAGGGTGAGGGCATGGCCAGGGGTCAGCATCTGTTGTTCCTTTCTCTGGGGCTATTCAGTTTATCAAAAAATACTCTAGAGGCGTGGATGGTTCAGTGGGTTAAGCATCTGACGCTTGATTTTGGCTCAGGTCGTGATCTTAGGGTTTTGAGATCAAGCAAGCCCTGTGTCAGGCCCTGCACTAGGTGTGGAGCCTGCTTAAGATTCTCTCTCTCCCTCTCTCTCTGCCCCCCCACCTCATGTGCATGCTCTCTGAAAGAAAAAAAGAAAGAAAGAAAGAAAGAAAGAAAGAAAGAAAGGAAGAAAGAAAGAAAGAAGAAAGAAAGAAAAGAAAGAAAATACCCCAGGCTTCTATACGGCCATCAGCCTCCAGAAGCAGCGTAGACAAAGGTGCCTCAGGTAATGGTAAAGGCTGAGTCCCAAGTGTTCAGTGTATATAGAATTTTCCCTAGTCCTCCTCTTTTCAGCTTCTTACTTTACCCTCATTCTCTGCCACACTGGGTGTCCTGGGTCTGCTGGAAGCTCTGTTTGATTTTTCCAGAGAAAACTCACCTATATGTGAGTTTAAATAAAAAATTTAAATAAATAAAAATAAATTTAAATTAATTTAAATTTTTAAAAATTTAAATAAATAAAAAAAGCTTCTACATAATAAAAAAGAAGAAAGAGAAAGAAAGAAAGAAAGAAAGAAAGAAAGAAAGAAAGAAAGAAAGAAAGAAAGAAAGGAAAAAAAGAAAGAAAGAAACCTCATTAACTGGTCTTTTTTCTTCTGTTCTCACCTCTCCCCCAATCTGTTTTCAACAGAGAGCTGGAGTAATCCTGTTAAGATGTGGGTCAGATCAGGTCACTCTTCTCAAAATTCTCAAATGCCTTTCCATCTCAATAAAGTTAAAAATTAAAGTCTTCATAATTGCCAAGAAGGCCCCCTGCTGTCCATGCTTGCTTCTTGGAACTCTTTTGTCCTATTACTCTCCTATTCTTTCTCCCTCCACTCCTGCCATGCTGGTTTCCATTGTGGTTTTAGAACATACCAGGTAGCCTCCTGCCATAAGCCTTTGCACTTGCTGTTCTGCTTACCTGAACTGCTCTTTTCCTAGATATCTACATGGCTTGTTCTCTCACACCTTCCAGTCTTTACTCAAATGTTTCTTCTTAGAACAGCCTTCTCTGGCTATCCTAACTCAATTCCCATCCCCTGACATACATGCTTTATCTCCTTTTCTTGCTTTATTTTTCCATCAAGTATGATCCCCATCTGATATGCAATGATATATTTTACGTCTCTTTATAGTTGGTTTACTGTCTGGCATTCACTAGGAAGTAAGACCCAAGAAAGCAGGGATTCACTGCTCAACTCAGACAAAGCCTGGCATTTGTGGGGTGTCCCAATCAGATGTGCAGGCCACCAATGTGGGGTGCTCCAATTGGGTGGAGGCTGGCAGCATGGGGGGGGGGGTGAAAGAATTTACTAAAGGCAGAACAAAAGAGATAAAAGGTTACTCAATACGCTACAAGGGAGTGGTGGACAGGACAGCAAGGGAGAGACTGTCTGCTAGGAGGCAGTGGCGAAGGGCCACAGTTATAGGGTGAAGTGAGGAGGCAGGGAATGTATGGGATCTACCCTTTTCTGGTAATCTTAGGAACTGTGCCTGGTTGTAATTGGTCAGTTAGGGCCTATGGCTATTTCAAGGAGAGTCACTTAATGAGCCTGTTTGCATTTGGCTTGGTGGTCACTGTGGGCCCTTTGCCTTGTTCTACAGCATTTAATAAATTTATGTTGAAATAATTAGATAAATAAGAATGGATAAATGAAGTCTTATGTTGTTTTAAAAATTAGTAAAAAAGCAACCCTATAATATATGTTTATCCCTCTGCTTTTATTATTATTATTTTTTTTTTTTTGGTAACTAGTGAGGTTCCTGATGTTTCTGAGAAAGCTTTCATTGTGTGTGTTCCATCATTAAAGGTAGCTCATTAAGAATTCCTTGGTAGACATAAATGACTTTAGGCTGTTAATTTGGATTTCATGGAAGAAGTAGAATTAGGACTAGAAATTAGCTTGTTAACTTGCAAATGATAAGAACACACAAGCAATCAAAAGAAGAACATTAGTTCTATAATCAGTGATAATACTAATCACTTTTAATGTTTAAAAGATGCCATTAAGACTAAATGGCAAGAGATTTCCCTATTGAATCCAACCAGCTAACCCTGTTTCGAGGAGTCTTTTTTGGTGTTCAAATTAACAATGAAGTGCTCCATCAGAAACATGCCATAATTATTTTGGTTTAAAATGTGGATGCATTAAAGCTACTCATGATATATACTACTATATTTGTGGGGAAAACGCTTTCTTGAACTATAAATTGTTTTTTAATGCTTTTTAAATGAAAATCTGCATTTTCAGGTGGGTATTTCATAATTATTGTCCCTGTTTATGCAAATTGAACCATTTACTAAGCAAGCATAATGTCTTGCAGCTCCAAATAAGTACTCGATGAGAATAATTTGCCATTAAATCAGCTGAGACTGTCCATCATTAGCACTCACAGTAATGATCAGAAGACTGCCTGCAGCTTTTTATAATGTCTTCTGCCACAAAGTATAGAGAGAAAGTGACCATGGTGCTAAGGGAAACCAAATGAAGTCATTAACCCGCTTTCAGCTTATTAAGCTTAAAGTTAAATTTAAAATTGTTTTAACAAAATAATTCTATTGAATTTGAACTCAACTCTGATGGACTAGGAAGTAGATGTTCTGTTTCTCCAAAATAAAGGGATAACTCAAAACTCTTGGGATCATTTGGTTGGCTGTGAAGAAATGATGAGACAGTGGTTTTGGTTTAAAAATGGCAACATGGTAGATAGTAATATGTAATTCTGCTCTCGAAAACTGCCAGGGCTAGAGAAAAAAGCAATCTAAAACTATGCCATGTCTCTATGGTCATTTTATAGAAGAAATGATAAAGACCAATGCTTGTACTACTAAATTCTCACCATGTAACCTGCCAGATAATGCACCAAGATTTCTTTCTCCCTTTTTAAACACTGAATTTGGATGTTCAAATCTGTTTACAATGTCTTTAATTGAGCTTTAGTATTATTTTTTTATTTATTCATGAGAGACACAAAAAGAGGCAGAGACATAGGCAGAGGGAGAAGCAGGCTCTTTGTGGGGAGCCTGATGTGGGATTGGATCCCAGAACCCCGGGATCACTACCTGAGCCAAAGGCAGACACTCAACCACTGAGCCACCCAGGTACCCCTTTTGGGCTTTATTTTGTTTATTTATTTTTTAAAGATTTTATTTATTTATTCATGAAATACAGAGAGAGAAAGAGGCAGAGACACAGGTAGAGGGAGAAGCAGGTCCCATGCAGGGAGCCCAATGTGGGAATCAATCCTGGGACTCCAGGATCAAGCCCTGGGCCAAAGGCAGGGGCTAAACTGCTGAGCCACCCAGGGATCCCCTGGGCTTTATTTTAAATGCTGCTTCCTCATCTTCTGTCTGCAGTAAAATAGCTATGTTAATTCTGGTCATGCATATTAATGAAGGAGGGGGGCAGGGTTGGCTAATGTTAAATAATAAAGGACTCCTGATGCTCTCCCAATGTCAATCACAATTTAAACAATCTTTGATGGTCCAGCAAGCATGTCAGAATCTTATAAGGGATGTCACTTCAGTTTTCCAATTGCTGTCTGGAGAAATATCTGTAGGTTAGTTTGTGGGGGAGAATACAGAATAGGAGAGTCCCTCAGAGAATATTCCTTATAGTAACCCTCCCCTAACCAGTGTTTTCTCTTTCCACAGCTCCAGTTACCCATGGTCAGGAAGCAGATAGTCTTCCTTCTGAAGAACCAACAGAAGGTCAGTAGGAGCCTAACGCTGCTGTGACATTCCCCTCATTTCATCTCTTCATGCAAGTTTTGTCATCGTACATCATCACAAGAAGAGTACAGTACAGTTAGATATTTTGAGAGAGAGACCACATTCACATATTTTTAATTACAATGTATGCCATAAGTATTCTTGTTTACTATTAGTCATTATTGTTAATCTCTTACTGTGCCTATTTATAAATTAAACTCTCATAGGCATGTTTGTATAGGAAAAAAAAACACAGTATATATAGGGTTTGGTCTTATCTGTAGTTTCAGGCATCCGTTGGGGGTCTTGGAACATGTTCTCCAGAGACTACTATGCTTAGGTCAAAGATGACATATGATATCATAAAAGTTCTTGAACTCTGTGCAAATCACTGGGCAAATGGACACAAGGGTATGTGGCTTATGACAGTGCTCCTGGTCATCGCTTAGCTCAGGCCAGTTATTTAATGAAAGAAGTAGAGTGGGTCATGAAAAGTATAGGGGTGAGCAGATGTTGGACAAATGCAGAGGAACACAAACCACAAACACTCTACCTGTCTTTCTGGCTCTCAGTGCTTCAAGTATGTGAGCAGCAGCCGTTTCTCCTAGGACATTGTTTCCAAGGTCAATTTCCCTTAAGTGAGCAGAGTATGTGATCAGGCTGGCCAAAGAAAATGACAAATCAAAATGGCATCGTGCCAAGCACGCTTACTCAAAGAAACTCAATCTATTTATTTTGGAGTATGATTTCTCTTTTTAGGTCTTCAACACTCTCCTCGACCGCCCTTTCAAAGATGATGCGCTGACCCAATTTGAAACTACAGCTATCCTGAATCCAGGTTCTTCCAATCTACTTTCTTTAGTTTGGATGCCTCTCCTAAGTAAATTGGTAGGATGAAGACTTTTAGTTGCCTTAAATCTTCCATTTATTTATCTATTCAGAAGATACGGTGTGGTATTGTGCAGGGCTTCCCAGTCTTTTAGATTCTACAAACAGTAAAATGTCAAAAAGCTTTGAGAAGACTGGTTTGACAACTTTTATCAAATAAATAACAGTTCTCACCTAGCAACACTTATAGTCCAACTATTTTTAGACAAAATTAGGAAAGGCATAGTGTCAAAATAAAGGATAGCTTTTAAAATTAAGTAAGCTTAGCTTTATGAAAAATGAACACTACACCTGCCTTTTTTTCTAATTTCTTTGAGGATTATTAAACATTCCTTCATGTCCTAGCACTGTCCTGCCAACTGGTCTTTGAGAATCTCTGGCATCATGAGCAGACATGATCTCTGGGTGAAAGCCTGGGCTCCTGGCCAGCTTCTACCTCCTGTCAACCGTGTAATCATGGGCAGGCCATGTGCCCTCTTGGGTCTTATCTTTCTCGTCTGTAACACTGGCCCCCAAATTGGCTCTTCTGCCTATTTCATCAGGTTGTGGTGAAAACAGAATGAAGCAGTTTTTGTGAAACTATCTTGCAAAATCCAGTATCAGAGATGTTATTATGCTGAGTGCACGCTTACTAAATGCATATATGTCTAACATTACAGGGATCAAAGAAATTTAACACATGGCCTCTGCTCTGAAAGAAATTATCACACAACTTTCAATAAAACAATTTTGAGTCCTTCCCATGCACTGGGGATATGATATTTCAGTTAAGATCTGTAGTAAATACAAGGTCATTTTCCCTGTACACACTTTCTATTGATTCGGCAGCCAGAACTCAAGGGTGGGGTTCAATGGTTCTGCAAGACTCTCCCTCTCAAAGGTCTTGCTCCCAAGGAAATAGCCTATCTAATCAGGACTTGCCTGGTTTTGGCTTCCTGAACTGACTGCCTGTGTCCAATTCCGTCAGATAAGATGGGTGAAAGCAGGGATGCTTCAGGAGGGAGCAGGGATTACAGAAGGAGAAGGGATAGTATTGAAAACAACTTCACAACTTGACAATTCTGCATCTAAGTCTGATATTCAGCCTCACAGGAGCTAAGTTTTTTTTTTTTTTTTTTTTTAAAGATTTATTTATTTGACAGAGAGAGCACACATAAACAAGGGGCGGGAGTGGCAGGCAGAGGAAGAAGGGACAAGCAGGTTCCCCACTGAGCAGGGAACCTGACATGGGGCTCGATTCCAGGGCCCTGGAATCATGACCTGAGCAGTCAAAGGCAGATGTTTAACTGACTGAGCCACTCAGGCACTCCATGAGTTAAGATTTTATAAAGCATTCACTATGCATCAGATGTGATCAGGGCCATCCACGTCCTCCAAAGGTGTGAGTGGGGCTGAAATCTGCCAAGCTCTGCTTGTCAAGTTCTGGGATCTGAAGCATAGACCTAGAAAGGGTAACCTCTTCTGACTCATGGGCCAGAGGTAGTGCCTATTTTAATTTATCTGCCTGGAGGGGCCCTTTTTCTAATTTGTATTAAGGGGCTAGTTAGAGCCCTATGCACTATATTTAACATGTTACATACATGATCTAATTTAACCCTATAACAGTTTCTTGAGTTAAACACTATTATTATCCCCATTTTTACAAATGAGGAAACTGAGTTATAGAGAAGTTACAATAAAAAAATATATATAGGTTAAAAGTAAAAGGACAGAGGGATGCCTGGGTGATTCATTGGTTGAGCATCTGCCTTTGGCTCAGGGCATGATCCCGAGGTCTGGGGATCGAGTCTCACATCAGGCTCCCTGCGAGAAGCCTGCTTCTCCCTCTGCCTATGTCTCTGCCTCTCTGTCTCTCATGAATAAATAAATGAAATCTTTTAAAAAAAGGCAAAAGGACAGAAACAGATATACTATGCTAATATTAATCCAAAGGAGGCTGAAGTAGCTATATTAATACTCATCAAGGTATATTTCATAGAAGGGAATATTACCAGAGATAAAACTATTACTAGGGATTTTATAATGATAATAAGGGTCAATTCTTCAAGTGACTTAAATGTTTTTTTCACAACAGATTTTAAAAATATATGAAGCAAGGGGCACTGGGTGGCTCAGTTGGTTGAGCATCCAACTCTTGATTTTGGTTCAGGTCATGATCTAGGAGTCCTGGGATTAAACTCCCACATTGGGCTCTGCACTCAGCAGGGAGTCTGTTTGAGATTCTCTCTTTCTCGCTCTGCCCCTGCCCCTGCTCACATGCTCCCCTCCTCCTGCTCTCTTTCTCTCCCACTCTCTCTAAAAAATAAATAAAATAAATCTTTTTAAAAACCACATGAAGCAAAACTGATTAAATTGCAAGGAGATACAAAGTCACAATTACCCCTCTCTCAATAATTGATAGAACAAGTAAATAGAAAATTTGTAAAGATATAGAAAACCATAACAATGCTGCCAAACAACTGGACCTAACTGACATTTATTAACATTCCATCCAAAAATAGTTGAATACACATTCTTTACAAGTGCACATGGAACATTCACCAAGATAGATGATAATCTGGGCCAAAAACAAGTATGTTCTCTAATCACAGCATAATTTCATTAGAAATCAACCATAAAAAAATATTTGAAAAATTTACAAATATGTAGAAACTAAACAGAACTCTTAAATAACCCATATGTCAAAGAAATCAAAAGGGAAATTAGAAAATAGTTTGACTTAATGACAATAAAAATATGACATATCAAAATTTGCAAGATGCAATGAAAAAATGTTTAGTGTTAATAATATATTTACATTAGAAATACAGAAAGTTTAAAATAAAAAACTTAAGCTTCTATCTTAATAAAAAGAAGAGCACATTAAACAGGGAAAATAGAATAAAGTTAAATAATAAAAATAAGAGTATAAGTAATTGAAATTGAAAAAATTAAAATATTAGAGGAAACCAAAAGGAAGTTCTTTGAGATGATCAATAAAATTGATAAAATTCTAATCATGTTGATTGGGGAAAAAAGAGAGAAAACAAATTATCAATATTAAGCACAAGAGAGGAGACATCACTACAGATCCTCCAAATAGGAAAATGATGAGAAGGAAACATTATGAATAAATTTAAGACAATAAATTTGAAAACTTAGCCAAAATGAACCAATTGCTTAAAAGATATAAAGATATAACGCCCCCCTCCCACAATAACCAGGATAGCCTTCCATCTATTAACAAAATTAAATTTGTAGTTAAAAAATCTTCCCATAAAGAAAACTCCAAGTCCAGATGTCTTCACTGGTGAATTCTAGCAAATATTTAAAGATAAAATAATGCCCATTCTAATATAAGTTCTTTCATAAAATAGAAAAGGAGGGAACACTTCGTAACTCATTCTGTAAGGCCAAAATCACCTTGATCCCAATAACAAAGGAAAACATTACAAGAAAAGTAGGCAGCAATATCCCTGATGAACACAGATGTGAAAACTCCTAACAAAATGTTAGCAATATACTAAAAAGATAATATATCAGCAATGTATTAAATCTACCAATATACTAAGAGAGAAATAAAATGATGTTTATTAATATAACTATTATAAAAACAGCAGCCGGGCAGCCCAGGTGGCTCAGTGGTTTAGTGCCGCCTTCAGCCTGGGGCCTGATCCTGGAGACCCAGGATTGAGTCCTATGTCGGGCTTCCTGCATGGAGCCTGCTTCTCCCTCTGCCTGTGTCTCTGCCTCTCTCTCTCTCTCTCAAAACAAAACAAAACAAAGCAAAAAAAACAAAAACAAAAACAAAAAAACAAAAAACAGCAGCCAAGGTATCCAAGTTGGAAATTCCCAACTTTCCTAAATAAAGAAGTTTATTTAAAAAAGGATATTTTTCGTCTAAAATAAATAGCCATCAATCCAGCCCTCAAGTCTCAAATCTTAGTTCTGTTCTGTTGTCTTTCATTGCCCTAAAGTGCTATCAGTACTGATGTCTAACATGGTATAACCTGGAGCCCTCCACTGAGCAAGCTTTCCTACTGTGCTGCAGATGCTCACTGTGGCTTAGCCCACTGGGTTTGGAATTCAAGAGAGCTGGGCAAAGAGATGTCCAAGGTTGCAGCATAAATATGGCAAGGAAATATTCTGTTTTCCAGAAGCTTTTGAGAAAAGTTCTGTTTTTCTGCCTAGGTAGATTGAGACAACTTTGTAATAAAAAAAATAGTATTCACTCTTGAGTAGGCTGCCTTTCTTCCTTAGGTCACATGGCTGACTTTAGGGAAGAAAAATCTGGAGCTCATAACTCCTGCCTTTCCTCAGTTGCCAACTTCATTAAATGGGGTTTCTAGTGAGGTCTTTGGAACTCCTTTGTGGGCTCATATACAACTGCCATGCCATTTTTATGATTTCAGGCCTTCCCTTAAGATCACAGGTGGGTCGCTGCTTCCCTTTCAGAGCTGAAAAACCTCATTTGGCGCTGTTTCAATTAAAACAAATTGCAGGGACGCCTGGGTAGCTCAGTGGTTGAGCGTCTGCCTTTGGCTCAGGTCGTGATCTGGGGGTCCTGGGATTGAGTCCCGCATCGGGCTCTGGGCAGAGAGACTGCTTCTCTCTCTGCCTGTGTTTCTGCCTCTCTTTCTGTGTTTCTAAATGAATAAATAAAATATTTTTTAAAAAATAAAATAAAATAAAATAAAATGAATTGTAATTAAATCATTGTCCCTATGATTTAAACCAAGCACCTAGTTTTAGAATGCGAACAAATAAAACCTCTTTTCTACTCACCACATTAAAATCTGAGTGAATTCCAACAAGCCATTTTCTCCTTCTTTTCCTTTTCCGTCTATGCCATTATCTGCCAAATACAATTTCACTAACCAAGGACCAGCTTCAGTCAAATCTTTCATCTTTTTCTTGATTCCTATCAGAAAGTAATATTTTATTATTTTTAGACAATAGCTCCCCCATTTGCCACCAGCTAAGTTGATCTTATTTTTTTAAAACTGCACTTATTTGACTGGTGTGAGTAGATGCATTTTGCAGTATAATGAAGGAAATACATACAATTTAAGAACGCCTTTAAAAAAATACTTTATTCTTTATTCTTTACCATAGCAAGCCCCAGATTGCTCTGTATGAAAGGAAATTTCACTTAAGATTTAGACTGTTACCTTTACTTTGGCTAAAGAGGAAAATCGATGTCTTTAGAAATTTCCTGGTAGAAGATAAATGAGCTGCCCACTGATCCTGGGGAAGTGATAGTCCTTCTCCAGGGATTCAGCTCTTTAAAAGAACCTGCAAAGCTGTCACATTTTTTGAGCCCTAGAAGAGCAAATTTGAAGGAGAAAGAACCATCTTGCCTTTGTGGACTTCCCGACTGAGGTCAGTGGTCCTGGAGTCTGATTCATCCCCATTGGTCTATTCAGCTTTCATAAAGTTCAGTGTCAGTGCTGCAGCAAGGCATATGTACACATTTAATTATACCAGTTCAAATTTAAGAGTTTGGTGAAGACAAAGACAGGAAGAGGATGGAAAGGGAGAAATAGCCATAGACATAATGTCAGCTCATCCACTCAGTAAGTATGAGATGAGAGATCTGAATCTGGTCTCAAAGCCAGGTGGCTTCCCAGAGGCTTCCAACTATTCAAAGTTATATGCAATATAACCCCCTAAACACTAGCTGACTACTTCATCTGGGGCTTAACTGACAAACAATGATCTGTTCCAAAGCTGGCCAGAAACTGCACGGGACTTAGAAATAATATACCTATATGTTTATTGTGTAGGCAGTTTAGGGAATTATAAAGAATTACTTAGCTATAAACTAATTCTGCCTAATATGCTGACTTAAGAACCTAACCAAAGGGTAGATGGGATTTTTTGTACTTGATTTCATTCAGCATTCGACAAATATTTTTGAGCTTTACTATATGCCAGGCTGGAAACCCAACAGGGAACAAAAGAAACAAAACTCCCTGCCCTTCTGAAGCTAACAGAAGTGAATGCTATCTAGTGCATAGGAAGAGCAAAGAAGAGAGAAGAGTCAATGATAACCAAGTATAAGTTTTCAAGTCATGAAAGGGAAATGACTTTTTAGGGAAAGGTGAGAAATCTGGACTTTGACCCATTCTAGTGTGCCAGTTAAAAAAAAAAAAAAAAGTATGCTTTTAAAAGAGATTCAAAAGACCCCGAATAGCCAGGGGAATATTGAAAAAGAAAACCAGAGTCGGGGATATCACAATGTCAGATTTCAAGCTGTACTACAAAGCTGTGATCATCAAGACAGTGTGGTACTGGTGCAAAAACAGACACATAGATCAGTAGAACAGAATAGAGAACCCAGAAATGGACCCTCAACTCTATGGTCAACTAATATTTGACAAAGCAGGAAAGACTATCGACTGGAAAAAGGACAGTCTCTTCAATAAATGGTGCTGGGAAAATTGGACAGCCATGTGTAGAAGAATGAAACTGGACCATTCTCTTACACTATACACAAAGATAAACTCAAAATGGATGAAAGATCTAAATGTGAGACAAGAATCCATCAAAACCCTAGAGGAGAACACAGGCAACATCCTTTTTGAACTTGGCCACAGCAACTTCTTGCAAGATACATCTATGAAGGCAAGGGAAACAAAAGCAAAAATGAATTGTTGGGACTTAATCAAGATAAAAAGCTTCTGCACAAAAAAAAAAAAAAAAAAAGCTTCTGCACAGCTAAAGAAACAGTTAACAAAACTAAAAGACAACCTACAGAATGGGAGAAGATATTTACAAATGACATATCAAATAAAGGGCTAATATCCAAGATCTATAAAGAACTTATTAAACATCTTAAGCAGGTTCCACACCCAGCAAAGAAACAAACAATCCAATCATGATATGGGCAAAAGACATGAACAGAAATCTCACAGAGGAAGACATACACATGGCCAACAAGCACATGAGAAAATGCTCCACATCACTTGCCATCAGGGAAATACAAATCAAAACCACAATGAGATACCACCTCACACCAGTGAAAAATAACAAGACAGAAAACAACAAATGTTGGAGAGGATGTGGAGAAAGGTGAACCCTCTTGCACTGTTGGTGGGAATGTGAACTGGTGCATCCACTCTTGAAAACTGTATGGAGGTTCCTCAAAGAGTTAAAAATAGAGCTACCCTACAACCCAGCAATTGCACTATTGAGGATTTACCCCAAAGATACAGATGCAGTGAAATGGCAGGACACCTGCACCCCAATGTTTATAGCAGCAACGTCCACAATAGCCAAACTGTGGAAGGAACCTCGGTGTCCATCGAAAGATGAATGGATAAAGAAGATGTGGTCTATGTATACAATGGAATAAGACTCAGCCATTAGAAATGACAAATACCCACCATTTGCTTAGATGTGGATGGAACTGGAGGGTATTATGCTGAGTGAAGTAAGTCAATTGGAGAAGGACAAACATATATGGTTTCATTCATATGGGGAATATAAAAAATAGTGAAAGGGATTATAGGGGAAAAGAGAGAAAATGAGTGGGAAATATCAGAGAGGGAGACAAAACATGAGAGACTCCTAACTCTGGGAAACAAACAAGGGATGGTGGAAAGGGAGGTGGGCATGGGGATAGGGTGACTGGGTGACAGGCACTGAGGGGGGCACTTGACAGGATGAGCACCAGGTGTTATACTATGTGTTGGCAAATCGAACTCCAATAAAAAAAATATACATACATACATACATACATACATAAATAAATAAATAAATAAAAGAGATTCAGTTGGTTTCCCTGATTACAAATCTAATCCGTTGGATTGTTGACAGAAATAGACAGGACTTATTTTCCTTCAAACACAGTTGGAGGGATGAAAATTAGCTCATCATTTAGTTTCATTGGGACTAAACCTAACTTGTCCAAATGTATTTGTTCTTACGTCTAGGACATGGGGATGATGGCAAATGACAGCTGTTATGAATAATTTGACAGTGCTAATATATTAGAACAGTTTCTGGCACATTGTGGGTATTTAATAACTGCTGAACCAATGAATGAATCGATGAGTAAAAGAGTGCAGAATGCAATCATACTGTGGAAACTTTTATCTTGCTGTTCATTGTTTTTCCATGTATAGTGTAGCTAATAATGCCTTGAGACCATTCATGAACATGAATAGAATGTCTTTTCTATATATAAAATCTCTTTACAAATATAAATGCCTTTGAAAAGTTAAGTTTACTGCTCAAAATGATTCATGATGTGGATATTGATTACATGTGGCACTCGTTTCTTTTTGCCCCTTTTTTTGCCAGAAAGCAGCAGTGATGAAACACAAGGCCAGTGGGGCGGAGGCCAAAGGCCAAATTCCTGTGCCACTGCCAAGCTTCGCAAGGAAAGAAACAGCTTTTGCCAGTCTACCCCTGCCACCCCACCAACTGAGCCAGTGCAGTGCAAATGTGTGCTGTTGGAGAAGGGAGCTTCTGGGTCTGTGATTGGCCTGGTACAACTTGCACCCTCATGGGGAGAAACAATCCAAATCTCCCTCCCATTGGTGGTAAATAAGATCACCATGTCTGTCATCTCTGCTCATGAAAAATAACCAGTTTGGGTAGTGCAAGTCCAAACCATTCTGCAGAATTTAGTGAGTCACAGTGCCCTGTTAGATGGTAGGAAGGCTGATGCTGCTTAGTACAGGGATTTCCTCCTTTGGGCCTGCATCCAAAATTCAAACAGAACCAAATTCTTTTCTCTGAATGGAAAACAAATTCCTCAGAGTAAGGGTGAGTACATGCTCAGCCCCCGGTAATACTTGATCCACCCCAGCTGTATTCACCCCAACCTATTTTTACTTAACATTTCTTTAAAACAAAAACAAGCTGACAATGACTACTTTTTTTTTTTTTTTTTTAAGAGAAGCAGCGAGAGGGAGAAAGGGGAGAGACAGAGAGAATCATCTTAAGCAGGTTCCACACCCAGCATGGAGCCTGATGCTCGGCCCAATGCCGGGCTCTACCTCAGAACCATGAGATCCGGAGCTGAGCTGAAATCGAGAGTCCAACGCTTAGCTGACTGAGCCACCCAGCTGCCGCTGACAATGACTACTTTAATTTACTCCCCTCTGTCTCAGGGAACTTAGTGGTGGCATAGCAAATTCAGTTGTGCCTGAGAGGCAGGATGGTGTAGAGAAGGAGAATCTCTGGGTATAATGTCTCTCTATGAAAAATGCTGTGACTCCCCAGAAAGCCACTTAACTTCTCGGAACCCAAATTTCTTCATTGCTCTAATAGAGATCATAATACTCATTTCCTAGTTGTACTGTAAAGGTCAACTGGGAAGAGTGGTGAAATAGAGGAACTTAGTACACTTAGTAATAAATATTACTGCCTATTGTCTCAGCTTCATTTCTGGATATTGAAAGTCACTAAAACACTAGAATGAGAGCCCCCTGGGGGAGAACCTCCTCTTGTTAGGGATCTCCCCTTCTGCCATTGCCTCCTAAGGATCAGATACATATTTGTGACAGCTGTACACCTCCTCTGGAAGCCACTTCACAGATCCATATGGACTCACCCAGCCTTGTGCTTCTTCCCATTTTCTCTCTGGTTGCTTGCCAAGGTCCACCAATTGTCCCTGACTTCAGAATCCTTCTTATCACCCTCCTTGAACTGGCTATCCAAAACCATCAAATTTCCCTCCAAAAAAAATCTGGACTATCTTTTTATCACTGAACTCTGTGTTCTGCCTTTTATCTTCTTTTGTCTGATCTACTGTAATAGCCTCCAAACTGGTCTCCCATCATCCAGATGTTCCTCTTTCTAAAGCATATTCTGCAATGCTGTCAAGGTTCTTTTCAAAAATCCCATTCTCATCATGTCCCTGTCTTGCTTCAGAGGAATCATGGCTCCCGCTCTGCACGCAGGAGAAAGCCTAACTCAACAGCATTCATGGCTTTGGGCCACATGGGTCCACTGGCCTTGTCAGCTACACCTCCAGTCACTCTCCCAATGACCACTCTGCAGTGAACATCAAATTCCCCATACGTACATCCATTGAACACTCTGGGCACTTTCACCCCCTGACCCTTTGCTCATGTGGTCCCCTTTGCCTAGAATGCCCTCTCTTCCCCAGTTGATGAACCTCTTCTCAGTTCTCCTAGTGAGAGCTCTATTTCCTATGTGGGCCAGCACTCAAAGGTCAAATGTAAACTTTCATGGAACCAGAAGGTCCCCTGGAGAGGCTCCTCATCTTCTCCTTCACTTTCTGGCCTCTCCTGAAACCACCAGAACAGGTGGCATCACACATTCTGTTGGACATCGGATTATTTTGCTTAAGGTGTACTCAAATGTTCAACTGTGGATGCCAGGTCCTGACAGGACCTTCTTAATAAAGTTGATTTTTTAAAAAGACTTGTTTGAAATAGCTTCTTTCCATCAACAAGGAACATGTGTGATTTCCTGTGTAAAGACCAGACATTTATACACCAGAACAGAAACTCTGTTAGCTTGATTGCGGGACTTAAGGAAGCAAAGTGTAATTAGTGTTGGATGATTCACACCTTGGACCTTGGAACCTGTCCACAAAGGTTTCCACTATTTGGCTATCACTCCAGGATAAAATCTCCAAGTAAAACAATCTCAGGATTATAATCAGTAACTTCCTGATTTGGAACTAATAAAGCTGTCTTGAAGATTACATCTTGTCTTTTGAACTTGGCCCTTGCATTCCTTAATGCCATAGTATTCCTATGGACCATGGCTATGTTATAAACAATAATGCCTTATTTGGGGAAGGGAATTTGGCACTTGGGTGGCATCGGTACTGTAGCAAAGGTCTGATTGATCCCGAGCTTGTGCACTGACCGTTTTATAGTTGGAATTTGGTCCTAGTATATGTCTAAGTCATGTACTGGCCCTCCCAGTCCTAAATCTTTGAGAATTAAGACAATCCTAGGAACTATGGTATGGAGTTTGGGCTAGGAAACAGAGTAGGCCCCAGTGACAGAACATGCCTGAGTCCTTGCTGAGTCTTTCAGAAACTTTTGGGGCCTTGAGGTGACACAACAGGCAGGACTGGCTGAGTGGGGCTCAGGGAAGCTATCTATCTGCAGATGACTATTCTGATGACCTTTCAGTGACCTCCAGTGACAAGCCATCTTCTGGCTCTTTATGGGTCTGACAGGCTTGTGATGGGGCCTACATCGCTCACTTGAGTATTAATCACCCTCCAGGTCCAGGATCCCAATTCCCACAGACCCCTGGTACAGAGCCATGGGGCTCAGACATGGGCCACGCTAGATCTGGAAGACATAGAGTAGCTGGAGGCAGAAACAGGCCTGGGTCCCCTCTGTTCTGTGGTCTCCATTGCAGAGAAGAGGCATCTAGGAGTTTCTTTCTGCCCTCTGATTTTCTTCACTGAACAAAGTAAGACTAGGTAATCTGATTTTCTGTTCATTCTAAAGCAGTGGTTCTCAAAGTGGGACCCTGGGCTAACAGTATCAACATCACTTGGGAACCTGATAGAAATGCCAACTTTCCAGCCTTACCCCAACCTACAGATCCAGCAGTGTGGGGCAGGGCCCAGCAATCTGCATTTTAACAAGCCTTCTGGGTGTTTCTGATGCTGCTCAAGTTTGAGAACCACTGATCTAATGAATCTTCATGTTCAGTGCTGCTTTGAGGCAGACTGGCTTGGACAAACAGATGTCTAAATTCTGCAGGCATAGAATGGAGTACTTTTCCTCTTCTATCCACTTACAATGGGCTGCTAAATGTAAAATTGTCAGGTTCTTGTAATTATACATTTGAGGAAGAATAATAAAGGGTGTCAGGCTTCTGAATGGGGGTTTTGACTCATACAGTATGATGAGTTTAACTTTCCGAGCATCAGGCCAAAGCCTCCCATCCACAAAGGGGCAAGCATAAAAATAGTTTGGCTGTTTCCAATTGGGACCAAATGGAAACCATCTGGACTCCACCCTCAAGAGGTTGATATAAATCCACTCAATCTGACCCTTTATTGTGAAACAAATAGAATTCTTCTACCAAAGTCCAAACTCACCTCCAACCAAACACCTTTTGACTGTGAAAGTAATTATCCAGTGTGGGAAGCTATTTTTTTTATTTGCTTTGTGAATTCTGGAAAGCATAAAAATGGTCTGCTCTGACAATAAGCTATAAAATAAATCTGGATCAGGGACAGGCTTTCCTACTGATTTGAGGCACAGGATCCTGGGGAGACAAAAGACTTTAATGGCTCCCATTGTCTATTGGATTAAGTCCCAACTCTTGGCCTGACCTGCAAAATCTTCCTTAATGTGACCTACCCTTTTTGCCAGGTTCACTCTCCCACATCCTCTTGTTTCAACTAAACTTTGTAGGTTCATGGGCTTGCATAATTAAGCCCTCTGTCCCTTCTTAAATCCTTCCACCTGTAAGTCCTTTCTTTCCACATGTCAACTTCTAGGTTGTTCACATAAGCCTCTCCCCACTTCCTTTCCCAGGAAGGATGCCTTTCTCTGAACCCAGTGTCCATGTTTGGCGCTTGGCAAATGCTGCCTTGTGTGGCTATTTTCCTAGGTGTGCATCCTGTTTATAAACTACATTCTGAGCACTCTTGTTATTAGTTGAATTGTGTCCCCTCCCAAAATTCCTGTGTTGAAGCCCTAACTCCCAGTTCCTCAGAATATGACCTTATTTGGAAGTAAGGTCAAGGCACATGTAATTAGTTAAGATGAGGTCATGTTGGACTAGACTTGGCCCCTAATCCAGTATGACTGGTGTCCTTATAAAAAGGGGAAAATTGGACACAGACGCATACAGAATGCCTGGGGAACACGAAGGCGAAGGTCAGAGTGATGCATCTGTTAGCCAAGAAAACACCAGATTGCCAGCAAACCACTGTCCCTCAGAGCCTCCAAAAGGGATCAACCCTGCCAACATCTAGATCTTGACTTCCAGAGCCCAGGACTGTGGGACAATATATTTCTATTGTGTAAGGTCAGAAGAGGCAAGTCTGATATTTCTGTGCCAGGTTTTAACAGCTGAAAGGTATTATTATGACCTGGGCCTCAACATAGCTATTATTCAAAAGCTGAAGGGACAGTTGTATTGTTTTCTTTTTGACTTTTCCCTCAAACTATCTACCTTCTATGGGGGTTTAACATCTCCAGGGCCTACATGGGGGTGGAGGCTTGGAAGTCTAGGATGGGGAATGGCACATGGGTGGAGTCATTCACGACCCTATTCAGACTCTGCAGTCATTGCCTATTGGAGTTACGCAGGCATTCTGTGTTTTTACATATATTAGAAGAGTTAGCTTGTTAAACATAAAGACTTAGAGTGCTATGCAACTTTTTAAACCTGCTTTGCCATTAATTAACTTAAAAAAATTTTTTTAAGCAGGGAGGTTCAACAAATAGAATTAGTCAGTTTCTCTCCAGCCTTGAGAAACCTTGAAGTTCCCAGAGAGATTTTGGCCTTTCCTGAAATATCAAGGTGGGTTTTTTTTTTTAAGGTTTTATTTATTTATTCATGAGAGATACAGAGAGAGAGGCAGAGACATAGGCAGAGGGAGAAGCAGGCTCTCTATGGGGAGCCTCATGCAGGACTCGATTCCAGGACCCTGGGACCACGACCTGAGCCAAAGGCAGACGCTCAACCACTGAGCCACCCAGGTGCCCCTCTGCAATGTCAAGTTAACTGCACAGCATGAGGCACACATTCAGTCTTTATCCTCGTTACCACTTTCTATTAGGTCTAGATGCAGAGTTAGAACTAGAGACCCAGGGATGCCTGGGACCTCATCCCCACAGAAATCCCAACAAACTCCTCCAAAATGATTTTTAGTTGAAAATATCCCCAAATGGTATCTAAAACAAATAATAACCTAGCAGGGTTCTTCATCTTTTTTTTTTCTTTTAATAGATTTTGCAAAATCTACTAGCACTATACAATGGAAAGACTGTATTTATACCAGATGACAGAGACAGGTCTGATCAACTGTCCCACTTTCCATTTCCATTTGGCTTTTTAGGTCAAATGAATTTGTATTTATCTAATTCAGATTTCACAGAGGAGATACAAGAATAATTCAAGGACAGGAAAAAGACCACACCACACAAAAGAGGAAGAAAAAGGCAAAAGGTAAAGAGCTACATCGCAAGGGCCTGTCACCTTCCACACACTAGTTGTACAGAAAAATAAATAAAATGGACTAAAACAAAACAACACAAATTTAGGTTGCCTCCACAAAGAGTGTTCCAAAGACTGTGCTCATGATACATCTAACAATCACCTGGTGCTGTGTATTTATAACTTCAACATGTTAAAGCTGGAGTGGGATTTAGGAAGCCGTGAGTGCAAATTCCTCCATTTGCTGAATAGGGTGCTGAGACACAGGCACCAGGCCAAGCACTGGGCAGAGAACCCAGCTTCCCTAACACTTAGCTGTTAAGTGTGAACCTTTAAGACTTGGATAGCTTCTCGGGGCACCTGGCTGGCTCAGTCAGAGCATGCAGCTATTGATCTCAGGGTCATGAGTTCGAGGCCCATGCTGGGTATAGAGACTACTTGAATAAATAAATATTTTTTTAAAAGACTTAAAGCCACCTGGGTGCTTCAGTCAATAAAGCATCTGCCTTTGGCTTGGATCGCGATCTTGGGGTCCTGGGATAGAGCCCCATGGCTGGTTTCTGCTCAGTGGGAAGTCTGCTTCTCTTTCTCCCTCTGTCCCTGCCCCTGCTTGTGCATGTGTGCACACTCTCTCTCTCAAATAAGTAAATAAAATCCTAAAAAAAAAAAAAAAAGAAAGAAAGACTTGGATATCTTCTCCTTTTATTTAGTCCTGCTCAGAGGTTTTAGAGTTAGTAATTTCTTAAAATTACCTCTAAATGACTCTGTTTCTGATTCTGAGCAATGAGAGCAGGAGAGAAGTCTCCAAGCTGAATTTATCAGGTCCTGCTGGCTGTTCACTGCAGAGATATCCCCAAACCAACCTACACCCCATAATCGATTTTGGCTTGCTGAATGTGCCAAAGACAAATTCCTCTGGTGGATATGGCTAAGCTGTTCTGTGTTTGGTTTATATGAAACCATAAGACACGGAGTCTTCTTTCTCTCCATGTGAGTTTTTCTGGTTGGGGTAATTAGTACAGTAGGAGGAACGCACAGCCCATGAAAGGAGAAAGTGATTTACAGATGAAGCAACAACCAAGTACCTTTTCTTCTCTCCTTCCCTGAAGTAGTCTTCCGTGTTACAGCTCCAGGTGACTTTGTAGTCTGGTTCAAAGTTGAACTTCCCTTCTGTCTGACTGTGTGGAAAAGAAAAAGATAGGATTAAAAAAAAAAAAAAAAAGCCTGTTTAAAGTTGTATAAATAGGTTTTTACACACTTTGCTATTGATTATTTCCTTCATTTTCATACACTTTTGGGCAGAGATATTTCTCATAAGAGGATTATCCGACCCATTGTCAAATCCCATTCGCTTCGGTTCAGTACTGTCCTTTCCATGTTGTTCTCCAGGCTTCAGGAGAGCATGCAACCAAGGAGGCTCCAAGTATCGTCCCAAAGGGCCTCATGTACATGCTCCACATTCCACAGCTGCCCTCTATAAAAGTGGCTCCAAATCTCAGATTTGTAAGAGTGTAGCAGAAAGGAACACACTTGGGGTATATATATATATTTTAAATTAGTATGTTATCATTCTAGAGTCCTTCTAGATTATTCCTTTCCTTTCTCTTGCACTCCACATCCCAAGCATCAGGAAACGGGATAGATGTGACACTTGACCTCCTCTGCCACTGCCCTAGTCTCAGTGGGGTGGACCCCTCTCACCTCCCACCGTCACCTCTCACTGGATGACAACAGCCTTCCAATAGGCCTCCCTGCCCACCACCCCCACCCAGGGCATTTGCTATGCAGCTTAAGGGGGTCCTTGTCAAACCAAAATCCTAAATGAGTCCTAACTGCTCCGTCCTTGCTAACAAAGCCCTCAATGCCTCATCCCTGTTACCACCCAGGTACCCTGATGCTCCTTGTGCACTGGCCTCAGGGCCTTGTTACGGGCTCTCCCCTCTGTCCGGCACACTCTCACCACTTACCTCCAGGCTCATCCCTCCCTTCCCGGCTGTGTACACAAATGCTGTCTTTTCGAGGAGGCCTACATTCAACCATTTATTTAAGATCACACCCCAACCATCTTCCTTCCCCACGCTCCCAAACTCGCTTAACATTTTTTTTAAGTCTATTTATTTATGTATGTTTAAGTATCTCTACACCTCATGTGGGGCTTGAACTCATGAGCCTGAGATCAAGAGCTGTGTGCTCTTCTCACTGAGCCGGCCAGGCACCCCTCGACATTTTCTTTTTGCCATAGTAATTATCACCTTCCAACAAATGGTAGCATTTGTATGTATGTTTATTATGCCCTTTAAAAGTTGTCTACCTTTTGCCACCTCATACATGAACAATGCAGGCACACACCCATGCACACACATGCACAAGCACACCACATTCCCAGCCCCTCCCTCAGAGGCAAGGATCTTTGTTCTCTACCCTAATGTATCCGAAGCACCAGGAAGTGTACTTGGCATATATTAGGAGAGACACAAGTGCACATATACATGCATGCACGCACGTGCGTGCGCACATACACACAACGAAAGAAGGAGCATCAATACTAAGATTGCATTTTACGCATTATAACAATTAAGGACAACTTGTCATTGGCTCATGAGGCATTCGGTCCTCTCTGTCAGCAATGGGGAGCCACTATGCCTGACTCGGGCAGGCAGTGACTGGGAGATCTAGGAGAAGCTCACAGAACAGAAGAGGAAAACCAAATATGTGGGCCTTTAGAACAGTGGCCTCAAAACATTTTTTGCTTTCCTTACATCCTAGAGGAAGATCGAAAAGTATTGATATATACTATGTTGTATGGTTTTAGGTTGGTGTCTAAACTCCGTGTGTAGATTTGGTGTCTGGTGAGAGCCTCTTCCTGATTCACAGCTGGCCGTCTTCTCATTATAACCTCACAGGGCAGAAAGGGTAAGGGGGCTCTCCTTTATGAGGGCACTAATCCTGTTCTGGGAGAGCTCTGCCCTCATGACCTAATCACCTCCAATGGCCCCAACTCCTAAACCATCACCTTGGAGATTAGGACTTCAACATCTGAATGGAGGAGGACATAACATTCATTCTAGAGTACCCTTGTTTCAAGACAAGAGTTGTAAAGGACAAGGACCAGGGTAGTTCCAGGGGTCTGGCAAGATGACCTAAAGCACAGATTATTGAGGGTGGGGTGTCAGGGCTTAGGTCCAACCCCTACCTGTGGCCAGGAGAAGGCTGGTAATATCCTGTAATTATCTTTTTGTCTCCTATGCCTCTTTTTTCATTTATGACTACCCTGCCAGCTAAGAAGTGAAGTCAAAATGGGAAAACCAAATTTGCCTGAGCAGAGGTCTATCAATCCAGCTTTGAAACAGAAGACAATTTTACTCTATACAGGTATGTATGTTACTGTTATGGACTAAATGTTTGTATGCCCCAAATATTCATATGTTGAGCCCCCAGTGTGGCAGTGTGTAGAGATGAGGCCTCTGAGGAAGTAATTAAGGTTAAATGAGGTCATAAGGGTAGGACCCTGATCAGATAGGATTAGTGTTATTAGAGAGACACCAGAGCTGCGGTCTCTCCCTCTGCTTACACACACCTGAAGGCACAGCAAGAGGGTGCCCTCTGCAGGCCCGGAAGAGAGCTCTCACCAGGAACAGAATCAGCGAGCACCTTGATGTGGGACTTCTAGCTTCCTGAATTGCATAAAAATAAATCTGTTTTAGCCACCCAGCCTATGTTATTTTGTTATGGCAGCCAGCGCAGACTAATACAGTTACCCAAAAGAATGCAGAATTGCTAAAATGTACCAGCTGACCTGCCTAAAAATCAAGGTTCAAGTGAATGAATAACAAGAGGACCTTCAAAGAGGTTTTATGTGCTGACTGTTGACCACAGGGCCCAGCCCAGCTGCAGCAGCTTCCACCCTGGCCCGGGGTTGCTGTGAAGAACGCCAGGGCAGGCGCTCTCTGAGGTCAGCTCTGACCCTGGCTTGTTTGGCTCTCTGGGAAAACAAACCTTAAAATCTAATGCTCTTTTGGGCAGAAAGCACTTGAACAACCAGAATAGGATACCTCCGTGTTTCCTTCCCGCGTCCTCCTTGTCACTTCTTTGCCTTTCCAATCCCACACCTCACACCTCTTCTTGCCTGCCATATATACCAATCCCTTGAGACACTGCTTTTATATTTCCAATTCTTTCTTCTTTTTTATGATTTATTTATTAATTTGAGAGAGTGACAGAGCGTGCACACTCACATGTGGGCGCACACACAAGTTGGAGGAGGGGCAGAGGGAGAAGCAGACTCTCCGCTGAGTGAAGAGCCAGACTTGGGGCTCCATCCCATGACCCAGAGATCATGACCTTAGCCGAAGTCAGATGCTTAACCGACTGAGCTACCAGGTGCCCCTCCAATTATTTTTCTTAAAAATCACAGATTCACTTGGTTATTTAGATCCTGAAATTACAATATAGGACTTCATAAATAGGGCCGCGGCTTTTTACAGGATTGGCGGTAAAAACAGGAGAGGGAAAGTCATGTTTGGATAGCAAACACTGTTTTCCAGCTTCTTTTTTGTATATTTATTGGGTTGGTTGAGATATCAAATTCAACAAATAACCTATAAAATTCTGATTCCATGAAAGTTCCTAAATGGAGGATAACTATTGTATTTACAAATCTCTCATAGTTACAAGTTCTTTGCACTCACTTCCACAAAGTAGCCTTGACTCCAGCTTTTTTTTTTTTAATAGTACAAGTCAGTGAATACTTTGTCTTCAGATAAAATTAACATATAACATTATATTAGTTTCAGGTGTGCAACATAATGACCTGATATGTCCACCACGGTAAATTAGTTAACATCCATCACAGCACAGTCACAAATTCTGTTTCTTGTGATGAGAACTTTTAAGATCTACTCTCTCGGCAACTTGTTCCTTTTCAGATTTTATTTTTTAAGTAATCTCTCCACCCCACATGGAGCTCGAACTTACAATCCCTGAGGTCAAGCACGGCATGCTCCAACTGAGCCAGCCAGGTGCCCCTCAGCAACTTTCAAATATACAATATATTTAACTGGGGTCCCTATGCTGCACGTCAGCCTTGAGCTCCTTATCTTCACTTTTTCCACTAAGTAGAGTGACTGTGTTCACTAACATGCCTGAAGTTTACTCTCCTGGGAAAAGGCTGTTGTTTTAATAATGGCAATGGTAATGACAATAATTAATGTCCCTCAATAACTTAAGATGTGCCAGGCATTATGCTAACTGCTTTATATTATACCACTTACTCCTCAATGAACACTATTAGGTGGTTATGTTTATTTTGTAGCTGAGGAAGCTAAAGTTAGATCAATTTGTTAATCTGCCCAAACAAATGTACAGCTGGGGTAGGATCTGAACCCAGGCCTGATTCTAAGTCTGTGCTACTAGCCACTTGCTATCATTTCTGATAACGATGATTAAAAGTAGTCAGCTTTAAAATGTGTCATCAAGGTGTGTATTAGGGGATCTATTAAAACAAATAATAAACCTTTTAAAAGGGAGTAAGCAGGGACGACTAGATGGCTCAGTGGTTGAGCGCCTGCCTTTGGCTCAGGTCATGATCCCGGGGTCCTGGGATTGAGTCCACATCAGGCTCCCCACTAGGAGCCTGATTCTCCCTCTGCCTATGTCTCTATCTCTCATGAATAAATAAATAAAATCTTTAAAAACAAAACAAAAAGGGAGTAAGCAGCTCTTGTTCTTGTCTGTCTTGTATCTATCCTCCTCATCTGTTTACTTCTTTGAGGGGACTGCCACTCCCCTGCCCAGCAAATCATGTGATCCTGGTTTGGCTGCCATCAGAACCCTCCACCCCTCTCCCAGGGGGGTGTGGGATCAGTCCTGGCCAATAACAGTTTAGCATATCTCGGCTGCAGGGACTGGTCCAAGAGGTATGTATGTGACCCAAGGAGGACCAGTGAGAGCCCTCGTGTGGGATCTGACTCACAGTCACTGGGAGTAACATAATCACTGGTTCTGAGGATTAGGGCACACATTGTTGGGGGTCCATTATTCTGCTCTCATTCATACTCAGGAAGAAGAATTTCCCCTGACCATGGGGAAGCTCACTTTTAATCGCAACAGTCTCCTTCTTTTAGGTAGTCCCAAAGAGCATAGGGCCAGTTCCCCAGCACTTACCCTGCAGCTGCTGAGGGGGACTCTTGGGGACTGGTGGGGATGTGGCCGGCTGGTCTCTCCCCTGCATCTCTGCATACTCTGCTATGGGTCTGAGGAGAGCCACAGCTCCAGAGCACTGTAAGTAATTGCCGTCAAGGTGCAGCTCACTGGGGAAGGGTGACATACACAGTTCATTTGATGTTATTTTCACTTCTGCAAATTTGGGTTTGAGGTCTTCACCTTATAAAATAATAGACCTAGTTATAAAATAATAAATAAATAATCATAATAGATAACAGGCCACATTGTAATAAAAAAAAATAGACCTAGTGACCAGGTCACTGGGCCAAAAACACGCATTTAGCATGATATCCTTGATTCCCAAAAGTAACTAGAGAATCTTTCTCTTGTAATTAAGAAAAGGAAAACAAAAATAACCAGAGGGTAGAAAAAGATGACTAAAAGCACAGTGAAAAGTCAGGGGAATTCATGGGTGAGTGGATTCTGTAAATAAGCTGGTTATAAAACTCAAAACAGAACAGAGCCAGAGGCAGGAAGGGAGCAGGGGATGCATCTCACCAAATGGAGCTCTGGCTTATGATGGCACCGAGCCGTGGCCCGCTCTGTGGCCCCAGACCACAGTAGCGCAGACTGAGGACTTGAAGCCTTTGATTGTGCTCCAGGCCTGAGAAAATACTCTCAATTTCTTCGTTTCCAAACCTAGGAGGAAATGATGGGAACCAATTAGTGACTTTTAAAACCTATGTCACCTGTTGGGTTGTTCATTTTAAGGTACTCCCTAGGACAGATCAGGTTTTACCAATCCTTACTTTGGGTATCCACGGCCAGGGCTGGCTATGGGGGTGGGTTGGGAAACTGAGGGGCTAGCCTGGGTTTGGAGGAAGGGGGACCCAGAATCTGTCTCCTGGGCAAAGGGAGCAGAGCATGGTTTGAAGTGCCCACTCAAGGAAGCAGATAGAGAGCGAGCTCTGGATCCTGAAGACAGGAGAGATTGCCCAGCTGGCAGGGATGAAGGGGTCTGGGAGGGCCCCAGCAGTAGGAGGCTGTGTAAGGAGGGAGCCTTATATCCAGAGCAGGTTCTGGGAAAGTTCAATCTCTTGGCCCTCCTTCCTGGCCCTGTGCCGTTCTTCATCTCGTATCACCTAGTCCTTAGAGTTTGCAAAGAGAAGTCACAGGCATCGTGCCAGCTCAGCACAGCCCTCTGGGTATAGGTTTTAGGTCAGGATACCGAGTATCGGTGAGGTCAAGGGACGTCTTCAGGGAATTTGGAATGTCAAGGTCTGAACTTTCAAATAAAGTATGTCGAATTAGCAGAAATAACTTCTTAAATTGACTAATTCGTCCAACAAGTAATTACTGAAGGCAGCTACTGTGGTGGGTGTGGGGATGCAGCTGCAGTCGAGAAAGGGCATCCTGCCTGATGGATTTCACAGCCTCACAGAGGAAACGGAGGGAAGTCCCCAGAGGTGGGTAACCTGAGGTGTCAGTGGTGATCCCCAGCCACCCAACCCCGACGACTCTAGGTACCTTGACAACAGTAGGATTTCAACTGATAATGAAAATAAGCTGGGGCACCTGGATGGCTCAGTCAGTTAAGCATCCAACTCTTGACTTTGGCTCAGCTCTTGATCCCAGGGTTGTGAGATCCAGCTCTGCGTTGGGCTCCGTGCTCAGCGCAGAGCCTGCTTGAGATTCTTTCTCTCCCTCTGACGCCACCCCCCACTAAATAGATAAATAAAATATTTTAAAAATAAAATAAGCTGTTTCCTAATGATGGGGATCCTTTTTTCTTCCTTCTGTCTTCCTGCCAGCGTAGGTCTCTGGATCCAGCACAGGAGCTGGAGTCTAGAAGGGTCTCACCAGGGGGGCTGGTTCTGCCCAGTGCAGTGTGGGAAGCTGGGAGACTCCTAGGCCAATCCTCAGTCACTGCAGGATGTCCTGAGAACACTGGCCTTCTGCTGTCCTGGGTTAGGAGACCCTGACTGAGGCTCCTCCAAGCATCTCAGAAACATGGAGAATCTCCAGGGATAATCCCTCTCCTAGCTTTTGCTGATAGACTTGTCCACTGTCCACTGCCCACTTGTCCACTTGTCCACTGTCCACCAGGGCCCTAATAGGATCCTAGCTCCTGTGTCACTGTGGTACCACTTCTTAGGCATGAATCATCTCTTTCACTTCACAGCCCACTGGCCTTCCGAGTACAAGACATCACCTGGCTATAGGGGGAGAGTCACAGAATCAAAGACCTGAGAAGTGGCAGAGATCATCTCATAGATCAGAGAGGTTGCATGACCTATCCCACATCACACAAGCTGGTTGAAATTATTTATGGATGGCAACACTATAGACCCCCCAAGCAATCTAGTGTCACCGATCAGAAGTGGGCTCAGATTCAGACAGCTGGATTCACATCTAGGCTCCATCCATAAGAGCTGAATGGCCTTGAACAAGCCAGTTAATCCCCCTGAGTCCTTCCTCATCTGTATATAGTCAAAGGATAGAAATGGTACATATCTGTCATTATATATCATACATCCATATGTAGTAGAATATGTCCATCTATTATTGGGAGAATAAATGAGATAAACCATCTGCTGTGCTTGGCACACAGCACTCAATAACAATTGGCTGATATTATCATTATTATTATTATCACCCCCTGATCCTCCCCTGACAGTCTGGTGCTGCAGCCCTCTGAAAGACTTGCTCTCTTCTTTCCCAACACCATACCTCCTCCTTCCTTCCCACCTCCTCTTCTGGTACATGATGGCCTGTCCCATAGGGGATCCTGGTTACCCTTATCCAAACCACCACTAATATTTATATGGACATTCCTGCTGACATTCAGACTTTCTGCCTTGCATAATACGTAATCTAGAGCATGTCACCTTTCCTCTACTATACCTTGCTCAGTGGTATTGCCTTATGTGTATTCATCTTCATTAGCAAAGAGCACAGTGTCTTGCACAAACAAGCCATCAACATATATTTGTTGACAGAATAAATGAATAAAAAGAAAGGAAGGAAGAAGGAAAGAAAGAGAAAAGGGCTCACCTGCAGTAATCAAGGACAAGAGAATGCAGACAGCTGCCTAGCAGAGCCCTCCCGAGTCTCCGGAGAGACCACAGATCCATCCTGCAATCAATGAGCTCCAGGCTGGTAAATGGGCAGGCACGGCCCTTCAACTCCAGAAGCGAAGCCTAAGAACATAGGGTAGGAAACAGTGCTCACACAAGGAAGACAAATACACTCCGTGTTTTAATATAACCTAAAAGTCCATTATGTTCATTACCTCCAGAGTTTTGCCTTTAAGACAACTTTCTAATTGCCCCAACAAGAAAGTGGCTTGAAAGTAAAATAATTGCCCTTTCAAAGGAAGACTCTGAAGAATTAAGTGGGAGATACCAAGCTTTATGATGAGATGAGATATATTGTAGCATATCTTTGTAGATATTATTAGGGGCTGAATTGTGTCGATGGCAAGTAGGCAGAAGAAGGGCCAGATGCCATCAAAACTCCTCCTGTTTAGGCACCAGCTGTTAGACGAAAATCATCCTCACACTTTCCAGATACTTCAGACTTGTCCTAGATACTGCACTAAGACATTTTGGCTACACTGAGTTAAATAAAGGTTATTATTTTATTTGGGAGTCAGGAAACAATAAACATGTTCCCCTCTTGGAATGACAGCCTTCTATTTTTTTTTTTAAGATTTTATTTATTTATTCATGAGAGACACAGGGAGAGAAGCAGAGACACAGGCAGAGGGAGAAGCAGGCTCCATGCAGGGAGCCTGATGCAGAACTTGATCCTGGGTCTTTGGGATCACGATCTGAGCCAAAGGCAGATGCTCAACTGCTGAGCCACCCAGGGATCCCTGGAATGACAGCCTTTTAAAAGGACATACAACAGGTCAATCAAATCCTTTCTTTGGATGCCTCCGAATAAAAATAATAATAATAATATCCACTTGAGATAATGGAATTAAAGGGCATTTACCTCATTAAAAAAATTCATATGTTGAAGTCTACTCATATGTTGAAGTCCTAACCCCTCGTACCTCAGAGTGTGACTGTATTTGGATACAGGGTCTTCAAAGAGGTATTTAAATTAAAATGAGGTCTTTGGGGTAGGCCCTAACTCAGTAGGACTGGCTTTCTTAGAGGAAGGAAATCTGGACCCAGACACATACAAAGGGAAGACAATGTGAAAACACAGGGGAAAGGTGGCCGATAACAAGCCAAGGAGAGAGGCCTCAGAAGACACCAACCCTGCTGACAGTGAGCTCAGACCTCCAAGCCTTCATAACTGTGAGGAAATAAATTTCTGTTGTTTAAGCCATGCACCCTGTGGTACTTTGTTATGGCAGCCCACTCAGACTAACACAGATGTTGATATTCTCACACATTTATCCTCCTATGGTTGTGTTCTTTTCAATAGAGAAGTGTCACCATGCCAACCTCTTTATAACTAGGCAAAAATTATAATAGATAAATTACTTCCTAAATAATTTATATTCGTTGTTACAGGTATTAGGATTTAGAGGTCTGCTCAGAACTAGACCATGCAGGGATGCCTGGGCGGCTCAGTCAGTTATGAGTCGGACTCTTGATTTTGGCTCAGGTCATGGTCTCAGGGTCATGGTTTTGGGGTCCTGGGATTGGGCCCCACGTGGAGCCCTGCATGGAGCCCAATATCTCCATGCTCAGAGCGGGAATCTGCTTCTCTCCTTCTCTCTGCTCCTCCCCTTGCTTGCTCTCTCTCTCTCTAAAATAAATATTAAAAAAAAAAAAAAAAAGAACTCAACCATGCAAATTCAGCAACAAGGTGCTTCTCATGGTGAAGCCACGGGACTGGGGGTAGCATGTGAACATTTGGAACCATGTCAAGTTCTCTCAGTCTCCTGAATGGAGGGGTCTATGGCAAGGTCATTTCTTGTGGTAACAAAACAATCCCAGTAACAATTAAATCCCTACCTAACTGACAGAAGGAGGTATTTAAAGCTACAAATCACAATGGCCACCTTTTAGCAATTAGAATCACCACAACCTAAGGATCTCTTCAGTTCAGAATTTAAACCTAAAAGAGGCTTTGGTAGGGTTTGGAGGATTTAGGGTTTCCTGAGGTAATGATATGTTGGTCAGAGATAGGGTTCCAAATTATACCTTGGCTGAGAATATAAGAGCCCATGCGGCCTTAACTACAGAGCTGGCATTTGAGGTCTGTTTCATGAGAAAACATCTAGTTTAAGTGCTGGATTGGATTTCTCAAGCTGTGTTTCTGACGGAGGAGGCAATGTGGCACACCACTGCCTATGGTAACGCTGGTCTGTGAAAGACAGGCTGTGGACCAGGTCCTAAAGATCTCAACCAGTGGTTTGCAGTGTCACTCCCAGGGGCACTAGCACTGCTGTGGGCAAGACCACAGCCATCTACCACAGAATTCCTCAACAGTCTTCAGGTTACCAAGAGGGCCACATTATAAGGAACTGTGAGGGATCACTTTTCACATACATGGACAGCATTCCATGTCCTGCTTAAATGGACACTTTTAATGAACACAACTAAAAATTTTGGTTATGTATTTAAGTTACCTTTTTAAAATTTATTTTTAATTATGGTCAAATACACATATAAAATTTACCATCTAAATCATTTTTAAGTGTACAGTTCAGTGGCATTAAATATATTAATATATTAACATTGTTGTACAACCCTCAACACTATCCATCTCCAGAAGTTTTTTCATCTTGTAAAACTCAAATTCTGTACCCATTAAAAAATAACTCCCACTCTCTCCTCCCCCACAACGTCTAGCAATCGTCATTTTATTTTCTTTCTCTATGAATCTTACTACTCTAGGTACTTCCTATAGTACAATGATACAGTATTTGTCCTTTTGTGACTGACTTATCTTACTTAGCATAAGTTCCTCAAGGTTCATATATGTAGCATGTGTCAGAATTTCCTTCCTCTTACAGGGTGAATAATATTCTATTGTATTTTGTTTTCCACTCATCTGTTAATGGACATTTGGATTGCTTCCACCTGTGGCTATTGTTGAATAATACTACTATGAAGATAAGTGTACAGATATCTCTTTGAGATCTGGCTTTCAATTCTTTTGGGTAAATATCCAGAAATGGAATTGCTGAATCATATGGTAATTCTACTTTTAATTTTTTAAGGAACTTCCATCCTGTTTTCCATACTGGCTACAGCAATTTACATTCCCACCAAGAGTGCACAAGTTTTCCAATTTCTCCACATCCCGTCAACACATGATTTTTTGCTTTTTTTGTTAGTAGCCATACTGGTTGACATGAGGTAGTATCTCACTGTAGTTTTGATTTGCATTTCCCTAAATATTAGTGATGTTGAACATCTTTTGTCCACTTTGTGGGTTGCCTTCTCACTTAGTTGATTGTGTCCTCTGATGCAGTTTTACATTTTGGTGTCATCCAAGTCATCTAGTTTTTCTTTTGTTGCCTGTGCTTAGTGTCATATATATCACTGCTAAATCCAACATCACTAAGCTTTTCCTTTATGGTTTCTTCTAAGAGGTTTAAAAATATCACTTTAAAAATGTGTTGACCGGATAGTGAGGAATACCCAGAGATCAAAGCATGAGGGAAAGTTGGAACCTAGAGCAGTACACAGGACACTGAAGCCAGCTTTCCCTTTGAGAGCACCAGTAAAGCAGTGGAGTCGAGTTTTGGTTTTCATGGGACATGGAGTCCAGGGGACAGTAAAGCCCAAAACCACTGGAAGCAAGGAGTCCAAGATAAAATATTGCATACAGGTGTGGCTCAAAACAGAGTGAGCTATATAGCACTATGCCCTGAGAGTAAGGATGAACTAGAAATAAACCTAACTCTCCCTTCCCCAGGGAAAATTGACTATCTCAAACTGAGACTGAGTACACAGGAAAAAAAAAAAAAAAAAAAAATATATATATATATATATATATATACATCCCCTGTGAACTCACAAGCTAGTCTTTTTTTTTTTTTTTTTTAAGGATTTTATTTATTTATTCATGAGAGACACAGAGAGGCAGAGACACAGGCAGAGAGAGAAGCAGCCTCTCTGGAGCCTGATGCAAGACTCCATCCCAAGACCCTGGGATCACAACCTGAGCCAAAGGCAGATGCTCAACCACTGAGCCGCCCAGGTGCTCCAAAGCAAGGGATTTTTAAACAGGCAAGAGACTAGAAAAATGGGCACTAATGCCTTTTCCCAATTTCTACCTCCTCCCTTCTCCTTAAAAGTAATTTTATGATAATCAAACATTATAGTTTTACCTGTTTTTTAACTTTATAAAATGCAGTATACAGTATGTATTCCATTGTGTCTCTCTTTGTTTGCATAACATTATGATTATGTGAGTCATCATATTTTATTTTTGTATAGCTATAGTTGATGCATTTTTATTGCCATATAGTTTTCTTTTTTAAGATTTTATCTATTGGGGCACCTGAGTGGCTCAGTGGTTGAATGTCTGTCTTCGGCTCAGGTCATGATTTCAGGGTCCTGGGATCAAGTTCCACATCAGGCTCTCTGCAGCGAGCTTGCTTCTCCCTCTGCCTCTCTCTCTGTGTCTCTCATTTTTTTTTAAGATTTTATTTATTTATTCATGAGAGGCACACAGAGAGAGAGAGAGAGAGAGAGGCAGAGACACAGGTAAAGGGTGAAGCAGGCTCCATGCAGGGAGCCTGATGTGGGACTCAATCCCCGGTCCCCAGGATCATGCCCTGGGCTGAAGGTGGCACTAAATCTCTGAGCCGCCCAGTCTGCCCTGTGTCTCTCCTTAATAAATAAATAAAATCTTTAAAAAAGTGTTAAGATTTTATTTATTTATTTATTTATTTATTTATTTATTTATTTATTTGAGAGAGAGAGAGAAAGAGAGAGAACATGCAAGCAGGGGAGGGAGAGAGATAAGCAGACTCTGCACTGAGTGTGGAGCCCAACATGGGGCTGGATCCCATGACCCTAAGATCATGACCTAAGCTGAAATCAACAGTAGGTGCTTAACCGGCTGAGCCACCAAGTACCCCTATATAGTTTTCTACTATATGAATATACCATAATTTCTTTACTGATTTTTGTAGTTTTACATAACTTTGAAATGTTTCATTAAAAAAAAAATTTTTTTTTTTTTTTTTAAAGAAAAGCTTGGAGCATATCAGCCAACAACCAAATGAACTATAGCTGGAATACATGATATATTATGCTTATATTCAGTTTTAAGTTTTAATTGAAGGAATATTTTTCAAATGCATGACTCCAGGAACACCTGGGTGGCTCAATGGTTGAGCGTCTGCCTTTGGCTCAGGTCGTGATCCTGGGATTCCAGGATCAAGGCCCACATCAGGCTCCCCTCAGGGAGCCTGCTTCTCCCTCTGCCCATGTCTCTGCTTCTCTCTCTGTGTGTCTCATGAATAAATAAACAAAATCTTTAAAATATAAAATAAAATAAAATGTGTGACTCACCAGTCTGGCAATCTCTGGGTTGCTCAGTTGAAGGCTCCAGATACAAATCTCTTTCCCCAGCATATAACACTCATCTTGAATTGTGATGAGCAAAGGTTCCAAGGAAATTGGTAGGGTGCTTGGTGGGGAGTCTCTAGGTCTTACGAGCATAAACTGGAGTGTCAGAAAAAAAGTACAGGTGGAAGTCATAAAGACATGTCCATGCATCTGAATGTGTAAAGAAAGAATATTGTCATCAGACATCATTAGAACATTTAAAAAGGTAATTAACTTTGGATCACATGTGCATTGAGGTGTTAATTCAACAGAAATTTATAAGCTCTTGCCATATGCAAAGGTAATCTCACAGGGCACAGGTTTTTCCCTCAGATTACTATTCATTATTGGGTTAGGAAATCAATTAAGTAAGCTGTGATCAGTTTTTTTCTGTATTTCTTTAATGAAATAGAAAATGAGAGAAATTATCTGAGTGTATCCTGTGTAGTAAAAAATAATTGTCTCACAAGACTTTTATTTTAGAGATGTTCAAAACCAAAATGGAGACCCAACCAAAGCAATCCATCCAACATAAACAGCCCGTATGGTCTTATGATTCACACCAGTACTTATACTTTGGGTCATGATGTTATTTGTATTTCTGATAGTAATTTAAAGTGTTTAGAAAACATTACTGAAGGGACTATAAATTTGAACAGGGTTTATGATGAGCTCTTATCATTAAGTAGTAGAGGCTAATTATAAGGAGTAGAAAAAAATAATGTAATGATTTTACACAAAAAAAGATGGCTGAGAAGCTCTTGCATTGGGATGAGCAGAGAGATGTATGGGGGGGAGTGCAGAGAAGCTACTAACTGCATGAGAAGGAATCAGAAAGACCTAGGTGGGCAGAGGGGGGGACAAGAGAGACTAAGAGAAGTAGCTAGGGAAAGACCAAAGGGGCGAGAGGAAAGGGAGGCGGAAGTTTGGGCAAAATAGATGGTTAGGGAGGACTTTCAGAGGTTCTTTTTACGTGGGGTACAAAGTAATCATCCTCCCATCTTCCAACAACATTCATTAAAAACATGGGTAGGATGGAGTTGGGTCAACGTCACCTTAAAATAATGATTTTTTTTAAAGCACCCATCTCAAAAAAAAAAAAAAAAAACACAAAAACAAAACAAACAAACAAAAAGCACCCATCTCTAACTAATTTATTCTCCTGTTTAACCCTCAGCATTTTAGGATATCAGTAGGTGCTTGATTATTAAACACAGACTGTTTTTCTGGGCTGGCAAGAGAAAAGTTGGAGAGCAGGCCGGTCTGTCTTTGGGTGCAAGGCTCCACCTTCTGGACCAGCAGGCACCTCTTTCCAAGAGTAAACCAGAGTTTCAGTGTTGACCTCTCTTCTTTTCCTCCCACCAACCGATCCCTAGATTTAATCTCAGAAAAGATATGACACCTAACTTTTTTTCTGAAAGCCTGTATTTTTGGGGTCAGAATCATGTGTTTGCTGCTGATCTCACTCCAAGTGAGAGGGGAAGCGTGGGTGAGTGGGGGTCTGGCCTGATGCCACGGACACATGAGCTGTCAAGGGAAGCAGACATTCACTTGGAGGGGTCATGTAGGGTGGCTGGGGTGCTGGGCACGGATGTCCTGCAATGATGCCAAAAATGTGCTTTTGAGCTGGGCTTTCCAGATGTAGAGTGAGAGGGGTGGGTTGGCTATTCCAGATGTGAAGTGGTGTGAGGAAAGGCAGGCCTGCTGGAAGGACTGGAATGGGTAGACTGGGAGGCAGGAGCAGTAATGTAGAAGTGCTGGGATGTCTGGATGGCTCAGCAGTTGAGCGTCTGCCTTTGGCTCAGGGCGTGATCTTGGAGTCCCCGGATCAAGTCCCATATCGGGCTCCCTGTGTGGAGCCTGCTTCTCCTTCTGCCTGTGTCTGCCTCTCTGTGTGTGTGTCTCTCATGAATGAATAAATCTTTTAAAATTCTAAAAGAAAAAAAAAAAAAGGAATGTAGAAGTGCTGAGGAATGCAGAGAGAGCAAGACCACCAGTTAGGGCTTCAGAAGACTGAGGACCATGTTCCTGGGGGGGTAAACCCTTGTCAGTTCATTTCAGAAAAGAATAAGGAAAAGAGGCCACACACTCACTTTCCTGAGAATCCGTTCATTGTTGATGCTGGTTTTCAAGTCCTGTTTGATGGCTGGACAGACAGAGGTCTGAGTCTGTGCACAGTGCTTCTCATATGCTTTCAGGAACTTTTGAAGAATTGGAATGATGGGCAGGGGTGTTCCTTTAGTTTTTTGTTTTCCCTCCTTTTCTCTTGGCATTGTTTCAGTTAGATTCCACCTGGACTCTGAAAATAACACCTTTCCCCAAAACCCAATACACAGATGTCTTTTTAAGGAGCAGATCACATCTCCCCCACTAAAAATTGGCAAATACTGCTGCACACTCTTCTCTGAAATATTTTTGCTTAAGATCTTATTTATTTATTCATGAGTGACACAGAGAAGCAGAGACATAGGCAGAGGGAGAAGCAGGCTCCTCATGGGGAGCCCAATGTGGGAATCAGTCCCAAGACCCCGGGATCATGTCCTGAGCCACAGGCAGATGCTCAACCACTGAGCCACCTAGTCGTCCCTTCTCTGAAAATCTTAAAGTGCCTCAAGTATCTTAAAATGGGAGTAGGGGGATCCCTGGGTGGCGCAGCGGTTTAGCGCCTGCCTTTGGCCCAGGGCGTGATCCTGGAGACCCGGGATCGAATCCCACGTCGGGCTCCCGGTGCATGGAGCCTGCTTCTCCCTCTGCCTGTGTCTCTACCTCTCTCTCTCTCTGTGTGACTATCATAAAAAAAAAAAAAAAAAAAAAAATTAAAAAAAAATGGGAGTAGGGAATCAAGACAGAGACAGGTGAGAAGAATTGTTCAATTTCCAGTCTTTATATTCATGGATCAATGTTCTTTTAGATTCTTTAAAATGGGGCAGTACCCATGGAACTCAGTTATAAAGGAATACAACTAACATTAATGGTGGGCACTGAATGTCACCAAAGACATATTGATTTTAAACTGGCACAGTTCTCTTTATGGACATAATTCTTGCCAGGCACCATATCCACAGTGGGTAAGAATGTGAGCTTTGAAGGGGAACAGACCTGGATTTTTGTCTTGTCTCCACCACTTGACTCACTGGGGTGGCCTTAGGTATTCTGTGAAGCCTTTTCTATTTCTCCATCTGTAAAATGGATTATGGTTGTCACAAGGACTAAGTAAGGTAAGTTTATAATGCACTTAGCACAATGCCTGGCACATAGTGAAAGGCTCAATAAACTTTATTAGTACTATTGAGGTTATTATTATTTTGCTGGCCACAGGCAGTCACACAACCTGTATTGACTTGTCCTTTCAATCACCCAGCCTTGAAAGGACTCTCCATGTGATAATGTCACCAGCTAGACCCCAAGACCTGACCTTCACTGCCCACCTGCTTGTACTCACTAACCTTTGTCTTAACATTTTTCCTTAAGCTCTTCTTTCCAGCTTACCTCTTAACTCAGGCAAATGAAACCAAAACCACCCCTCAGGTGATGGCAACTGCCCTGATAACACCTCCCACTAGCCCACACCACCCAGACTGTTTGAGCTAAACACCTGACTCACTTCTGCTCAGATGGACTGGGGAGTGACCTCTGGAATGACTGGCAATGGCCTTTACCTCATTATAATACTAAAATCTCCTCCCAAGAAAGAGCACAAGCCTCATTTACAAAACATACAGTGTAAACATAGGCATGTTTCCTTGAGGCACTTGCGGGACCTTACGCCCGCCCGCCTCTACATCCGATGACAAAGCCTCCCTACCTAAGTAGTCATCTTAACCCTAAACAAAAGGAACCCATTTGCTGTCTCTCTCTCGGGGAGTCCAGCTTTGAAAGCTATCTCCTGTGGTCTCCTTATTTCCTGCAAATAAGGTTTACTTTGTGTGACAACTCCACCTGGTGTATCTGTGACTCACCCAGGAGCTAACTCACGTTGGTATGGTTACGGAAACTGAAGGTGATGGTTGGGTCTCTGAACTGGGTTCTCAGAGACAAAGGTTTATGGGAATTAAGAGGCCTTGTTTCAAGAGGAACCAGTTTGAATCCTGTGTCTGTCAATTGTTAGCCAACTGACCGTGGGTGATTAACTTCATTTCTCTGAACCCCATTTACTTCATCTGTGAAAATGGCCGGAATATAACCTCTTTGGTATTTGTGAGGATTTAACGCAAATTAAGTGTCAAGTTTTATTCCTCAGTAGCATGGGGATGATGATGGATGATGAAGGATGATGATGATGATAAAGAATTGTTATGAGGAATAATTAATTAGTATGTGATGGATACTTAGAACAGAGTCTAGTGAATGCTAGGCACATAGTGAATGCTCAGGGGGGAACCTGAGGCCTAGTGAGGGAAGTGGTTTGCCTAAGGGTAACCAGTGCAGCTGGGATTCAAATTCAGGCAGCCTGCCTCTACAGCCCAAATTCTTAGCCACTGTAACATACCATCTAGAAGGTACTGCTACAGATTGCATGTTTTCATTTCCCCCTCAAATTCTTACGTTGAAGCCCAGCCCCCAGTGTGATGGTATTTGTTGATAGGGTCTTTGGGAGGTGATCAGGGTTAGATGAGGACATAAAGGCGGGTCTCCCATCATGGGATTAGTGCCATTATAAGAAGAGACACAGAGTGGGGTGCCCGGAGGCTCAGTTGGTTGGGAGACCAACTCCTGATTTTCTGAGGTCATGACCTCAGTCATGATCTCAGGGTCATGAGATTGAGCCCCAGGTCAGGCTCCACTCTCAGCCTAGAGTCAGCTTGAGATTCTCTTCCTCTGCCTCTCCTCCTACTCCCATGCTCTTTCTTTATCTAAACAAACAAACAAATAAATAAATGAATGAAATCTTAAAAAAAAGAAAGAAAAGGAGACACCAGAGAGCTTATTTTGGCTCCCTTGAGATGGCTGCTACCTCCCTTTCTCTTAGCTGCTACAAGCCAAGAGAAAAGGCTCCAAGCCTAGCTACTGGCACCTTGCTCTTGGATTACTGGAGTCCCCAGAAGTGTAAGAAGTGGATTTCTGTTGGTTCGGCCACCGGTCTCTGGTATTTCCTCAAGGCAGCCCAAGCTACGATTGATACTGCATATTACTGTTCACAGTATAAAGTATTTCTCACCAAACTCTTCTGGGTCTTTACAGGAGCACAAACTACACCCAGAATATTCTATGAATACTCTACTAAGACCCTCCTAGGGCAGCCCGGGTGGCTCAGCGGTTTAGCACTGCCTTAGCCTGGGGCCCGATCCTGGAGACCCCGGATCGAGTCCCACGTCGGGCTCCCTGCGTGGAACCTGCTTCTCCCGCTGCCTGTGTCTCTGCCTCTCCCTCTGTCTCTTGTGAATAAATAAATAAAATCTTTTTAAAAAATTTAAAAAAAGACCCTCCTAAATCTTGAGCTTTTCACTTAATATTTGACCACGAACATTTTTTTTTGTATGTTTTTTTTACTGGAGTTCGATTTGCCAACCTATAACACCCAGTGCTGATCCCGTCCAGTGCCCCCCTCAGTGCCCGTCACCCAGTCACCCCAGGAGCATTTCCTGGTCGTGTCCACCGACAGTAACGCGGGGCTGGGCCACCCGGCCGCCTCCCTAAGGAACTCTCGGTGGAGGCCTGAGGGCAGGTGCCCCACCCTCTGCTGCCTCTCGGGGACCTGGGGGCTTGGGGACGGCGGGGCGAGGACCTGGGGGGGGAGGAGGGGCAGGAGGGCACGTGCTCCAGGCGGGGGGGCAGCACAGCTCCCCCGGGGCCGCCGCTCACCCAGCTCCGGGTCGGAGTCTCGGGGAGGGGGGAGGCCGAGGCGGGGCTGCTCCCCGCTCCCTCCTCCAGACTCCCGCACCGCAGCGATCCGGCACCTCCCGGAGCCGCGCACGCCCCCACCCCGCACCCTCGCCGCCGCCTGCGCCGCGCACTCACGGGGCTCCCGGTCCCCACGTCAGTCCCTCGCCGGCCCGCTTCCCGCGTGCGCCCCGCGCCATGGAGACCGGCCCGGGCAGGAGGGCGGGGGCTGGAGGGGCTGGAGGGGGCTGGAGGGGGCGGGGCTGGAGGGGCTGGAGGGGCTGGAGGGGGCGGGGCTGGAGGGGCTGGAGGGACTGGAGGGGGCGGGGCTGGAGGGGCTGGAGGGGGCTGGAGGGGGCGGGGCCGGAGGGGCTGGAGGGGCTGGAGGGGCTGGAAGGGGCGGGGCTGGAGGGGCTGGAGGGGCTGGAGGGGGCGGGGCTGGAGGGGCTGGAGGGGCTGGAGGGGCTGGAAGGGGCGGGGCTGGAGGGGCTGGAGGGGCTGCAGGGGGCGGGGCTGGAGGGGCTGGAGGGGTTGGAGGGGCTGGAGGAGCTGGAGGGGGCGGGGCTGGAGGGGCTGGAGGGGCTGGAGGGGGCGGGGCTGGAGGGGCTGGAGGGGCTGGAGGGGCTGGAGGGGGCGGGGCTGGAGGGGCTGGAGGGGCTGGAGGGGCTGGAGGGGGCGGGGCTGGAGGGGCTGGAGGGACTGGAGGGGGCGGGGCTGGAGGGGCTGGAGGGGCTGGAGGGGGCGGGGCTGGAGGGGCTGGAGGGACTGGAGGGGCTGGAGGGGGCGGGGCTGGAGGGGCTGGAGGGGCTGGAGGGGCTGGAGGGGGCGGGGCTGGAGGGGCTGGAGGGACTGGAGGGGGCGGGGCTGGAGGGGCTGGAGGGGCTGGAGGGGGCGGGGCTGGAGGGGGCTGGTGGCGCTGGAGGGGGCGAGCTGGAGGGGGCTGGAGGGGGCTGGAGGGGGTGGAGGTGGCGCCTTGGAGGCCAGCCGCCCGCAAGAGGGCGGGGGCTGGAGGGGACGGGGCTTGGAGGGGCGGAGGCGGGTGCTGGAGGGGACAGAAGCTGGGGGGGACGGGGCTGGAGGGGGCGGGGATGGGGAGAGGGGGTCGGTGGAGGAGAGGGGAGTTAGAGGCGGAGGGGAGGGGGAAGCGGAGGGTGCGGGGTGGCGGGGCGCTACGAGGGACAGGGCCGAGGTCCAGGAGGAGGCAGAAGCTGGGGACCCGGGTGCTTGGCCGTCGGTGCGGCCCGGGGCGGGGGAGGCGGGGGAGAGGTCGCCAAAGGGCAGCTGCGCCCCGGCCCGCGGCCGCCCCGCGCTCTCCGGCCCCGCCTCCTCCCTCCGCAGGCCGGGCGGGCGCCTGGATGAAGGAGGCGGCTCGGGGCTGGGCCCGCGGCCGAGGCCTGGGGAAATATGAAGGAGGGACATGCAAAAGCGGTTGCGGCTTTGGACGTGGATGGGGACGGGAAAGAGTTTAGAGATGTGGCCTTGAGCAGTGGCTTTGGGGCTTGTAAATTTAAGGATTTGGGGGCAGAGTAAAGGCTCCCAGAGAAATCCACGTTCTGGTCCTGGAACCGGTCAATGTGTCACCTTACCTGGCAGCAGCGACTTTGCAGATGTGATTAAAGTTACAGACCTTGAGGTGGGATTGTTACCCTTGACTCTATGGGGAAGAGGGGCGGGTGGGGGGTGAGCTAGTTGCCTGAGTCTGGGAGCATAAAGCCCAGAAAACATTCTCCCCTGGGGTCAGAGACATGCACTGAGGGGTGTCCCCCTCTCCGCCCCCGTTGCTGGCTTTAAAGATGGAGGAAGGGGACATGAGCCAAAGAATTCCCACAGTCTCTAGAAGCAGAACAGGTGTGGAAATGTGTTCTCCCCAGATCTCCACAGAGGGACCCAACTCTGCTGACACCTTTAGTTCAGTGAGAACCACTGTGGGACTTCTGGTCTCCAGAAGAGCCAAATAATTGATCGTCCATCTATTAGGATATAAAACAGTTGGGGGCACTTGGGTAGCTCTGCGCCTTTAGCCTCCCACTCTTGATTTCGGCTCAGGTCACGATCTCAGCCTGGTGGGATCCAGTCCCTGCTTCGGCTCCCCACAGCGTGTGGTCTGTTTGAGATTCTCTCTCTCTCTCTCCCTCTGCCCCTCCCCTGGCTTGCACATGTGGCCTCTCTTGTGCTCTCTCTCTCTCTCTCAAAATAAATTAATAAAATCTTTTTAATAAGGATATAAAATAGGCTTTTAATGAATGTTTAGTGGAAGAATGAATTTAAAAAGAAATTGGAATAAATTAATTCACAGTAAACTGCAAATGGAAACTAGTCCGTTCTCTGCAGGGCTACTTGCATTTCTAAGTGTGTATTTTAAACTCAGATGGCTCTAATAGAAGGAATTAATTGGTGGCTCAAAGTGAAGCGGAGAGGTAGGGAAGAGCAAGGGGGGATTCTGCGTTTGGTCAGACGTGATTTTGCAGCGAGTGTACCCCCAGGATTTCGTGCTCCTAGATTAGTTCTACTTTGTGCAGCCTCCTCTTCTGCTGGGCCCTAGTCCCGTGTGGGGTGAGAGAGAGGGCTTACAGGGCCCTGACTGGGACTGAGCACATGCTTAGGGAGCAAAGAATGATGAGGAAGGCCACTGCACAGAGCACAGGGACAGAGTAAGGGTCAGAAACCAGATGCACCACCACAGGTGAGGGAGGAATCCTTCTGCACCGTGGGAAGGTTCATAAAGGAAATGCAACCCCGGGATTAGGTTCAACTGCAAGGGACAGAAACCCATCAACAGTGGTTCAAACAATATAGGAGCTCATTTCCTTTTCATAAAAATGAAGTTCATGGATAAGCAATCCTGGACTGCTACCGAAGCTTCGAGATCATGAGGAATCCAAGCTCCTGCTACTTTATTACACTGCCATCTTCTTTGTGAGTTCCACTTCAGAGCCCACATTCCGGACAGAGAAGTGGACACAGAAGTGCACGTTCTCTCTGTATAAGGACATTTCTCAGAAACTGCATGCGACACTTTTGCTTAGATTCCACTGGCCGGACTTATGGACTTAAGATCATATGTAGCTGCAAAATAAGATGGGAAATACAGTCTTTTTTCCAGGCAGACATGTGCCCAGCTGAAAATGAGAGCTCCTGTTACTTCCAGAAAAAGGGAAAGATGGATATCGGGAGATAACAATCTGGACCAGCTGCCAGGGTCACAGGGGTAACGGGAGCAGTGGAGATACGCACCACTTTGCAAGTACTATGTGGGTTCCCCACACGTTGAGCATTTGTAAATCAGGGGCACCCTGGAACTCATTTCACTGCTGTTATATAATTTTAGGTGTGACTCACATGGACTGAATATAGGAGAGGTTAAACGTGTTTGGGGCTCCTGCAAAGCTGGCCAAGCTGCTGGCAGCCTTCCTACTACCCATTCTCTGCTGCCATTACTCAGTGTTAGCATGGGTGCAGCAACATAGGAAAACAACATCCCCTAGTCTTTCTTGCATCTGGGGTACCCATGTGACAGCAGGTGACATAAGCAGAAGCTGATAGTTGAGGCTTCTCAGAAAGCTCTTAAAAAAAACAAAAAGATTTATTTATTTATTCGATTCTACAGAGTGAGAGAGCAAGCAAGGGGAGGGGCAGAGAGAGAAGGAGACAAGCAGCCAACTTGGAACTCGATCCCAGGACCCAGAGATCAAACTGAGCTGAAACCAAGAGTTGGACACTCCACCGGCTGAGCCACCGGGTGCCCCTGGACCGATGCATCTCTAGACCCTGTGCAGAGACATTCAATTACACAGTTTAAAAAGTAGGCGGTGAGCAGGTTTTACAGTTTGTACTGGGATTGTTTTATTCAGAATTTGTCCTGTGGACCCCGCTTTGAAGCACACAGTAACTGTTGTGAAGAGAAGAGGGATTCTAGAAGTGAGGAGTAAGCACACAATCTTTTTGGGGTTTTGAGAAGAACACTGGGATTTGAATTGAAAATGTGACATCCAGCCCTGCTGGTGGCCAAATGCAGGTCAGCGATGCTCAGACAGGCCTCTCACCCTCCAGTGTAGATGGTCATGGACATTCCCCAAACACAAAAGTGATGAAAGGACCCCCCTCTTCTGTTGAGTCTGAGTGACTGCCGCCCCATCACTAGTTGCACACACTCCAGTGCTCCCACATTCCAGATAAGATTAAATGTCCAATTACCAAGCGGCTCTGTTCTTGACAGCACCCAATCTAGGACAGCTCCCCCATCCCCACCCTCATCCTCATGCCCCTGGGCATCACCCAGCTGATGGCGCAGCCTGTTAGGAGCCCCTCACAGCTCCCTCCCGAGCCTCTGGGGGCTTTCTCTCAAGCCCATAGACCCAACATATGGTTTCCTTTTGCTGCAGGTGAGCTCCTAGCAATCTCTGATGAGCAGCCTTTAGCAGAGCACCCCAAAGCTGGAGCTTGAAGCCCCTCCCCTCTCTAGTGGTTCCAATGGAGGTTCAGGGGCCAGGACCTGCCGGCAGGGGCCAGCACCACCGTGAGTAGGAACTCTTGCTAATTCATTAACCTTGGCCTCCAAGGGCTCCTGCACCTGTGTTTCCATGTCCTCCCGCACTGACTGGCAGGATGGGGGAAGGCCGTGCACCGTGAGACGGCAGCCACCACCTTCCCGGGCCCGCACCCCGGGCTGCAGATCCTGGGGAGCTCCCCTCTCCCGCATGCTCTTTCCATAGCCATCGTTCAGTACTGATGGGTCCCCATGGAAAACAGGCAAAACCTCTAGTGAGGAAACAGGTAGGGAAGGGGTGGGGGGCCCTTCTAAGGGGTGCTTAGAGGGCAGAGGAGTTTTTCCTGAGGCTGTGCACGTCTGAAATTTATTAGCACTAGATGTAGGAGATTCGGTGAGAGCAGGCCTTGCAAGCATTTGCAGGTGTTTTTGAAAGGTGTTCCAATCAGGAGACATCCCAAATGAAGACTGTAACTAAAAGGGCCGAGGAAGGTTTTCCAGCGAGAGACCTACGAGTGGCACACTGATGACCAGCGTCCGATAGTTTCTCAAGGACGTGAATGGAGTAGGAGGGCACCGGGTGGCACAGTGGGTTAAGCAAGAGACTTCTGGTTTCGGGCTCAGGCTGTGATCCCAGGGTCTTGAAATCCAGCCCCAGGTCGGGGTCCACGCTAGGTAAGGGGTCTGCTTGAGATTCTCTCCCTCTCCCTCTTTCCCTCCCCGCTCGTGCTTTCTCTCTCTAAAATAAGTAAATAAATCTTTCAAATGCCCAAAACACCCGAGTCTTCCACTTGGGCTGTCTCAGGGCTTCTCAACCCCAGCTGCAGGTCAGAATCGGCTAGGAGAGTGAAAAGAACGCTTATGGCCAGGACCTTACCCCAGACCAATTGCATCAGAATTTCTGGGCTGGGGGCCCCCCTAAGTGTTTGCTGCTCAGGTCATTCCACCACGCAGCCAGGGTGGAGGGGCACTGGTGTGTGGAAGGACGCTGAGACCAGGGATCGGGAATCTGCGCTCCCCTTCCTCAAGCAGGGTGTTTTGCCACTTTCATCTAATTGTCCTCATCTACAAAATGAAGGAGGTTGAAGATGAGGGTTTCTGAAACTTCAGTGTGCCCACAAATTGCATGGGGATCTCGTCAGCGGGAGATTCTGGTACAGTAGGTCTAGAGTAGAGTCTAAGATCCTGCACTTCCAAGAAGTTTCTGGATGATGCTGATAGGGCTGGTCCGTGGACCACCCTTTGAATAGCAAGCTGTAGATTAGTGGTTCTCAAAGCGTAGTTTCCAGACCAGCTGCATCAGCATCACCTAGGAAATTGTTAGAAAGGCAAAATCGTGGAATCTGTCACAGACCTACTGGCTCAGGAACTGTGGGGTGGGACCCAGCTCTCTATTTTAACATGCTCTCTAGGTGATCCTGACGCACGCTCAGGTTTGAGGTTCGCTGTCCTATGAATTCCAAAATTTCTTCTGGCTCTGGGATTCCCTGGTGTCTGGTCTTTTTGATGGTTGCAGAAATTGCTGGCAACTCCTCAGTACCCCAGAAGGGAAACCTATCAACACTACAGGTGCCCCTGGGGGATCACTACCACATGCTCCTTTCCAGTGGTTCCATCTCTTTGATTTTTCCACCATTTGAAAGTGTATAGAAAAAAATGGGTATGGAATAGTAACTATCACAAAACCAGAAGTGTTACAAGGATGTGAAGAAGGTGGAACACCTGTGCAGCCATTCTTTTGTAGGAATTACAATGGATACAGACAATGTGGAAAGTAGAATGGTGGTTACTCGAAAAATTAAAAATAGAATTGCCATATGATCCAGCAATTCCACTTTTGGGTATCTATTAAGAACAATTGAAAATAGGATCTTGGGGATCCCTGGGTGGCTCAGCAGTTTAGCGCCTGCCTTGGGACCAAGGAGTGATCCTGCAGACCTGGGATCGAGTCCCATGTCAGGCTCCCTGCATGGAGCCTGCTTCTCCTTCTATGTCTCTGCCTCTCTCTCTGTCTGTGTCTCTCGTGAATAAATAAATAAAATCTTAAAAAAAAAAAAAAGGATCTCAAAGACTGTACCCTTATGTTCACAGTGGCATTATTCACAGGAGCCAAAAGGTGGAAACAACTCAAGGGTCCGTCGAGAGATGAATGGATAGACAAAATGTGGTGTAGACATATCATGGAATATTATTCAGCCTTAAAAAGGAAGGAGATTTTGACACTTCCTACAATATGGATGAACCTTGCGGAAGTTATGCTAAGCTATGCTAAACTTATCACAATAAGACCAGTATTGGATCATTCCACATCTATGAGACACATAGAGCAGCCAAATGTACAGAGACAGATGGTAGAAGGGTGGTTGCCAGGGGCTGGGGAGAGGGTGTGGGGAGTTGCTTCAAGTGTACAGAGTTTCAGATTTGTATGATGAAAAAGAGTAGTGGAGATGGAGTTCTGGATGGCGTTCAGATTGGACAATAGTGTGAATGTACTTGCTGTCCCTGCCATGCACTCTTAAAAATGGTTAAGATGATAAAGTACTTGTTTTGCGTGTTTTATCACAATTTAGAAAATATGGAAACTACTCTTAGTTCATGGACTGTACAAAAATAGGCAGTGGTCCCCATGGGCCTGTGGGCCAGAGATCACTGACCCCTGTCCTATAGGATTGCATCAGCGGCCAATCCTCCCTAATTCAGAAAGGACCCAAAATTTCATGTGGCAAGATAATGAACCAATACAGCCCCCCAAAGGCGGTTAGGTGGAAAATCTTGTTTCATAGTGAGTGAAAGAAAAATGTGCTATTTTATTGAAAAGTAGAAATCAACTTTGGCAAGTTCTCTGCAAGCATCAACATGGAGAAATACTTTGGAGCTTTTCCCTAAACCTTGCTGCTTTCCTTCTTGAGCATGAGAGAGTGGATTTTGCTGAGCCATTCCCTGTCATGATCTGGGGTGTGAATAACCTGCCTCTAGTCATCAGAGCGTCTCTGCCCCTCTGGCTCTCTGTTATTTTTGGAGGCAAGTGTAATATTCCAGGTGCTTTCTTGGTTCCTTGACAAATAGCACTGTTTTTTATTTTTAAAAAAATTTTTAAAAAGCTCATGTAGACCATTTGTAGAGGAATGGAAGAACCAGTGATTATAATATAGCGACTGCTTGAAGTATTACATGGCCCTTTAAAGAACGAATGAGAAGTCTACGTGTTGCTGTGGGAAATACTGCTGTCGTGGTCTGGAGAGGAAAAAATAAAACAGTGACAGATGGATACGGTGACTTCGGCGATACTCAATATTTGCACACAGGCTGAGCTGGAAGGGAACTTCAGGGAAGCGAAGATGGCCATGCAGGCATCTGGCGGGATGTGGTAGGACTTGGGACTATGAAAAGGACAATCATCCCACACCCAGAGGGTTCTCTGTTCAAATCCTGACCCTCCCACTCCTTAGCTTTGTCATTTTGAGTACATGACTCACCTACTCCAGGCCTCAACTTCCCATTCTTTGTTTTTAAGATTATTTATTTATTTATTCAGGAGATACATACAGAGAGAGAGAGAGAGAGAGAGGCAGAGACATAGACAGAGGAAGAAGCAGGCTCCATGCAGGGAGCCCGACGTGAGACTCGATCCCGGGTCTCCAGGATCACGCCCTGGGCTGAAGGTGACGCTAAACCGCTGAGCCACCTGGGCTCCCCTCAACTTCCCATGCTTCTTTGTAGATTAAAATGAGAGATTAAGCCCATGACACTTGATAGGCTTAATAAGCAGTAGGAATTATTCTTACAGGAGAAGAATTTTAAAAGTGTTGTCATAAAGTGGCTATAATAATTTTAAAGACTTTAAAATATTGCTGGTTAATAGTAATACATGTTTACTATAGAAAGTTTGAGCAGTACTTAAAAACCGTAAAAAAAAATTCCCTTCTGATCACACCAGCCAGAGATGGGCATACTTACATCTCAGAGTGCGGTGCCACCGACCTATTCAAACCCTGGACCTGCCTGTCACTCCTTAGGGACTTTGTCCATCTCCCTTAGGTTTCATTTCCTGATCTATAAAGGGGGTTCAATAGCACCTCCTCACAAGGTTGCGTGAACATTCAATCAGGATGTTTGTAAAACGCTCAGCCAGGCGGATAACAGATGCTCAGATTGTTGTTTATTATTAATACCACTGTTGCTATGAAAGAGATACATGGGCAGCCCGGGTGGCTCAGCGGTTTAGCGCCACCTTCGGCCCAGGGCGTGGTCCTGGAGACCCGGGATCGAGTCCCACATCGGACTCCCTGCATGGAGCCTGCTCTCCCTCTGCCTGTGTCTCTGCCTCTCTCTCCCTGTGTCCCTCATGAATAAATAAATAAAATCTTAAAAAAAAAAGAAAGATACGTTTCTTCGTTCCCTGTCCCCTTATACAAATGCATGCACCATTTGCCCCAGAACACCTTTCCTCTCTCTGCTGGTGTCTGCAGCTCACCACGAAAATCTACGTGCTTCTAAGTGAGCCAGGAAGAGTGGGGACTCAAACAGACACATGACCAGTGTCTCCAAGACATAGAATTGCCAACCCATATATAGATTTTTTTTTTAATTTTTTATTTATTTATGATAGTCACACACACACAGAGAGAGAGAGAGAGGCAGAGACACAGGCAGAGGGAGAAGCAGGCTCCATGCACCGGGAGCCCGACGTGGGATTTGATCCCGGGTCTCCAGGATCGCGCCCTGGGCCAAAGGCAGGCGCCAAACCGCTGCGCCACCCAGGGATCCCCCATATATAGATTTTTATCTTCCTTGGTGTCTTATTGCCATGCAATACATGAGACATCTTCAAGTGTACCACTCGATAAATAGTGACTTATGGAAAGCGCTCACGAAACCATCTCTGCAGTCGAGAGAGAGAGAGAGAGAGAGAGAGAGAGAGAGAGAGAGAGAGAGAGAATCCAGCCCCACAGTCCCTCGGGTCCTTGTGGGCCCTCCTGCCAGCCGCCCTGCCCCCAGATGCCTTCGGATCTGCCCTGGACCCTACAGATTACTTTGCACCCCCTGGGCTTTTATACAAGCGAGTCACGCAGCTCCTGGGCTCTTGCCCTGCTTATCTCACGCAGGACAGTGACTCTGAGCCTCACTCCTGCTGTTCCGTGTGCTAGTCGTGGTCTCTGTTTGGCTGAGCAGTGAGCGTGCTGTTGTTCGGATAAACCGTGGTTTGTCTCCCCAACCTCCTGTTCACAGGCCTTCGGGTCGTTTCTGTATTTTGGCCAAGGCGAGGTAGGCTGCTAGGAGCCTCCCTTGCAAGTCTGGCCGCGGATGTGTTTTCGGTGCTTCCACTCCGATTTTAAAAAATAAGTATTCTCTCCGGGTGCTGGTTTGTCCAGCCCCCTTTGTCAGGAACATGGAGCCAGGGCATGCACCTTGCTTTTGGGTCGCACTCTCGTGGATTAGGTTTTCAGTAGGGCTGTTTTTTGTGCTCTATTGTCACAGGGTGCCAAGCACCCCTTTCCTGCTTACATTAAGTGCAGGAGCCACAGAGGTCAGTTAGGATTTTTAGGCAGGAGGCTTATGGCAGCCACTGTAGGGATCTACGCTTCGGGACCCTTTGCAAGGGCTTGGCTCAAGCAGATGGAGAGCCTGAGTCTGCAGCTGCACCTGGCTTCTTAGCTCCCCCGTGAGGCCGAGAAACGGGGAAACTGAGGCGCAGAAGAGGTGCTTTGAGATGGTTGGGCCAGGCACCCTCTACTAGGACTGCCTTTCCTTTCCCACTGGCCTGACCTTACGTTTTGTTGAGAAGCCAGATGCCTGAGGTGATGTCACTTAAAGACAAGGAAGGACACACTGAGGTCTTCTTAATTAAAAGGGACGGTCTACATTATTTACCAATTAACTCCTGGCTCCTCCTCAGGGTCCTATAATCCTGAACGAAATATTTCCAACATCACAATGCTCGTCCAAAAATAAATAAATATCAGCACCCCACAGATGTTTCCTTATTTGCTGAAGGAAAAAGAAGATAAACACAGTTATTGTGACTCACAATATTTGTGTAAAAGACACCACAGTAGAGCCCTCCTAAGTGCTCCCAACCATAATATTTGGGGAACTTTAATTTTTTTATCTTAGATGGCTCTGCGCCACTCTGATGCAGCTTTGGGCTCCCCACCCCAGTGTTAGCAGTTGGGGTAAAGTCAGAAGGGCTTTGGGGGATGACCTGGTGCGTCCAGGAATCGCCTTCTCCCCTCCCCAGGGCCCAGAGGCTGGTCTCCCGTCTTCAGCCTGTGGGGGGGACACCCAGCTACGGCCCCCGACACCTCTGCAGGCCCGCTCACCATGGCTGAAGCAGGTGCTCTCCAACCCGAGAGAATGCCAGAAGCCTCAGGAGGACACGCGGACCAGACAGCAGTGGGCTGGGCCCCACCTGAGGGCTGTGACCCCGGCAGGGCAGGCCCAGGCGTTTGTATTTCTGTCAGGTTCCCAGGTGCTGTTGCTGTTCCTCGGACCTCACTTTGAGAACCGCCAGCCCAGCACTTCTCTTTCTCCCCCAAACTCCCTAAAATGTTCATTCACAGCCGGGATGGACTTGCAGCAGTCTGACAGGGGACCCTCCGCAGGGGGTTTGGGCTTCAACAGGGGGGATGAATTTAGAGGGATAAGAAAGGCCACTTTGCTGGTTCCCAGGCCTGGAGAAAGGAGAATGGTCTCAAGGGGTCAGGAGTCTGCCTGGTACCTTCTGGAAGGTACCCAGATTTGGTCACTCCGTGGAGATGACTGCTTGGAGAGATTTGTCCTAGATTCTCTGTGGCTGTTTGAAGTCTGGGGTGTCCGAACCCAGCCCTCAGGACTACACCAGAGAGAGGCGGGAACCTGAGGCCTGAGCCTGGCACCCTAGTCCATCTTGGTGGCCTGAGAGGATGTCCATGGGCCTGGAGGAAAGCAGCCATTGGGAACAAGTGTCATGTTGGGGGCAGCCCAGGGAGCCTGAGACCTGAGCCCGGAAGGGGGCAAGCAGTCTGCCGGGCGGCCCCCCTGAGCAGCTGAGCAGAAAGTGTGGGGAGATGAAGGTGGAGATGGCTTCCCAGCTTGGGGGCAGGGGTGACTCAGGCTACATCCCAGCACAATGCCCTGTGTCTGGGCCTGGCAAATGAGGCACAGCGCAGCTCCCAGGGCACGCCCAGGGCTGACCTAAGGGCTCTAGGCCCTGGTGCTGCCATCTTGGCCTGTTTCTCTGGCCCCTGACGTCTAAGAGCCCTTCCTTACCGTGGCTATCCTCCATACTACCCTCCTCCTTCCATCCCCACTCTGGGCCCTTTCGGGCTTCAGGGAAACATACTCCGATTGTCTGGTGTCAGACTGCCCCAGGGGGCCTATCCTGGCCACTTCCTGTTTCTCCATCCAGCTTCCCAATTCTTGGTCCTTGATGCCCACTCTGGGCCCCTCCCATTCAGAGGCTGGTCAGTGAGCCCAGCTGCATCCTGTGACTCTGCTCCTTGCTTCCGGGTGGGACCTGGGACGTGCTGGCAGGTCACTAGCCTGCTTTAAAGTTTTTTGTTTTTTTTTTTTTTAAGATTTTATTTATTTATTTTAGAGAGAGAGCACACCTGTGTGAGTGGGAGAAGGGGCAGAAAGGGAGGGAGAGAGAGTGGGAGAATCTGGAGCAGATTCCTCAAGACGTAGGACACAGTCTCACGACCCCGAGATCGTGGCCGGAGCTGAAACCAGGAGTCAGATGCTTGACTGACTGTGCCACCCAGGTACCCCTGCTTTCAAGTTCTTTTCAGCCTTACACCGGCTTCCACCTGCCGGTGACCAGTGGGACAGTTCTGGGGTCATACCCTCCTCTTTGAGACAGTCACTTAGCCTCTCTGGCAGATCCTAGGTCTATTAATTCCCCCAAGGAGGATAGGAAGAGGATCACAATACAGTCTACGGAGTCTGTCGATGCTGCTAAATTGGACCATAGTCCTGGAGCCTTGGGGGAGACCAAGGCACATTCTGTGAGGAAAGATCCACTGAAGGCATCAAATTATCTACACAGTGTTAGAGGAGGAGCGAATGGGAAGGACCTTCTGGGTTGTCTGGATATTGAACTTGCAGAAGGATCCTCAGGTCACTCTGGTCCAGTCTCTAGCTTGACGACGCACAACTTGAAGGCATCATCTTAGGGCTCCTGGGTTTAGCAGAGTGCTTAATGCATAGCATGGGGCCAACATCATGTTCTTGAAGACAAAAACTTACAAATTTTACATGTATAGGGGAATTAAAACCTAAAGAGGTTATCTGACCAAGATCATAAAGCTGGTTTCTAATTGAGTCATGACTTTCAACCAAGGCCACTGCTGCTCCATCATTAGCCATAGTTTGTCATTCATTCATGGAATACGCACTGAGTCTCCTCATCTGAGGGAGAGGGGCTGTGGGGTACAAGTCCCTTTTCACACTCACAATCATTTACAATCTACTGATGAAGATATGATAAATGTATAAAACTAGATGTGATAGATGCCGGTACTTACTAAGTGATTTAAATGAATCTTTTCTAGGAATCATTTGCACGGACACAGAAAGCACGAACGAACCTCCTCTGGCGGGCTTTCTTATCTCAGTAAATAACCAGTTGCTTAGGCTGGCTACTGGCTCTTCCTAGCTCCTTTCTTTCCGCCACCACCCTGTCAACAAATCCTATCGGATCGATCTTCAACTCCACCCAGAATCTAACCACTCCTCATACACCTCTGTGCTATCACCCCGGGGGCACCCAGCAACCTCGATCCCTCACAGGATTAGGGTATTAGCTCACTGGCTCGCTGACTGCCATGCTTTCCTTGAGACCTCTCTCAACTCGGTAGTCAGAGCAATCCACAGGAGCTAAGTGGGTCGTGTCATTTCACTGCTCAATACCCTCCACCACTGGGCTCCTACCATTCCCCCTCACCCGTTTTCCTCTGGCCACACTAATGTCCTTGTGGCCTCTGGAGCACACCCTGCATTTTATTTCTTCTGCCCCTGAGGACCTTTCTCCACACATCCTTGACTTCCTTTCCTCATCTCTTCATTCAACTCTCCTTCCTGGGGAGGTCCGCCTGGACGACCTAATTTCAAAGCATACCCCTGTACCTTCCGCCCTCACTCGTGGCACTCCCGGGCTCCTTTGTTGTGCGCGGTCATACTTATTACCATCTGATAGTTTTTACTCATTTAGGCTTCCTTCTCCCTGTGGATTGTAAGCTCCAGTGCAGCAGTGACTTTGGCAGTATCTTCACTCCTGACACATCTGATGTAGAGTCTAGGACTGAGACTCAGACTCAGGATTTGTAATTTACATTAGCCTAAACTTTAAGAATGTGCTCCACATTAACACAAATATCTGAGGCTCTGTATTGAAAAGGGCCTCCACATGACAGAGTCATGGTCCCACCTATGCATTTTTTTTTTTTTTTGACAGAGTGTGTGCACAGTAGGTGTCATGGCAGACAGTGCAGGAAGGGGGAAGCAGACTCCCCACTGAGCAGAAAGCCTGATGTGGGGCTCGATCTCAGGACCACCTGAGCCAAAGGCCGACACTTAACCGGCTGAGCCACCCAGATATCCCCAACTATGCATCCGTATCAGTAAGATTTTGTTGAGCTTCTTCTGTAGTTTAATTACGAAAAGAGGCATGTGTATTTCCAAGTGTAAAATTACAACATTGACTATGCCTTTTCAAACTATAGACCTTCCCTCCCCTGAGCCCTCTGTTACTTCTGGGAGATTGATATGCCTCTCTATGGGGTCATTTATCCCATCCTGCATTGAGAATCCATCTAAAATGATGGGTTCTTCTTTAATAGGCAGTATGGCTTTCTCAGTTCTCAGCTGAGAAATATGCTAAACTTGGAAAACAATGTTGTTCACTAGGCAAAAGAATTCTTCCTTGATGAGCAAAAACTATATATTTACGGACTAAACTCCAAGGCAAAAAAGTAGATCAACACAAGGGAAGCACAAAGGTTTTTTTTTTATTTTTTTTTTTAAGATTTTATTTATTAATGAGAGACACAGAGAGAGGCAGAGACAAACACAGAGGGAGGAGAAGCAGGCTCCATGCCAGGAGCCCGATGTGGGACTCGATCCCGGAACCTCAGGATCACACCCTGAGCTGAAGGCAGATGCTCAACCCACTTAGCCACCCAGGTGTCCCAGCACAAAGATTTTGATAGTATGAAACAAAGAGGATTTGAAATAGAAAGCAGAAAAAATTCTTGATAGGACTAGTAGTGTCAGCAATCAGAATTCAGCAGTGCTAGCTATGCCTTCACATTCTGGTGTATACATATAAAGGGACTTTATCTGGCCTCAGGTGTCTCTTGTAATCATGCAATTTTGAAAGGGAATTAAAGAACTAGCTTGTTTACATCTCAGGATAGAACTTGTGGTCTTTGAGGTTTCTGACAAGTTCTATTCTAAGACATTGGCTGGTATGAGCAGGATTCTAGTATTTCGATTAAAGTAAGATCCCTAGATATTCAGGACCCTATTCCTTCCTTTTTATTAATCATAAACTCTTCTGTTACAAGGGGTAAGTTTTGCAGAGGTTTATTTAGAAATGCCAAGATGGCTACTGTGGCACTAATGGGGCTTTTCTCCCATTCTGGCTTCTCTCATTGGGGGCACATGTTACCCACTAACCTGGTCTTTGGTGCTGTTACTTTGTATTCTCTAGACAATTCAGCAAAATGGTCCAACATGGTCAAATTCCAACATTCAAAAGGACTGCACTGAAGGTCAACCTGTAGGGAAGGCTAATGTGCAGGAGTCAATGCAAGCCCTGAATAACCAGAAGCTGATGTCAACTTTTTTGAGAAAAGCAGAACATGGGATTCTTCAAAAACATAGGCTAAAAAAGTCAGCTCTGAACCACTTACCCAGACAGGAGGGGAATACATTCCTGCACACTGGATGTGCACAGCTATTGCGAATGAAGGGATCCATACTGTAGGTCCGGTCCTCAAGTCTGTTGAATTAGTAATATTACATAAAAAATCAGCCTAATTAAGTGCAAGACAACAATCTTGAGCCCTTTTGTTCTTCCTTACTGAGGATGTTTCATGTTTGCTATTTCCTTATGAATAGGTGAAGTACAATAATTTTAAACAAGAATAATTTTTTTTCAACATGAATTTTTTTTTAAAGATTTTATTTATTCATGAGACACAGAGAGAGAGAGAGAGAGAGAGAGAGAGAGAGAGAGAGAGAGAGGGAGAGACACAGGCAGAGGGAGAAGCAGGCTCCATGCAGGGAGCCAGATGCCAGATGGTGGGACTTGATCCTGGGACTCCAGGATCACACCCTGGGCTGAAGGCAGACACTCAACTGCTGAGCCACCCAGGCATCCCAAGAACTCCTAAATCAGTAAGAAAGTAAGGTCTCACAGAAAATAGACAGGCTTCTTGTAATTTATTTGAGTTATTTCCAAGCGACAGTTACAAAAGTTTTAATTTTTATAATACTCTTGATAAGAAAATAAAATTTAAATAAAAATACATTCTCAACAATACAACATGGTTACACAAATTCACGACATTAAATTTTGATAACTTACATATTCAAACTGGACACTATAAAAACCAATATTACTAGCAACATATTAATTTCCAAGTTAATAAAAATGGAAGCAGATAATATGGGTCAAGACAGGTAATTTAACTCTAGAATGAGTCCTGTACTTTTCACATACTGTAAGGACACCTAAAAGGTTTTTTTGTAGCATTGTCATTACAGATGTACCGTTAGAACAAATTAAAGGTGCTTTTACTTAAAAAAAAAAAAAAAAAAAAGAAAAAAGAAAGAAAGAAAGAAAAAAAAGGAAAAAAAAAATCTGTTTTCTAAAATCTGGCATGAATGAGCCTTTCTGAAAACGAATGAAATTAGGCTTCAGAAACAAACAAAAGCCACATCATTCATCACTTTTTTCTTTTTAATAATAAAGAAATCCTAGTTTGGACACTTAACTATTTATTACCCGTGACATAAACATATTTCTTTGGCAAATAAAATCATTTAGTTTGATAAATTATATTCCTGGGGATAGAAAACTTTGCTATTGCCATCATCTTATTAAATGAATATTAAAAAACCAAACTAAAAAAAGCCACAACAAACAATAACAGATAAACAGATCACTACAACTGCAACTGGTGGAAATGGCTAAACTAAGAACCAGAACTGGCATTTACGGCAAGAGTTTCTTCAAATCATCCTTTTCTCTCCTTCTGGGCATTTTTGAGTTTTTAGGGTGAAGTGAGCTGCCAGGTATTTTTTTTTCAAGTGTGGAAAAGGCAGAAAAAGCATGGTAGCAAAAATCAAAGTACCATAAGTAATAGCAGAGGAATGAGGCCCTTGGAAGCAAGTACCTAGGTTATCTTAGGGTCCTACTGACTTGGTCTCTTATTTCAGTAGACTTTCAAAGAAAATTAATTTAATTTCACATTACTTCTTTTTGGCTGTGCCAAAGCTGGTTAATTCCAGTCAAATAGGCTGTTTAAAAGTGTCATGTGAAGAAAACTATATGACTGAACTCTTCTCTTCTAATTCAGAGTTATGTATTCACACAGCCTTGATCCCTTTGATAATGCCATGATCTTTAAGAGCAATCATGATTGGGGATTTGATATCAGAAATATTTTAAAAATATTTCTTTTGCCTTGAAAAAATAGCAGAGGGCTAAAACAGCCATTAAAGCATAGTAGAGTGGTACTTGGCAATGCTCACATGTCCTTTTCAGGTAGACATCTCAGAGACTCTTAAGAGGAAATTTCAACCTGAATGAAATTCAGCAATGAGAAATTTATTAAATGGTTAAATTCTTTCACATTTATAAATCAGTGTAATTTATGTAACATACAAACTCATAAAATTTAAAGGAGTCTTTCAAACTTGTCTTTAAAGTGGGCTAGGAATAAACCTACCATAATGGAGACTAGGACTGATTCTTAAATAAAACCAATTGATTTTAACAAGTCATTTAGAGAAATACATTGCTCAGTTATAATCATTTATGGAACAACTCTGATTGTGTGCCAATGGTCTTTAAAAAAATTCCTTAGTAACAATATAATTTAAAAAATTACTCACCAATAACATAATTGGCAAAGTGTATCCTGAAATATAGCTTATGCTCAGGAAAACAAACAAAAAAAAAGCACTACTAGCTAGACTTACATTAATAAGTCACAGTTTTAAACAGAAATATGTAAATACTCCAAGGTTTAAAGTACCACATTTAGAAAATGTTTTCAATTTAAAAAGACAAAATAAGAGTACCATGGTTTTTAATACTGATGAAGCAATGTGTATCCCTCTTAACTTCAAGGAGGCAACTTGCTTCGACTGCTTATTTACAATTATGGTTTCTAGGATAAAAGTAAATTATTAGGGAAAAATAGGATTCAAACAGTTGCTTGCCCAAACTCCATTTGGCTAGCAGGCAATAAGAAAACAGCAATGAAATATAAACATTTTCAGGAAAGCACTATTTCTAGACTTAGACACTGATCATTCAACTGATCATAAAGATTAGATACCATATAGTATCTAAAATATAATCTGGGGCAGCCCAGATTATTAAAGTGCGCCGAGTGACTGTTCTCGAGTTAGCTCTCACCCTCTCACTAGGAGGAGAGTGTCCTTATGGTGGCTCTTATAATAACATGGAATAACAGGTGAAGTCAAATGATTCCCCCATCACCTTCTTCCATTGGCTACTGTCTCTTCTTTTCCAGAAGAGATGTCCTTACAAGTCATGTTAACTCGAGCTCTCAAATCAAGAAAATGAGTACCTGATATTTAAAACAATGAAAAAAAATTTAGTGGTCTCACTGTATTTCATCTGCCATCACTCATCCCAAATGTAAACAAGATGCACACAACAGTACATGTTCCCTGATTCCTCCTGTCTGAGTTCTGTTTACATCTTTAAATAGGCAAAAGGATCTACCAACCTTCAAGGATGCTCTGGCAGTTTTCTAAAGTCCCTAATATAATTGTTAATGACTAACAGATGAAAATCTCTCTATTTTCTTTTGTGAAGAGGGAGGGTCTAGATGAACTAAATGGAAAGCTCTGAATTGTCATGGATTGGATTTTCTAGTAAAACACAACACTGGCAGTATAGAGCAGGCACTAATGGTAGTGAAAAGTTCACAGAACATGGAGTGTTACAAGAAGAGATGGTTTCTTGCTATGGAGGAGTTCTCCTTTTGTTACAAAGCTTCTTTAGGAAGATTCTATTAAAAAGAAGCTGCAAACACACGGCTTTTGACATGTAAGATATGAAGGGAATCCTGAGTTTCATATTCTCTAGTAATGCATCAATACCAGGATTCCCAGTTACTTTCAATTATTAAATATTAAATACAATGTGAATACAGTTGACACTGAAGCCAATGTTCATTCTTAAATACCAGGAGCAAAATAAATGATGAATTGAAAAACTCCAACAAAAATAGTATTTTCCAGTTCTTCTGAATCAGTTGGCCATACTCTAAGATGTTTTTCCTACAATTGGATTTTCTCTAGAAAATAAAAGAAAACCATTTTCCAAAAGTTAAAATATATAACACTTTAATAAGTTACAAATTATCTTACAGTATCCATTAAGTGTTTATAATTTCCCCTTGATAATCTCTCATTCAAGTCTTATTTCATTAATTCCAGTATTTACTGATCACTTATTAAATCTTAGGCACTATTTTAGCAGCTGTGGATATAGCAGTGAACAAAATAGACAAAATCTTGCTCTCATAGAGCTTACTTTCTGGTATTGGGAAAGTAAAACAAACAAACTATGTAATACAAGAGAAACCGACTTTTTTTTTTAAAAAGGATTTATTTATTTGAGAGAGAGAGCACAAGCAACTGTGCACATAGAAGGAGTGTCAGAAGGAAAGAAGCAGACTCCCGCTAAGCATGGAGACGGAGGTGGGGCTCCATCCCACAACCCCGAGATCACGATTTGAGTGGTAATCAAGAACTGGACACTCAACCAACTGATCCACCCAGCTGCCCTGAGATGCTGATATTTTGTTTTAGAGAAAAATAAAGGTGGGAAAAGGTAGAGAGAGAGAGAGGGAGGGAGGGGAGGGATAGGTACGATTTTAGAAGGGTGGTCAAGCACTGGATAGGACCTCAAATGGAAATTTCTGGGGACTCCAAGGAAATTGTATTAGCACTGTTAGAAGAGAACCAATTACACTAATGTAGAGAAGATAGGGCAGCCTGCTTCTTCCTCTTCCTTTGCCCCTCCCCCTCACTTGTGTGCTCTCGCTCATTCTCTCTCAAATAAGTAAATAAAATCTTAAAAAAATTTTTTTCCTATTGGTTAAGCCACTTAAATGGGGATTCTAAAAACACTCTAAATGATACGATATAAGATAGTAGGAAACAGCGCCTGGTAGTGGACTAAGCTCCTAGTAAAGCGTTAAATGTTGCTGCTGTCATCCACTGTGATATTCACCTATTTCTGAGATGGGTCCAAAGAATCAACTATAAAATACTTAGATCACTGTCACAGTTGATTTTTTTTTTTTTTTTTTTTTAGTACTTAGTATGTATAAGGCACTGTAGAAAATATTAAGATGGAAGAGGAAGGGTAAAACAAAAACAAGCTACTAAGTGATTTAATGAAATAATTAATTTTAACATTAGAAGTGGTGATAAAGTACACCACCAACATAATGAAACAATACCAGAACTGCAAAGATCACTGTGTGAGTGGCCAGGGGAACTTTTGCACAAGAGGAAGGTTCAGAGCTGGGTCTTGAAAGATGAAGGTGAGCAGGAAGCCTGCGTGTCAGGTATAAGTACAAAGTAGTAGCTGGAATTTTTTTTTTTTAGTATCTGGAATTTCAAACAATGCTTAAAAATATGTTTTAAGTATCTTTTTGTCTGTTTGTTTTAAGTATCTTAAAAAATACTTACTCGCTTCCATATTTTGCACTACTTGATCTTTTCTTCCTATACTTTTCATGAGGTTCATCTAGCTTCTCTATGATGCTTTTTATTTGCTGAATTGTCTTAAAGGTTGTTACAGAATCCTCGATTACAAAATTAGAATAATCATCAGGCTCTTTTTGTGGTCCTTGGTAGACCGCTATAGTTCCACAAGCCTCTACAAAGAACAGTAAAATCTCTGATCAGAAAACTAAGTTCCATAAATCCAATTTTTAGCATAAGAATTTCTTGAGCATCTCAAGCTGGGAAGACTTCCCCCTGCAAATGCACAGATATATCACATACTTTCATTTTATTAATTATGAACAACACATTTATGCAAAACCAGTATCTTCTTGAGTGCCTATGAAAAACGCCCATTTAGGAGTTTATCAACGTCCACATAAGTAATATTTTGGTAAAGCTACGAGTATTTTTAACTTTAAGATAATGCCAAAGCAATTATTTCAGGAATTGGTAGTGAAGGATCATGGTTATATAAAAATATTTTAATTGCATATTTACCTTCCATTTTCTGCAGCTTAAGTAAACTGAGGGTAAAAAGGGAGTAAATTCTTTCTGTTTCTCTGTCTTCATCAATATCTATTTGGATGTCTGCTGGGACACCTCTATGATAAAAATGAAATTAAAGTCATTGAAAAATTCCATTTTGTTAACGTGCCGAAGACTTTGGCTAACTTGAGACTAAAATCAGAACCTCAGAACTTCGCAGAAGGAACCTCAGAAATCTAGTCTCGTTTGACAATTTAATAAAATGGGGACAAGAGAGGTTTGGTTATTATAGAACTCTAATCCAAAATCCAATCAAAAGAGAAATCATTTTCATAACACCTACGCTTCATCACAAAAGCAATATATTACTTCTTAAGTCCATAGGGCTACAACAGGTGTTCTATACAATTAGAGAATACCAAGCCCTTCCTTGCTCAGGCTTGTGCATCTACTTCAACATTGACCCCCCCACCCCACTTTTTTTGACTTGTGCCAACCATTATTTATTTATTTGAGAACATTTTCATTATCCCAAGAAGAAACCCTGCATCCATTAGTACTCCCCAAACCTCCCTCCCCCTAGGCCACCGCAACCACTCATTTACTTTCTGTCTATAATTTTACCTGTTCTGGATACTTGATATAAATGTCATCATATAGTATATATATGGCCTTTGTTTCTGGCTTTTTAGCCTATTTTCAAGGTCCATACATGTTGCCTGTATCAATACTTTATTCTATTTTATGGCCAAATAATATTCCATTCTATTGATATACCACACTTGAAATATTGCTTTTTTTAATCAGAAAGAAACTTACGCAGTACATGGCTTGCAGCCGAGGGCACTTTCACTGGTCTCCAGACAGCAGAGCCAGTTTCCATTTAGATACGCAGAGGGATGATATAAGCTGAGCCTGTTCTGATTGCATCGGCTCACCCTGCAGAGTACGTCTATCCATTCATTAGCTTCTACACAATTATTTGCCTGGACATAGAGTGGTTTCTCCATATGTATTACTTGGAACATCTTCATAGGCAATTAAGATAAAAAGTTAGTAACAGAGTCTAAAAATCAACACAGCACAAACAGAAAAAGATATATAAAAGAAATATATAGTTTGCTTGGCTAGATAACTGCTGCTCAGGTATCTTACAAATTGTTACTTTTCCAGTAAGTTCCAAGGACAATCTGTGTCACAAAGTACTAAGTAGTACTGAGAAAAGTACCTTTAAACTTAATAGGCTAGGCACACTATATAAGGCATCAACAACAATGAACAATTTTATTTAAAATTAAAATAAATTTATTAAAAAAATTTTAAATTTGAGCATAGTGGACATTTCAGGAGCAATAATGGACAATTTTGACAGTTCTAGCCAGCACTTATAAAATATTAATGATTAATAGCAAATATAAAAACCTTGAAAATTTTCCATCAAGTAATATGTGCAATTTAAAAAGCTTTATATAATTAATCATGTAACTTACATTTTTCTTATTGAAAGAGCTCTCTTCCAGTTTTTCCACAGCAAGAATGTTTTTTACTGGAATTGTGTAAATTGCATCTTTGCCTAAGTTTTAAAAGAAGAACAAAATTAAAATGATTTGCATCAGAATTATAAAGGTGAGGTTAATTCTGTAAAGTTTAATAAGCTCATCCTCTTCATAGCAGGAATATAAGTAACCTAAAGATTTCCAAGTGATGAACATATAAGCATTCTTTGTTTTATGGAACAAACGCATTTTTCTTGCTTTCTATAAAGTGACTTTCTCTTTACCCTTTTCAATATAAAATTTAAAACATTTTAAAGGAAAAATGTGGGAATAAATTTGGTCTCGCAGAAAATTGAAATGTTACCATATTTTTTATGGGAACTGAAAAAGTAATATACTTAGCAGTATAGGCCTGCTCAAAACATGTCCAGACATGGAGTTTTCTTTCAAGGGAGTTCTCACGTAAGAAGTGAATCAGACTGCTAAGTGGATTTTCTGTTTTACAGTCTAATATGTAAGGGATTAACATTGAATGATTGATTCAATCACTGAATGATTAACAGGACTTTAAGTTAAAAAATTGTTTTTTTCTATCATATACTGGCTGGTCAGATGACTAGAACTACCAAATTTACTCTAAGATACACAGGGAACAAAAGTAAAATTTTATTTGGTAGAGAGTGAATCAATCCTTTACCTAATTTAAGAATCTGAGTTTGCTAAAAGAGCTCCATTATAATATGACATGATGATATGATGCATTTTGATTTACAATTTACCTGAGAAAAGACCATATTTCATACAGTCATAGATACTATAATTATGACTTTTCCTGGTCATCTTGTAATGTTCTCAGAAAAACCGACGCTTTGCTTTTATTCTCTCAGAGCTTAAAGCAGAGTTTAATGACATGTATACTGAAGTGCTAGAAGTTAAGAACTTTATGTTCGTACTGGTCCATGGATTAATGTATAGTTTTCTGGTCAAAGACAATTATTTGGTTAATAAATATTTTGGGTCTTTTTTTAAAAAAATTTTTATTTATTTATGATAGTCACAGAGAGAGAGAGAGAGAGAGAGGGAGAGAGAGAGAGAGAGAGAGAGGCAGAGACATAGGCATAGGGAGAAGCAGGCTCCATGCACCGGGAGCCCGATGTGGGATTTGATCCCGGGTCTCCAGGATCGCGCCCTGGGCCAAAGGCAGGCGCTAAACCGCTGCGCCACCCAGGGATCACTATTTTGGGTCTTGAACAGAGAGGTTAAACTAAAATATGCATTAAGCCTGGTTGCTGGTATAAAATCTAAAATTTGTATAATTCAAGCAGTTGTGATATACAATTTTAAAAAAAAGATAAAGTTACTTAGTTCACGTATCATACATTTAATGTCTAGTATATACCAGACACTATTCTAACTACTTTAGATACAGCAGTAAATAGAATATATAAGGCCCCTCCCTAATGAAGTTTGCATTTAGGTCTGTGAAGACTGACAAAAGACAAATATTAGGTAGAGATGAATACTATAATGAAAATAACCTGAGGTGATATAATAGAAAGTTACTGGGCAGTTACTTTAAATGGGTGGTTACAGAAAACTTTTTTCAGGAAACATTTATTTTTTTATTTTTTAAAAATATTTAATTTATTTATTTGACACAGAGAGAGAGCAGGAACAAGGGGAGCAGTAGAGGGAAAGGGAGAAGCAGGCTCCCTGCTAAGCAGGGAGCCACATGTGGGGCTCGATCCCAGGACCCTGAGATCATGACCCGAGCCCAAGGCAGACACTTAACTACCTGAGCCACCCAGGTGCCCCTCAGGAAACATTTAAATTCAAAAAATATAAAACATAAGTGCATCAAAAAATAAGAAAAGACTATCAGCAGTCTCCTGGAAGCAGACAAGATCAAATTTATGGCAGCAAGGGGAGGGGAGAATAAACTGAAGGAAGTCATAGCCTGAACCACATGTAGGAAAAGACATCTGCAAAAGTAGGAGTAGTTAGAAGACAGCTTCAAGTCAGAATCATTGGACATAGACAGCTGGGGTTTGGGGACACAAGGACACACACACACACACTCTCTCTCTCTCTCTCAGACATACATCAGGATGATTAATAGGTAAACTGTACCTGGGAGAGCTCCCTGTCCCTCAGCTTGTACTAAACAGCGGTCAACAGAGGTTTATGTCCCAGCCTATGCAGTAATGACACCTACTGGGATTGCAGAGCACTGCTATGTCCCAGGTACTCACTGACCCTCAGGAGGGAAGGAGAGCACCCATACCAGAAGACAAGTAGCAGCCTTGCCCCTCAGAAACTTGTCCTGTACCTCCCTCAGGATCTTTGGCAGTAAGCTACTGAACACTGAAGCAAGAGTGTAAAAACACAAAGATGAGCAAATCACCAAAAGGTCACCAAACAATGAAGAAAATTAGCACCCTGAAAGAGAGACATACATAGAACAAAGAGGATAACGTTTGGGGAACTGAGGGATCCAATAAAGTGCCTCCAATAAAGTGTGTACTGAGGGATCCAATAAAGTGCCTCCAATAAAGTGTGTACTGATCTACATGGAGTAGCACCACAGAAAATCCGAGAATTTAGTAATTTCACAGGACGTTTCCATCTTTAGATTTGTTTAATACACGAAGCAATCATATACTCCAGAACTGCTATTATTTGTTCATTTCTGGGCAAATTCTAACATAGAATATATAGACAAAGTATATTGCTCCCAGACACATATACTATCATAATGTCATTAGAGTTACTGGTGTTAAATGAGATGAATTGCACATGATTAGTAAAATAGAAGATTTTACTGAGGATTCTTACAAATCCAATACAAAAGGACAAAGGAGAAAGTCAAAAAAGTTAAGAGCCATGATGGATGGATGTAGAAGTTTCAATACCTAATAAGAATTCCAGAAACAGAATAGAAAGAGTGTTCGGGAGAAAATTATCAATGAAAATATCCCAGAGCTAAAAAACAGGAATCTCCAGATTGAAAGGATCCAACAAGTGCTCAGCAGCATGGAAGGAAAGAGTCCATAACCTCACACTGGGGAGTAAAATATCAGAACTTGAAGGCTAAAGAAATTCCAAAGAGTTACGAGGGAGAAGAATCAAGACAGATTCAGAAGACATAAAAATTCTCACCAGCAATAATGGAAACTAGCAAACCTGGGATCCCTGGGTGGCGCAGCGGTTTAGCGCCTGCCTTTGGCCCAGGGCGTGATCCTGGAGACCCGGGATCGAATCCCACTTGGGCTCCCAGTGCATGGAGCCTGCTTCTCCCTCTGCCTGTGTCTCTGCCTCTCTCTCTCTCTCTTTCTCTCTCTCTGTGACTATCATAAATAAATAAAAAAAATTAAAAAAAATTTATTCCTAATTAGGAATAAATCCTTTTTGGGGAGGAGACTCCTACTGTAAATGATATTCTTAAAACTTCATTTTCTGACTGTTTCCTTCTAGTTTATAGAAATACAGTTGATTTGTATATACAAATCATGTATCCCACAGCCTCACTAAATTCACTTATTGCATCAAGTACTTGAAGACTCTTTAGGATATCCTATGTATACCTTTTCTTTCCTTTCTTTTTTTGGCCCAATCTCCAGTAAAATGTTAAATAGAACAGATGAAAATAGATAATCCTTGCTTTGCTCCTGATCTTGGATATGATGTTCCATTTATTGTAATTATTGATAACAGTTGTGTTTACACTATCATTTTGCTGTTTTTTTGTTTCATTTTGTTTCCTATTTATTCCATCTGATTTTTGCTCCTCTGTTCTTCCTCTCCTGCCCCATTTATTTATTTACTTTTTGGGTAAGGGAGAGGGAATGGGCTATACTTTTTTCTAAAAATGTTTTTGTTCTAGAGATTATAGTATACAGCCCTGACTCATTATGGTCTACTTAAAATTATTGTGTCACTCCACATAAAATATAAGATCCTTGCAATAACTTACTCCATCTCTTTCCTTTGTGCTATTGTCATATATTTTCTATGTAGATTTGTTATTAACTGTGTAATTCGATGTTATAAATTTTGCCTATTAAGCAGTTGCTTTTTAAGGAAAATGAGAAAAGAGAAAAGATATTCTTACATTTATCTACATAATTATCATTTCTAGTATTCTTCATTCCTTCCTGTGGCTCTAAGTTTCCATCTGGTGTTATTTCGCTTCAGCCTGAAGAATTTCTTTTAGCATTCCTACAGTGCAAACCTGTTTGCAATGGAGTTTCCCAGCTTTCATTTACCTAAGGGATATTTTCATTTTTAAAGGAAATTTTCACTAGAATTCTAGGTTGAGAGTTTTTTCTTCAGTACTTTAAAGAGGTCATTCCATTGTCTTTTGGCTTTGGTTGCTTCTTATGAGAGCTGTCAACTATATTGTTCTCCTTTAATGCAATCTGTCTTCTGTTCCTTTGCTTTCGAGATTTTCTGTATGTCTCTGGTTTAATTACTATACGTCTAAGCGTGCTTTTCTTTGTACTTATCATGCTTGGAGGTCACTGAACTTCTAAGATCTATAAAATAATATTTTTCACCAAATTTGCGAAATTTTAGGCCATTATTGCTTTAAAATATTTTTTTCTGCTTTACTCTTTTCTCTGCTCTCCTTCTGACACTAAACATGCACATGTTAGACTGTCTGATATTGTTCCAAAAGCCACTGAGAGTTTTTTTCTCTCCCAAGTTTTTTTTCTCTGTGTTCCTAGACTGGATAATTTCTATTAACCTATCTTCAAGTTCCCTGAACTTTTCTTCAATATTTCAAATGAAACATTTCACTTCTAGATTTCCATTTGATTCCTTTCAATAGTTTCTAACATTCTTGTGCTGAAATCCTTCTTTACTCATGACTATCCTTTACATTAAGTCCGTGAGGTATTTGTAATACCTTTAAAGTTCATGTCTATAATTATAACATGTAAACCACATAGGGATCTATTACTGACTCTTCTTCTCTTAACTATGTGTTCTGTTTTACTGTTTCTTCTCAAACTTGTTAATGTTTCATTATACACTGGACATTATGAATGACACACTGTAGAGACTGGATTCATTTACCTTCCCCTTGAATAGTTACAGTTACATTAGTTGATCACACTGAGGCTTGGTTTTCTACTTTATTCTTAATCTCAGGACAGTCTTTACTGCTGAGCCACTGCCCTTTTGATCTTTCAGTGAAAATCTCAGGGTGTTTATTAAGCCCTTCCAAAATTCCAAACTGTTTTTCCTGAGGAGGAAAGAAATTGAAATCTCTGTTCATCTTTTTAAATATTTCCTGTTACTGCTTTTCAGTAGCTTCTTTGAAATTCCCCCTGTATAAGCAGTTGAAGAGTCAGCCAAGGATTTCAGGGGCATTCACATAGAGATTGGAAGGCTCATCCTTTTTTTCCCCTCAATTTCCAGCTTCTCTAGCAGCTGTGAGCTGTATCTTACAACATCTGAAGCCAATAAAATGTGGCCTCCTGCTTGAATTTCAGCCATCTCACACTGCACAGGGTAGGAGTGCCTTCAGAGAGAAAAACCATGTAATAATATATTCCAACATGACTCCCATTTTTGAGGGTCAAGTCCTTCAGAGTTGTCTTATATATTCTTCCAAGTTAATTGTTACCTATGAAAGAGTTAGTCTAATACTGACATACCTCATTTTATTGTATGTTGCTTTATTGCACTTTTGTTTATTGCACAACAGATGTTGTGTTTTTAATAAATTGAAGGTCTGTAGCAACCCTGCATCAAGCAAGTCTATTGGTACCATTTTTCCACAGGATTTGATCTTTTCACGTCTGTGTCACATTTTGATAATTCTCACAATATTTCAAACTTTTCCACTATTATTATATTAGTTAAGGTGATCAGTGCTCTTTGATATTACTATTATAATTCTTCTGAGGTACCACGAACTGTGCCCATATAAGACAGCAACCCTAATTGATACATACTGTATGTGTTCTGAATGTTCCACCAACCAGCCATTCTCCCATCTCTCTCCCCTTCTCCTTGGGCCTCCCTATTCCCTGAGACACAATATTGAAATTAAGCCAATTAATAACTGTACAATAGCCTTCAAGTGAAAGCCAAGAAATGCCAAAAGCTAAGCCTCTTGTGACAAACAGTGTGCCAAGTGGTGAATGCAACAGAAAACCTCCTGAAGGAAATTAAAAGTGTTACTCCAGGGAACACATGAATGAAGAAACTGAAACAGCCTTATTGTTGATATGATGGAGACTACGTGGTCAAGACAGATGATCACACCAGCTACAACATTCCTTTAAGTCAAAAGCCTAATCTAGAATTAAGGCTTTAACTCAATTCTATCAAGGCTAACAGAAGTAAGGAAGCTGCACAAGAAAAGTCTGAAGCTAGCAGAAAAAGAAGGAAAGAATTCATCTCCATAACATAAAAGTATACAGTGAAGCAGTAAGTGCTGATGTTAGAAGCTGCAGCAATTTATCTAGAAGATCTAGTTAAGATAATTGATAAAGGTGGCTACACTAAACAACAGATTTTCAGTGCAGACAAAAAGTCGTATATTGGAAGAAGATGCCATCTAGGACTTTCACAACTAGAAAGAAGTCAATGCGTGGCTTTAAAGCTTCAAAGCCTCAAAGGACAGGCTAACTCTCTTGTTAGGAGCAAATGTAGCTGACTCTAAGTTGAAGCCAATGCTCATTTACCATTCCAAAATCCTAGGGCCCTTAAAAATTATGCTAAATCCACTCTGCTTATGTTCCATAATTGGAACAAAGCCTGGATGACAGCACATCTGTTTACAACAGTATAGATGTATATTTTTTAAGCCCACTGTTCAGACTTAATGCTCGGAAAAAAAAATTCCTTTCAAAATATTAAGGCTTACTGACAATGCACCTGGTCACCCAAGTCCTCTGATGAGGATATACAATGAGGTTAATGTTATTTTCATGTCTACTAACATAACATCCATTCTGTAGCCCATGGATCAAGGAGTAATTTTGACTTTAAAGTCATAAGATTTAACAATTCATAAGGCTATAGCTGCCAAACATGGTGGTACCTCTGATGGGTCTGGGCAACATAAATAGAAAACCTTCTGGAAAGGATTTACCATTTTAGATGCCATTAAGAACTTTTGTGATTTATGGGAAGAGGTCAAAATATCAACATTAACAGGAGTTTGGAAGAAAAAAGTTGAGTCCAGCCCTCATTGATAACTCTGAGGGGTTCAACTTCAGTGGAGGAAATAACTGCAGATGTGTTGGAAGGACCAAGAAAACTAGAGTTAGAAGTGGAGCCTGAAGATGTGACTGACCTGCTGTAATTTCAATATAAAACTTAAATCGGAGAATAGTCTTATTATGGATGAGCAAAGAAAGTAGTTTCTTGAAATGGAATCTATTCAAGACTGGTGAAATGACACCATAGGACTTAAAGTATTACCTAAACTTAATTGATGAAGCAGTGGCAGAGTCTGAGAGGACTGACTCCAATTTTGAAAGAAGTTCTACTCTGGATAAAATGCTATCAAACAACATCACATGCTACAGAGAAATCATTCACGAAAAGAGTGATTTTTTTCAAGGCAAATTTCACAACTGTCTTCAATTTTATGAAATTGCCACAGCTACCCAACCTTCAGCAAACACTACCCTGAACAGCTAGCAGTTAAACATCAAGGCAAGACCCTCTACCAGCAAAAAGATGACACTGTGCTGAAACCTCAGAAGATGGTAAGCATTTTTTTTTTTTTTAGCAATGGAGTATTTTTAATTTAAGGTATATACATCTTTTTTTTTTTTTTTTTTTTTTTTTAGATATTATGCTATTGCACACTTAAAAGACCATGGTAGAGTGTGAAGATAACTTTATATACACTGGAAGCCAAAAATTCTTTTGACTCACTTTATTATGAATTAGCTTTATTGCTGTGGTCTGGAACCAGACCCACCATATCTCTGACGTATGGCTGTACGAGTTCCTTCACTACTGAGAACTCCTCTGTTTATTTTTTAAAAAGGCAACTTCATCACTGTAGTTATGTAAGCCCAAATCCTTGGAGTTATCCTTGGCTTGCCTTTCTTCCACTCTTGGTATCTGATCCTTTAGCAAACTACCTGAGTACTATCTTTAAAAAAGATCCAGAATGTGATCCATTTTTATTGCTTCCACTGCTACCAACTGGTCCAAGCCATTATCTTTGCTCCCCTAAATTACTGCAATGCCTCTTAACTGATATCCTCACCCCTTTCATTCTATTCTCCATGTGGTATGAATGATTGATCCTATTAAAATATAAGTCAAGGGATCCCTGGGTGGCGCAGCGGTTTGGCGCCTGCCTTTGGCCCAGGGCGCGATCCTGGAGACCCAGGATCGAATCCCACGTCGGGCTCCCGGTGCATGGAGCCTGCTTCTCCCTCTGCCTGTGTCTCTGCGCCTCTCTCTCTCTCTCTCTGTGTGTGACTGTCATAAATAAATAAAAAATTAAAAAAAAATATATAAGTCAAATGATGTAATTCCTCACCTTAAAGCTCTCCAATGCCTTTCTATCTTTGACTCAAAGTTTTTGAATGGCCCACAAAGCCCTAAAAATATCTAGCTTCTCCATAGCCTTTTTGACCTAAGTTCCTATGAGAACCCCTTTACTCTTCCCCCCCCCCCCCCTTAGCTATAAGAGCTTTCTCTTATCTCTAAATATTCTAAGCAAGCTTCTGTTTCAGGGACTTTGTACTGGCTGCTGTTAACTATGCATCACTATTATCCCAAATATCCACATGACTCATCATCTTTAGATCTTTGCTCAAATGTCATTTCTTAGTGAAGCCCTACCTGGTTAGACTTTTTAATACTGCAACTCTCCTCATAAACCCATCATTCTCTATTCTTTCTCTGCTTTATTTTTATCTATCTCATTTTGTATCTCCAACATACTATATATTTTTTTCATCGTGTATCACGATTAAAATTCCATGAGGGCAAACATTTTAATTTGTCTAGGCTTTCTCCAGAGCCTAGGACAGCATCTGTACATAGTAGGCACTCCATAAAATACTTGTTGAATCAACATATGATTGCAACAATGATGTTCTTTAGTTACCAAAGAAAAAAATACTGTAGAACATGGTGTGTGAAAATATGACCAGGTAAAAACCAAGTAAATCTAAGTGTACTGAGATTTATGTTTAAAATATCATTAAAGTTTCTTTTATATTGTCCATAAGCTATATGAACTAGAACATCTGATATCACATGGAAGTTGTATATGCTATGTATACCAGGTCTCCCAAGAGTGGACAATACCTAATCAAGTTTGGAGAGCACAGATGGAATTTCAGAGATGAATCTGTTAATAATCTATTATTAGTACTCTTAGAGGAAATTTTAGAAGCCTAAAGCAGTGGTTCTTAAAGTAATTCAGATGATAATATATCTGGAAGACATGGTGCTCTTTGAAGAACACCATTTATTTAAAAAAAAAAATCTACTATATGGCTTAATGGATAGTAAAAGCATGGTCCCTGACACTGAGGATCTTACAGAGTAGAGGAAAAGAAGGATAAAACTAAGGACTACCTGGTGTGACAGGAGTTATCCTAAGGTAATACAGAAACAGAATAAGGGAATAGCTCAACTAAAGTAGCTAGAGTCTTATAAGTGACTTCTATAACACCTGATACTTTATCTGAGGCTTAAAGGACAACAAATCACACAGGTAAAGAAGGAAAGAAAGGAATTTCTAGGGAGAGCATATACAAAAGCATGAAGGTAAAAGAGTACAAGTTAAAGGAACTACAAGAGCTAGTTTGATAAAGTGACATATGGACAATGTAAAAGATTTGGCTGGATGGGAAAGGAAGAAGCTGGAAGGTCAATAACTCAATTGATTTCAGCATACAACTAGAAGAACTTTTACTTATAGAAGATGACTACATTTGTAAATATAGCAATATAAAGCCATAATCACAAGCACACATGCTCATAAAAAACTGCCTATATAATCATGACTGGTTGCTGACTGAGTGCCCTATAACACTCATTTGCCACACATTAATCTAGTTGTATTGAAGATAAGTCACATGTGATCACCTAAGCAGGCATAACTTACTTAGGAAAAACTCTTAAAATTGAGAAAATTCTATTAATTCCTTTTCCACTAAATTGGGAAAAGACCATACTATTTGATTCTAAGTAGTAGAAATACTTGATTCAGAATACTAGTGTCCAGTAAAAGGACAGAGTGAAAGACTCAATCATTTAGAGCCATGTATAGAAAATTTGGGAGGCACTCTTTCAGACACCAAAGTCAGATAGCAAGTATAGCAAGAGATTTAGCTAGGAGACTTGGCTATCCAGAAACAGCAAGGAAATAGGAAGTAAGCGAAACATTTGCTTGAGCAATCAGAGAATCCAAAGCCCATGCATTTTCTTCATAGAGGTAAGTCCTTAAGTCTTTCATCAAAGCTTTTTAAACTTAAGCATAATTTTAATAAACAGTACCTGAATCCTCACTCACAGTGTACTGTGGTAAAAAATGTGGAGTTGCGTGATGGAGGTAGGAGTGAGATGTTACATTATGGTTCATTGACAGCACAAGAAATTTAAGGTAACAAGCTGAATATAAAGGGGATTGAGAAAAACTGTATAAAGCAAACATAGGAATGCAAAAAAGCACAGCAGTCCAAGGCATTTAGCTGGGGAGTCAACAGCTGCACACATCCATAAGCAGCCCTGAAAACACCACTGAATCAAAGCACTGCAAAATAATTAAATTATCAATGACAGCCCCACGTTATCTAGAAAATGTTAACTTACGTTCAATGAATTCTTTTTTAGAAGGCAGGGAAGCATGTAATACATTTTGGAAAAATCCATCAAAATAGTTAAAACAAAAAGCATGGATGCTTAAAACTGTAGGCTTTGGTAAATAATCTTGAAACTTCATGTAACAGAGCTTATTCCTCCAATGTCTCATTCCAGTAGGTTAAATTTCTTAAGGCCTGAAAACAATGTAATTTCTAATGTGTCTATTTTATATCTAGAGCAGCCTAATCACTCTATATAATTTTACCCTCATAAAGTTTACTAGCTAGAAGAGAGGTTCTTAAGAAGTGTAGATGAACTGTGGGTCTACAAATTCATTGAAATTATATGCAAAATCTCAGGTCTAGTTTGTATGTGCATTTTTCTGGAGAAAGAGGCCAAAGCTATCACCTGATTCTTAAAGTTCTAAGCCAAAAAAGACTTTAAATATTAGTTTAGGTTAGAAAATACTTTAAATGAAGAAAAAACAGCTAATTTATTCATGGAAAATGACTAACTTCCCTTAAATTTTATTTCAATGCACTGTTAATGTAAACATTATTAGCATATTATGACAGCTACTTTTTAAAAGCTGCTATGTATGTGAGAGCATTTATATAGTATTCAACATAAGCTATAACTTCCAAAACATTCAAAATATAGTTACCTTAAAAAGTGCTGTCTGAAAGACTATGTATGTAGCCTATTGCTCTTTAGTCATGTGACTACTGATATGCCATAACAAATTATCTAGGTGCTTAAAAATAAAATGACTTTGGTTTCTTATATCGTACTAATACATTTGGCCATACGTAGTCATTTTGGTTGAGCCATAATAAGGAATAATTATGAAACAATTTTTCTTATGACTCTACTCTTCAAAAATCTCCACTCAAGCATTCTACTTAATTGAATCTATATTCTCTTGAAAGTATCCTATGGCTGGTGTTTGCTATCATTTCAGAATTTTCAGCACAGGCTCTCTTAACAGATCTTTACCTAACAGGGCTAATGGATTAACTGAAGCTCTCCATGTTCTAAGACATAACAGATGATGCTCATTGGATGCTGAATGCTTGTGGTTACCAGGCTACTACTATCTGTTTAGCTTGGATCCTTTGGTTTCCATTGGTTAGGCTGTTTTATTTACCAACTCCATTGGGTTTGTTCCCAAACCGACTTATGCCATTTTTCCATACTGCAATTATAATTTACTTAAATATATATATGTATAGTGACAAAGTAAGTGCCCCCTCCACTAAGAGGGTTACTGTTTATTTGAAAATCAGGTGAGTGCTCTAAAAAGCTTCAAAAAAGGAGATCCACACACATATGAAGTCAATTTATATGAGGTGAGACACCTATAAAAGATTAGGGGTGACTGCCATGAAATCTAATAGGATTCTGTACTTGGATTACTTTTCAAGTATTTAAGTTCTGGATTCACTCTGGAGAAATCAACCAGAAAATTGACGCAGTATGGGTATATTTGCACAAGAAACACAAAGGGGAAATCCAATCTATAGATCCATATTTAAAGAAAAGATCTTGATTCTCTATCAAAAGATTCGGCAAGCGTATATATAAATATTTAAGATATGTATGTATCTTTTTGTCTGTTTTTAAATGATTCTTGCTTTAAGTGAACATCTTTGTATCTTGATCACCGTGAATAAAAGGATTCTACTAAATGTGATCCACGATTTAGTAATTAAGTTATTCCTGCTAAGATACCAGCTAATGGCCTTCTGTGGATCATTCATTACCCCAAAGGAATAAACTTAAAAACTGGACATTTTAGGCACTGAGTCAGTCCACTGAGGGACAAACCATACCTCTCTGAATCCCTCAAACCACACTGTAGGAAGATGGCTTTCTTTATCCAAACAGTCCATTGTGCTTTTTAAGGAGGCAAATCATTATACATCCATCTTGAAGCTAGCTTGGCCAACAGTCTAGAATGAATATGATAACTGTATAGGAATCACAATCTATCATATGACTGTGGAAATTTTGTGCTGATGTTATCCAGCAAACTACTGAAATACTCTCATTCGTTAGATATTGATTCTTACCAATTTGGCTCTGAGAGTTTAAAAGAAACTTCTAAGTTCTAGGTAAGTGGGATTTACCAGGGTTTTTTTTTTTTTTTAGAAAACAAAGCATGTGTGAGGATAAAAAATGGAATTTACATGGTATCACTTGTCAAATATTTACTGTATCCTTAATGTGTATGTATCACTGTAAGAAACTATATACTACAGTAATATTAGACAAAAGGTTCGCCAGAGCTACATTAAGCAGAAAAAAAAAAATCTTCACTGAGAACCAGGAAAAGACCCCAAAATAAAGCATAAACACAACTACCTGGCTGTTTGTGGTAGGTGAGCTCTCTGCTTGTTAAGCAGAACCACCGTTTCTTGAAATTCTTTTTCCCAATCCGAGTTCTTCCCTGAGCTCTTTTATACATCTCACTGCCAAAACAACAGATATGAAAATTTAGTTATGGATATTAAAATAGTTCAAACAAAGCAAACATTTTTTTAAAATTTTAAATGACATGATAGGCTGTGTACGATCATAAGTATATAAAAATGTCTTTGTCATCTATAACTTCTGCATTCACTTTGGCCATGCTAATGGAATAAAGTCTTTAATTAATTTAATATTTATAATTGTGCTATTCAGAACTAAAGGGGCCAACTTTAACTAAAGCTTTCCTTTAATTTCCAATGATAACATTACTTCAAGACTGAAGAGTGCTGTTACTTTTTCAAAGTACTCTAATACCCACAATCTCCTTATATTTACAAAGCTACTCTAGGACTCTAAGGACAAGGAATGACGCCCATGTGCAACTTACCTGATGGTTAATTAAACAGTTCTAACAGAGAACAAAACCTAGATTTCCTCACTTCCAGGCCCAGGCCTTTTGTACTTATATAAAATCTATACTGACACGACTTTAAATTTCTAGGTTTATTCAATTACCCTTCTTTCAGGTGCACAGGCTCACTCGTACCACTGGATTCTTTAGTTTCAGTAGATGAAATTTCATCCAAGAACTAAACAGGGAAATGAGCAAAAATTACACTTTGTGATAACATATGTCAAAAATTCAATTTATCTTAAATATCACTGATAATATGGTGAAGTTTTTCTTTAAGGAATACACATAATTTTAACTTATAAAATATATAACTGTAGAGGAATTCCTAAGCTACACCTTGGATAGGTGTTCTAAAAAGTTTATTCTCAAGTTACTTAAAACCCAGAATATGTTTCCCTACAAAAACAGCTCAATCTACAATCCTTAAGCTATCATTCTGAAACCTATAAAGCTCTAAATAAAGAGAATTGTTTTGTTTTTGATTTACAGTAAAATCATTTGGGGGCACAACCTAACCTGAGCTATCAAAGGCTGTTCATAGTCTGGATTTATCTTATTTAGTGTGAATATTCATACATTGTGCTCTATAATGTGTTTGATTACGGGGTGCTACCCCAGGCCCCAGTGGGGTATAATACACAGCATACATCTATTATCTTTTAAAACTCTGAAAAACTGAATTCTGAAATATCTCTGGTCCTCAGGATTTTAGATACAGGATTGTGAACCTATATTATAGGTCAGGGATCACCAAATTATGGCTCAGTGGGCCAAATTCAACCTGCAGCCTGTTTTTGTAAGTCCTATGAGTTAAGAATAGTTTTTATATTTTTAAAGGGCTGTAAAAACAGAAACAAAGAAGAATATGGGGCACAGCCTTTATGTGGCCAGCAAAGCCTAAAATAGTTACTCACTGGCCCTTTAAAGAAAAGATTTTGCTGATTTCTATTATGTACAACTGACTGTACCCCTCAAAGATGGTATTCCACAATTATGACTGAAATGTAACTGGATTCTCTGGAATAATGTGGCACTCTAATCACCAGTTATAAACTTCCTGGTGAGAATGGGAATGTGGTGGCTCAAGAAAGTTTGGAGTACCCATCTTTAGTAATGGCAAGGCACCCTTGTAAAGAGCAGTTAGCTTCATGAATATGCTACCTTGACAGGTCAACATCTTCTTCTGGCATGTGGCTGTCTCTTGATGAGAAAGAGAAATTAGTATTTCAAGGAACAATTCTTGTTCTTAGAGAGGAATCCTATTTTGTCCCATAAATGAGCTACCTCTTTGTTTAGTGTTTAGTCTTTGCTTTTTCCTTTATACTTTTCTATGTTGTCCCACTTGGGACTGAGAAAAAAAAAAAAAGTACATTCCAATAGAGATAACATTGAAGCACAAGTACCTAAATCTAAACCAGAATTTGTGTGGAGTCATATTCTCTCAAGATTGGCTTAAGACTGCCCACTAGAAGACACATATAATTTTTTCCAATGTTTACTTCTAGCACGTAAGAAGGAGATCTTGGTAAGTGATGAACAAGAACAGAGTTTCTTTTGCATTATACATGGAGATACAGAACAAGTATATAAGGGAACTAAATGGGGCACCTGGGTGGCTCGGTCAGTAAAGTGTCTGACTCCTGATGATGGCTTAGGTCATGATCTCAGGGTTGTTAGGTAGAACCCCTGCTTAACATTCTCTCTCTCCTTCCATTCTCATGTGCATGTGCACACTCTCTCTCAAATAAATAAATAAATAAATAAATAAATAAATAAATAAATAATCTTAAATATATATATACAAGGGAACTAAACAAGTGTCTTATCACATCTCCAGTTCTTAGACACAGACCATCCACTAATAGAGGGTAGCAGATTTATTTTAACATTTCATTTCACAGCATTTGCCTGAAGGCATAGATTTACTTATTTGAAAAATATTTATTATTTAAGATAATTATCACACTTGTTTTATTTATAAGAAACTATGGGATAAATACAATTATATAAAGTGAAAGAAAACACAATAATTAAGATGAACTACAGGGAGGGTGAATATAGGTCCTAATTTGCTCAGGGCCATCCCTGTCTATAGCAGTGATCCCAATATTATCAGTAGTATTCTTTTTCACTCTTTAAAATGTCCAGGTTTGGACACTAAATTATATGGTCACTCTGTTAACAGAACTATCCAAATTGCCCTTTTTAAACTCTGTGGGAATAGTACACCAATACAAAATGAGAAACTGGGGTTCATAGCCTTTTGCAATTTCTAGCAATGCACATATCCTGACTTAGCTAGTAAATAATAAAGAAAACTCTTAGATTAGGGCAAAATATCCTAACCTATTTTAAGAGTCTAGACCCACATCTGAAACAGGAAGTGTACTATGGTGACAGCCCATGAGAATGTGAGTGGGTGACACAGGACAGATTAGGAACAGGCTCAACTCCTGGCACACTTAAATACTTTCTCCACTGACATTATCAACTTTACACATTCTGATTTTATCAGTGGAAAAAACAATCAGCTGCTACCAAAGTCTAGGTCATAAAAAATGGCAAAACAACCCTAAAACAAAAGACAGTACATCATAATCTTGCCAACAAAAGTCTGCCTACACTGTCCCACAAGTGTTTCAACAATGACCTACATATAAAAGGGCAGCTTTTCCTTAGCCTATTCTTTTGAAAGTCTTTCTCCTCAAAAGCCTTCAATGGTTGCTTAAAAAGATTTTGGTTGAACTTGCACTATTCTAGATGAAAAAAATTCCAACTGACTTTATTTTTTAAAAACTATTATTTTCATTTACTGGGTCCCTGTAAGAATTCTAAACACATATAAAGTACAAACATACACTTCAACAAAATATACTCTTGGCAGTCAACTCTGAATCAATCATGCTACAAAAACGGAATGAAATCTTTAAAATATGGCCTTACTAATTCTGATTCATTAAATCAGAATCATGATAAATATAACACAGGACTTTCTTCAAACTAAGTTTAGATGTACTTCAAAATAACTTTACAGGGGCAGCCCCAGTGGCGCAGCAGTTTAGCGCCGCCTGCAGCCCAGGGCGTGATCCTGGAGACTCGGGATCGAGTCCCACATCGCACTCCCTGCGTGGTGCCTGCTTCTTCCTCTGCCTGTGTCTCTGCCTCTCTCTCTCTAGCTGTGTCTCTAGATGAATAAATAAATAAAAATCTTAAAAAAAAAAAACTTTACAAATTTTAGGGTTTTATAATAATGCTACATTTTGTTTAGAATGATTCAGAACTAAAGACTTCAAGAAATTAAAAATCCTTTCAAAACATTCTCAATTTCTAAGTACAGCAATTTTTGTATATCGTAGGCCTCGTGTTAGGATATTATATACTATAGTCTTTTGTACATTTACAATACATTTTAATTTGTAGTAACTTTCCTCAGGTCACTACCGTTAGCCTATAATGTTTATAAAATGTTCAGTAATTCATGTATTTTTTACTATGACAAGTACCCCTATACATTAGGTACCATACTAAACTCTTACCCCTAGACCAGAGGTTCTCAATTAGAAACAGTTCTGTCCCTCAGGGGACATTTGGCAATGTTTACAGACATTTTTGGTTGTCAAAACTAGAAGCATCCTACTGGCATCCAATTGGTAGAAGCCAGGCATACTGCTAAACATCCTACAATACACAAGGCAGCCCCTCACAATCAATTATCTGACCCAACTGTTGAGAGTGCTGTTAAGAAACCATAATTCTAGCTATTTGTCATTTATGTTACTAAGACACCAGCAATAACAGCTGTTGTTAAACATTTAGGTATTTCCACAGCTAGAAATCCCATAGTTTTATATGGAAGAAGAAAGGAAGAAAAAGCCTCTTTGCATTTGACGTACAGTTTAAATATTATTTTTTTAAACTGGGGATTGACTTCTAGGAATAATATGAAACGCTAACATTGCCCCAATGCTGTATAATAAGAAATGTTAATACTTCCAGAGTAAAACAATCATACCTTTTTAACTGCTATAATATATCCTTCTTCTTGAAACATTTTGAAAAATTCACACATGAATGTCTCTTTGAAACTTGACTAGGGAAAAAGAAAGCAACACAGAATTTATACATGCTAAATAGAGAACTAAAAATATAATGAATTATCTTTCTAAGCTGAAGATTAAGGCCTTAAAGGATTTAATCATATATTTCAAGAGAATTATAGGATTTGGAGTAGGATTTCTTTCAACAGCTGTTAGATGAGTATGGCACAAACAGATTAATAAATACAAGGTTCTTGCACTGTTCACTAGACTCTCTCCTCTCTGCTTAGATGTAATAGTTTAAATAAAACTTCTTTAACAGGTGACTAAGACACAATGGCTGTCTAAAAGGCGCTACTGCATCTGTATATGCATATTTTTGGTTTTGCTTTGTTTTTAATTTGGAAGGGAATGAGTAAGACAAAAGGGATCATAAGGTATAACAACATTTAGAAGTGTGAATACAAAGCAAAAGATATAAAGACTCACCTTGCTTTTGGACAGACTCCCCCAGCTTCCCAAAGTTTGAATGGTTTTTGAGATGAGAGTTAATGTTCGAATTGTCTGTGCATCCTAAAGAATGTAAAAAAGACACAAAACTCCTGTTAAGTTTTTAAGAAATAGAATCTGTCTAAGAGGTAGAAGAGAGTGAATAGGCTAGATTGCTTTAAAATAGTGATTTAAAATGTTCATTCAAATCACCAATGTAATTAAACTCTAACTTATGCTGGGCACAACTCACTAGACTAAGCAATTAAGAGACCAAAGAAGCCAAATGTTATTTATAATTCCCCCCAAAGTAATTATATTCAACAACGCATTACTTCTGAAAGCCATACTTTAATACTATATATGTTATTTTGACAGTATGGCAGCTTGGATTACTGAACAAATTGTACTAACTTTTGAAATGTGAATCACATCTACTTTTTCTACCTTGTAACTTAAAATGGCAGTTTCCAAATTTTCTCTACTCAACCCACCTCTAAGGCTACTCAATAACTAATACAGCTTGTACTATCAATTATTTTCATCACAGAAGCAAAATCCTAACTAAAATTAAGAAATGAGAAGCTGAGGTGCCTAGGTGGCTCAATTGTTGGGCGTCTGCCTTTGGCTCAGGTCATGATCCCAAAGTCCCTGTATCAAGCCCCACATTAGGCTTCCTGCTCCACAGAGAGTCTGTCCCTCTGCCCCTGCCCCTGCCCCTGTTCATGTTCTCTCTGTCAAATAAATAAATAAAGTCTTTAAAAAAAAAGAGAGAGAGAGAAGTTATTTGGTTCATGTAGAATCTAAGCAGAGTAAATATTTGGGTCTGTTATCCAAGGTATTTTTTAGGCCTGACTACCAGAAAAAAACTAAATATAAATAAAAATTGATTCAATAGTTCCCCAGATGAGACCTTGCTCCCTCCTTTTTTTTAAAAACTTGAGGTATACTTACATACAGTGAAATGAATAGATTTTAAGTGTACATAACCCAATGAGTTTCTACCAATCCATGTATCTATAGGACCAAGTCTTCTATTAAATATCTTTATTTTGGAGATTCAAATAAACACTATCTTCCCTCAAAAGACACACTTCAGAAAATTCAGATGCAGAAATTGCTTTAGTTTAGCTTTTGATTACATTCCTTAATATTTTAGTATTCCCACACTAAAAATGACAGTGAATGTGAAGAAGAGATGACCAGGATATAAGACAATCTGGAAAAAAAGGACTATCTGGGATATGATCATTATGATATATTGATAAAATAGTTACACACCTTAATTAAGGTTATTCAGAAATGTTTTAGCTAAAACATCCAGGATTCCATTACACTTTTGTGCAAAAAGTCCTTACAATTCTCTGCCTTTGAAGAATGTAAGGTTCTTAACAATGGCTAATAAAATGAATTTGAACTGAATTTCACCAAGACTTCCCTGTTCAAATTTTGTTTTTAAATCACTGTTTTAGATTATTTCCCTGAACTAAAAAAAAAAAAAAAAAAGAACAAAGTGTATTTTATACAATTTCTGCACACCAGATATTTGTTTACATCAACATGGCCCTCACTACTATGTGACAATCATATCATTTAGCTACTATTGATTCCCTAGTGTACTCTACCTACAAGCTGTTCTAAATTCTTCCCTTAAAAAAAATAAAATAAAATAAAATAAAATAAAATAAAATAAAATAAAATAAAATAAAATAAAATAAAATAAAATAAAATAAAATAAAATAAAATAAATAAATAAATAAATAAATAAATAAATAAATAAATAAATAAATAAATAAATAAATAAATAAATAAATAAATTCTTCCCTTGCTACCATCATAATTTTTCATGGATGTCCAGTACCTTGGACATCTGGTACCTAGCACACAGCCTGGCACCGGCATCTAGTAGATGTCTTATAACATTATTAAATTCAACTGAAGTTGAATCTCAAAACAACGTATCTTACCCTTTTTTCCTTATATTAGGTTGAACCAAATGAAGTTACTATTATTTGACTACTTTAATCTACAAAACACAAAACAACTTCATGCACCTCACCATATCTCAAAGGAGGAAATTACTCTTTTTCTAAGGTTTACACTCATCACTTTTTTCTTTTTAAGACACTCTGAATCCTCCAGGATACTGATCTGGTATTAGCAAGCCCTCTTTTTCTTCTTCAATTTCTCCCTTCTGTTGGTTTCTTCTCCTCTGTTTAAACCACATACAGATTTTCCCATTTTGGAGAAGACACATCATTTGACCAGTCCCCTCTCTGAGCTACTACCTTTCACTGAATGTCTACTTGTCCTAGAAACTGTGTATGTACTTGGGATACACAAACTTGAAAAAGATCCAACCCCTGAGCTTAGGTATTGACAGTCCACATTCAGAGACAGTAAACAGATGACTATAAAGTAGTATGACAAATGTCAAGATAGAGAGAGCCACAGGATGCTCTAAGTATAATACATAAGCAAGGCACCTAACCTAGACTGGAGGGTTAGAGGAATTTGCCTTGGCTGAGTCTTTAAAGGAACTATCAATGAGAGAATGAGGGGCATGAGGAGAAAAATGGTTCAATCCTGTTTTCTACCCCCACCATGAACCTTCTCAGGAGTAGTCCACCACGTCAATGTTAATGTAACTTATATTTAAAAATAAGCATTTAGGGCAGCCCGGGTGGCTCAGTGGTTTAGCGCCGCCTTCAGCCCAGGGCCTGATCCTGGAGACCCAGGATCGAGTCCCACGTTGGGCTCCCTGCACGGAGCCTGCTTCTCCCTCTGCCTGTGTCTCTGCCTCTCTCTCTCTCTGTCTGTCATGAATAAATAAATAAAATCTTAAAAAAAATAAAAATAAGCATTTAAAAAAATTATCCATTCATGTGTGTATGTACACACTTGTACATGTCTGAATTTGCCTGTCTTTTATTAGCAATTTTGATATATTTCCTGGGTAAAAACAACACTTACCTATTATTTTCTAATCTTTTGCAATCTGATTTTCTTATACTTTATTAACACTGTTTTCTCAAACTTCAAAGAACTTCTAAATATAGTATTCAACAACCATTAATTGGTTCTCTTCCCAAACCACTCTAACTTTCAATATTGGTCTTGACAATCCCATCACCCATAGGTTCCTGGGATCACTCCTTGCTCTCAATTTCTACAGTACCTTAACTTGGTAAAAATCAGGTACTAGTTTTAGATTATGTATCTTACATATTTGTCCTATTCTTCCAATTAGAATGAAAAGTTCTTAAAAAAAGGGGATAAGTTTACACTTAAAAGCAAACAAAAAAGTTGTAAGACACAGTATGAACCAGTCCTTCTAGCATCTTGATTGGAAAAGTGATCTAAAATACAGTTTGTGATTAGAAGGACTTTACTGCAACATCTGTTACAGAAATATGCACATTCAAGTCTGAATATAGGGCAGGGTCACAAGCTCAGAGGTAGGAGTTCTGTTTCTATCCAGAATGCTGCTACTAAGCTTTTCTGGACCCAGAATTTTGCACAGCTTCAGTAACATAGCCACAGAAAGGACAGCACTATGAACAAAAGGACACTTGCCCACTCTCTGCTGTAGCTATTCACAGACTGTCCTCTGGCAAGAAAGGGTATGTTGCTGCAAAAGCAGCATGGTTCTGTTCAGCTCTCAAAGTGAAATGAGTGGGCAATGTTAATGCAGTTGTGAAGAGGAATGGCCTTTAAAGCCCAGTTTAACTCCAAAACCCATGTGTCTTCTCTACCCCGTATTAGTTAAGTTTCCTAATGGCAGAGAGTGTCTTCCTCATCACAGTATCTCCAGCGCTGAGCAGTTTTTGATACATTACAGGTGTTTGAACACCTTACTGCCTAAGAGGCAGGAAAGAACAGGGGTGGGCTCATAGATTAGAAAGACAGAAGGAGACAGCATTCCAGTTTAATCCAGTTCAAACTGAGTGAGATCAAATCCTACTTTATCTGTTGTGTGACCATGGAGAAATAACAGAATTGTGATATTCTTATTTGCAAATGGGGATAATAACAATTTACCTCACAGAGAGGACTAAGTAAAACACATAAATACTCAGCACAAGGCCTACCACAAAGTCCTAAGTAAATGTTGGCTATTATTATGATATGTCACACCAATCAGCAATGAAAGCAATTATATTAAGATTATAAAATATTTGGAACATAAAATGTTAAAGATTCAGCAAAAATATTCCATGTGAGAAGGAAACTAAGAGCAAAAGTAAGGAGTTTTAAAATGTTAAGAAATATGTGTATCTACGCAGTATAAATTCAGATATAAATAAACAGGACTTCAGAACATTTTTAAAGTTTTACGTCTCATATATTTACAGTATAAGGTGAATAAAAAGTAAAAGTGTGGAATAACCAAACAAATGTTCCAATCAAAGTTTTACGCCTTTCAGAAATATGCCTCTTCAAATTTCTGTGAGATTTAAAAATATTCGCAAGATTAAACTAAACCCGTAACTCATGAAAAAACAAAAACAACCCTAGTATTATGGAAATTTACAGATACACACGATAGTGGTGGGTAAATATAATGAATCCTCTTTGTACCTACCATCAAGCTTCAACAATATTTTATCACTTTTGTATAATACCTTTTAACAACAACAAAAAACGGAATTTTCAGCCTTCTCTGAAAGACTGAAATGGGCAAGGAAAATGCCCAGTAAATTTAAGTACCATTATAAGAAATCAGCCAAGTGAAACTGGCTTGTTATTTCATCTTTTAAAAAATTTAATAAAAATGGAATAAAACTTTGAGAAGAACAACACTTACTGGATGATGAGGTCGCAAATGAAAAGTATGAGGTGATACTACGGCTACAGCAAAGAAACGAAGAAATACAAAGCTGCTCACTGCAGAATACTGAACATGAGGGTCATCTGCAGGAAAAAAATGGTGAAATGTCATGCACAAAAACACTGAATTAATTAAAAAATGATGACAAAATAAAAAAAATATTGGAAAAACACATAAACTAAACAGGAGATCAATATAATTTGTCTAATGGGGACTGAGCTGATGAAATGATAGCATGATTATGACTAAATTAAAGGAAAAACTCCTAGGACTAAAAAAACCTGAAAGGAATAATAAATTTTAAAAAGGAAAGGCAAAGCTACCAGATTTTCAGAAATATATTTTTTAAAGGATTTATTTATTCAGAGAGACAGAGAGAGAGAGAGAGAGGGAGGCAGAGATACAGGCAGAGGGAGAAGCAGGCTCCATGCAGGCAGCCCGATGTGGGACTTGATCCCGGGTCTCAGGGATCATGCCCTGGACTGAAGGCGGCACTATACTGCTGAGCCACCCGGGCTGCCTACAGAAATATTTTAATTTGGAGAAAGTCCTTTTTCCTCATCTGCAAGGAGAGACTCCAGAAATTACAACAAAAATAAAGGTAGTATCTAGCACTACCTAGTGGCAATACTGAATCTCTTAGGACTAGGATAGGTTGTTGTCAGTTTTAGAATATTCTTTCAATTTTCCCCTCAAATGTCTTGATAATGGAATGCCTGGGTGGGTCAGTGGTTGAGCATCTGCCTTAGGCCCAGGATGTGATCTGGGGTTCTGGGATCGAGTCCCACATGGGGCTCCTGCATGGAGCCTGCTTCTCCTCCCTCTGCCTGTGTCTCTGCCTCACTCTGTGTCTTTCATGAATAAATAAATAAAATCTTTTAAAAAAAACATCTTGATAAGATCAAAGACAATGCAATAAAAACTGGCGGAAATCTTTCCTCTAAAGATGTGATCAGTTTTCCATATAAAAATGAAGATGAACTGAAGACAACTTGTGGTTTTTGTCATTCACCTACAGCTCTTGTTTCAGACTGGAGTCAATACTTAACCCAAAAGTCAGGTGACAGAGAAGCAGGTAGTGAGGGGAAAAAAGTCTGGATTTGGTTTGAGTTTTAAGTTTTATAAATCACTCAAAAGGTACTCATGGGCAAGTCACTTAACCTGTAGTTCTTCAGTAATACATACTGCCCACTCACTGTCTCTTCCCTACTCTCTGCTCATCTTCTCAGGGCAACAGAAGAACAAATGAGAAAGTATGAAAATATTTCATGACAACAAAACTATCACTACTGTAGTCTACTGAGGATAAGAAAACAATATTTAAAAGCCAACAAAAAGAATGGTAAAGGAAACACGTTTGCATTTATAAAAAGTCGTAAAATGTGTTTTAGATAATTTCTACAACAGAATTAAACATATTTTTTAAGGCCAAGATCACTGGGTAGTGTAGATTACAATGATTAGCAATACGCTTCAGAATAAGCCAAACTCAGGTTGGAGATCCTTCTTTTCTGCTGGCCATGTCTTGGATCTTGCACAAGTTACATAACATCTCTAAACCTCAATTTCATTATTTATCTAAGGGGAGCAGAACCTACACCTCAAGTAGTGGTGTGAACATAACAGTAGGAGGAGTAGGAGACACTGCAGGCTAGCACCATGTCTGTTCACTCACTAAATACTCAATGTACTTGTCATGATTTAACTATTTAAAAATATAATTTCAGTGAGCAGTTCATCTTGCCATATGTTAATGTCTCTGGCTCCCTTTACTGTGTTGTAAAGACTAGATTTAGTATACTCATTTAAAGCTGACTGTTTATGTCTTTAGTAGAATTAGCAAAGGCATCTAAGTCTGAATTTATATACATGTTAGTTAGACAACTCAGGCCCACAACTTTAGCACTGGGTAAATTTAGTGGAGGGGCAGATAACTGTGTGCACGCGCGTGTGTACACACACACACACACTTAAAAGAACATAAAATAGCAAAATTTCTTCAGATGGTTATAGAAATACACTTACAGTCTCACACATCTGGGTAAGATTAATAACTTAAGCAGCCACCTTACCTCCTCCCCTTCCCCCTATTATAGGCAGATCTAGAAAGACAGCTATAGCAAGTTTATTTACTTATCAGAGATGCATATAATTAGAATAATTCCAAATGTTGACAATCAGAAATAGCAACTCTTGCTTTTATGATATGTTTCTAAATGAAGCCTTGACATAGCTGTTACAAAATTAAAGCATGTATTGACTGATATACATACCTCAAAATTCTATGTCTTTCAACAGATGTTTCTAATGACTCAAACCATTTTTATAAAAATGTCCCACCACCAAAACCTGAGCATTTTCAAACTGTCCAATCTAGCCAGTTGTACTGAACTAAAAATTCTCATTATTTAAATGCATGAAGTGAAAACAGTAGTTGGTACAAATAACAAGTGTTTTTCTTTATTACATTTAACAATATTATAAGTACTGAGTATAAATGATACTTTTGTTATAGTTCTAAATGTTTGCCTTTCTTAAAAGTAATGGTTTTTGATTTGCTCTTTGTAAAAAGTTGGCAATATATTGAAATAAACAATGTTTTGAGGCTGTAAGGAAATGAAATTATATATTTTATAAAAGAGTCTAATTATTTTGCAAAGAAGACTGTACCTATAAACCTTAAACATTTCACATAAGCCAAATCCACAGGAAATCTACAAAAAAAAAAAATCAAGTACAGAAAAAGAAATGGTATGTTTTAGCAAAACAAGGCACTTACTGGGAAATCTTTGAGTAGCCATTTGCCTTAGAGAATAAAAAGTATCACACATTACAGTGGGGCAGCTCATACTTGATTTTACAATTGTACTGAATAACTTGTCCACATAGTAGCGCAGATTCTCCTGTAGGATTTAACAAGGTAAACATCAGGATTTTAACTTTTCCACAGCCATTATAGAAAATAATGCAGTGAAAATGAGATTAGGCAGTTACTATCCAGTGTACTTTATTTATTTATTTTAAAGATTTTATTTATTCATAAGAGGCACAGAGAGGCAAAGACATAGGCAGAGGGAGAAGCAGGCTCCCCACAAGAAGCCCGATGTGGGACTTGATCCCCGGACCCCAGGATCATGACATGAGCCAAAGGCAGACACTCAACCACTGAACCACCCAGGTGTCTCCCCTATATAGTGTACTTTAAATCTCTGCTTCCCTTTTCTAAACTCACGCAGTTAAAGGACAACTTACATCCTGACCTCATTTAACAAATTCAATGGAGTCTAGCGAAATATAACTAGTAAATGTATAGAATTAACTTCACAAGAAGCAACAGAATATAGAATGATCCAAAGGGAAATCAGGGAAATAACTCAGATATGCAGGTATATGCAGACACTCTGGAAATTTTATTTAGTGCAATGAAAACCTGTGATTCTAACATAATCATTATTTTTCCAGACAACTAAGATGTTGGTTGACCAAGTCATTGTGCTACTAAGCCTGGCCAGTCTGATCCCAAATGAATGGCTAGAATGGAGGTAGCAACTAGATACAGCCTTATTCCACTATTGTTACTAGAGCAAAAGTAAAACCCCACAAGAAAATAACATTCTAAAAACTAGACATAGGAGATGCTGCTAATAGTATGGGCAATAAGAATAAAAAGCACTACATCCTTCATACAGCATTAGGGAAGACTATGCTTAGAAGAAGGCACATTTTAATGCAGTTATAAAGATAACAAAGACTTACCTTATTATTTTCTACATTATCTCCCTCTTTCAATTTAATAGGATCGATTTCACAGGATTTTGAGGATTCACATATCTGGAAGATAGATTAATTTTTCATTTAATGCTCTTTTCTAAATAATTTGGCAAATTAAAATAACTATTATTTTTCTCGTAATTGTAAAAATTAAAACTAACAAAGTTTATAACTTCCATTCAGAGATAATGTACACAATACTGTAAAAGAACTGTCAAAATTTATTTCTCATAAATTTGAAACTCAAACTAAAATCCAGTAACCAAAGGAAAAAAAGAGCAAATCCAGTAACAATAAAATAATTATACAGGTTATATTCAGTGTGCCCTTTCAGTAAAAAAACCACTGATGAAAAAGGTTTATTTACATCTGAAGGGTTCAGCCCTATTCTTTCAGTGAGTGAGTGTATTATCCCTGTTACTAGGTCATTTGATGAGAGAGAGGCTATATCACAAGGCCACACAGACTTCAATTATCAGAAGTATATATATAGCCTGTACCTCATCTAGAATAGGTTTTAATGTGACTTTCAGGTAGTGCCCTCCCACTATTTTCATCATCTCATCCAGACATCGGGTAGCCAAGGAATTTCCTCTAAAAATTGTGTTTGCATCTCTGAAATACAAAGAAAAATAAGGTGAAACCAGGTGCAGTAAACAAACGCTATGAAATCAATAATACGAGATATCTGACTTTGGTTATATAAATAATTTTAGTAATTTTTGCCATCCATTTAAAAGTTTGCTGTCATTACAATTTTCAAACTTACCAAAAATAGTAAGAGAATTAGTTTTTTTTTTTTTTTTAAAAGCAAGCCATATTAATGAACTACAAAAGTGGAATGTGTATGTATGAGACAGTGCAATGACAGGAATGGGAAGCCACCTGACTGCTTTTCATAATGTCACACATATGTATATTGAGTGATACATAATGGGTAAGGGGAAAAAGAACCCAACTTCTGATCTGGTATTTTATTTGTGACATGTGAATCATTACAAGCAGTAGCAAAGATCAGTAACAGGAAATTTGGACACTGAATAAAAAAATTCTTCATTAACTGTTAGTGTTGCTATTGGTGGATACTGTTTGTTAACGTAAAGAAATGCCTTTTACTTCTTGCTAAGCAGTCCTCTTCAGACTCCTATCCAGGAAGGCTGGTCAATACAAAAGAAGTGAAAATACAAAAACAATTTGGCAAACTAAGATCCAATTTCAACACACAAAATTAACATTTTAATATAACTCTTACTGTGTATCCTTCAAGTCTAATTCAGCCACTGCAGTGGCAAAAGGAACAAGTTTATCATGGTGCAGCAGCAGTCGTACAAGAGGCAAAACAGCATCATTTTTATCTCGACAAATTTCACCCAAAATGTAAGCAGCTGAGGCAGATATCGGCTAGAATACAGAAAGGGAGAAAACAAGCACAAAATCAAGGAAACATGACTAAATATTCAATCACTAGCCTGTATAAGTAATTCAAGCATATTTACTGGCTATTACTGTTACACAGAATAACATTTAATTTTTAAAAACATTTCTCAGAGAATGAAATTTCAAGCATATTCTGGAATCACAGCACTGTGCTTCAGATGAATGTATATATATATTGGCTATTTTAAAAAAAGATTTTATTTATTTATTCATGAGAGACACATAGAGGGAGGCAGAGACATAGGCAGAGGGAGACGCAGGCTCCCTGTGGGGAGCCCAATGGGGGACTCCATCCCAGGACCCCAGGATCACGTCCTGAGACCCCCAGGTGCTCCTATATTAGCTATTTTAACAAAACTTGATACTCTGAAATCTTTTCCACATCATTTACAGAATTATTTTAGCCTTCTCATATTAAATCATACACTTAAAAATTTTAAAGTACCTGAACATCTGGTGATTTTAGCAGCAAAGTTTTCAAAGGACCATAGTACTCTGAAGGAAGCACGTAGTCTTCTGTATAACATATATTTAATCGAAGAGATCCCAGATCATCAGTTTTAGATGACTTGTTTCCATTGTCTCTTGGTTGTAGCAAGTACCTAAAGTAAAAGTACAACTGACTTTGTGAGATGACAATGAGCATCCAAGTCAGTGAGGTAAATAAACAGCTAAGCTGTATAAAAAAACCAAACCAAAAAGTCACTTTAGTATTTTAAGGTTAGGACACTTTATAAATAGCCAACTAGCAGTCTTCAGAGGCTTAGCATTGGTTGTATATTGAACTAGAAAGCTATAAATAGATTTTCATATGGGAAACGAAAAGTACAGGTAATACAAAAATTAAAATCTCAAAGGAACTGAATAGAGAGTTCGATTAGCTTGCAGACTTAGGAAAAGATATAAAATGTAAAACATTTAAAATCCAATGTAAAATCAAAAATAATCTCTCACCAACTAAATTTAAGAAAGACATATTTAGCTGAAATAGACAAGACATGCCACAAGAAGGAAAAAGTGATCTTGTTTTAAAGTATATCTTATATATGTAAAAACCTGAACTTGTTTTTTAAAAAGCCAGTGATTGAAGGTTTATAAATAGATTTTTTATATTATTAAAGAAGTAACAGTGTAACTACACTGAAAATATTTTTATTTGCAGAAATCAGATTTACATGAATTTTTTTCAGGTAAGTAGAAGGTATAAATATAAATGTAAAAACAAAGATAACTTTAACATTTTCGAAGGAAAGAGAAATGTTTAGAAATCAAGAGGAGTTTTTAGGACCAAAACCAGAAATCTAATAATTTTTAGAGAACTTTTATCATGGAAATTTAATAATACATACAAAAGTAAAAAGGACAATATATCTACTGAACTTCCATGAACCCATCACCTAGCTTTAGTAATCATCAACTCAAGGCTATTCTTGTTTCAGTCTCATACCTCTATTCACTCCTCTCATCCCATTCCTGTGTTAAAGTAATTTCCATGTGTCTTTTAACTTTGTCCATAAATATTTCAACATCTATAACTACATATAACTTTTAAAAATCAGCATTACCCAAGCCGTGTTCAAACTTTCCCAAACTTTTTCATAAACGTTTTTCTACAGTTTGTTCATATCTAAGGTCCACAGATTCTAACTAGTTGATACTTAAGTTTCTTTTACTGTAGATTCCCTCTACCCCCTAAGAAATCAGGTAGTTAGAATTTTCCACATCGGGGATTGTGCTAAATCTATCTTTATCTCCATGACATCATTTAACCTGTTCTTTGTCCGCTCTGTACTTCCTATATATTGGCAGTTAGATCTAGAGGTTTGGTTAGATTTAGATTTGATATGCTGGCAAGAACCTTTCACTGATGGTGTTGTGTTGTTCCACCAAGAGGCACTAATGTCTGTCTCTCTTTTTGTGATATTAGCAATCACTGATGAGCACCGCCTAGAGTCATTAACTTTCACAGATTGTAAAACAATAGTTTTAGAATTCTATCATTCCTCCTTTACTTAATACTTGAATACTTTTTATAAGTTTTATAAACTTTCACAGATTGTAAAACAATAGTTTTAGAATTCTATCATTCCTCCTTTACTTAATACTTGAATACTTTTTATAAATACTTTTTATAAATACTTGAATACTTAATACTTGAATACTTTTTATATAAAAATATTTTATATAAAATACCAGTGTAGGTAGTTTTGATATTTATCACCTATAGCCTCCCCAATACACTAACTTGTTCAAAAACAGAAGGTAGGGAGGGTTTAACAGAATATTAGCTTTGAGAAAGATATAATTAAAGACATAAAAAGGAACTAGAGACCCAATAAAGCAAAATTTCAAAGATGAGGGGATGACAATAAAGGGAGGAGAAATTATATCACTACCTATGAAAGAAGAATCTCTATCTTGAAAGACAAGCCTTTAGAATTTCTATTCTGATTTGAGAAATAATTATTTAAAGTTTTGCCTGAGGAAATAACTGCAAATAAACCTATTAGCAAAGGTAACCCAGAAGTACTTCTAAGGAAAAGTCTACTTGGCTGATTGAGTTCCACAATCCAGTATATTTTATAGACTTGCTAGTTTTATCTGAAAGTAAACCTGAACTGTAATGACTGAGCACAAAGACCTGTAGAAAGTAGAAAGCCAATTTCTAAATTTATGAAAAGAAATACAAGTGGTAAAAATACCTGTACTTCTTCTGGGACCAATACATCTTATTATGCAAATGTCCATTTACAAAAGTAAGGAGAATGGGAATATTAATAATGAATACCTTTAATTCACCACCTCCCCATGCACATATCACTCAGCTTCAACAATCACTGTATTTCCCATGGTGGTTCATCTATATTGATCATTGCAACTAATACATTTTTTTCCTGTCAATATAATTTTTTAATCTGTTAGATTAACACATTTTTTTTAACCAACTGGTAATCTATTTAGAAAGCCATATTATCAGAAGGTACTATGGTGAGTACAGAGATACAACACAGAGATTGAGGCAGTCTTAAGAATTCTCTGCTTGGGATCCCTGGGTGGCGCAGCGGTTTAGCGCCTGCCTTTGGCCCAGGGCGTGATCCTGGAGACCCGGGATCGAATCCCACGTCGGGCTCCTGGTGCATGGAGCCTGCTTCTCCCTCTGCCTATGTCTCTGCCTCTCTCTCTGTGTGACTATCATAAATAAATAAAAATTAAAAAAAAATTAAAAAAAAAAAAAGAATTCTCTGCTAAAGCAATGTCCACAATAGCCAAACTATGGAAAGAGCCCAAATGTACATCGATAGATGAATGGATAAAGACACACACACACACACACAAATGGAATACTACTCAGCCATCAAAAAACTGAAATTTTGCATTTGCAGTGACATGGATGGAACTAAGGGGTATTATGCTAAGCAAAGTAAGTCAGAGAAAGACTGATCACTGATCTCACTTACATGTGGAATTTAAGAAACAAAGAGGATCAGAGGGGAAAGGAGGGAAAAATAAAACAAGACGAAATCAGAGAAGGAGATAAACCATAACAGACTCTTAACTCTAGGAAACAAAATGAGGGTTACTGGAGAGGAAGCAGTGGGGGGATGGGGTTACTGGGTGATGGGCATTAAGGAGGGCACATGATGTAATGAGCACTGGGTGTTATACACAACTGATGAATCACTGAACTCTACCTCTGAAACTAATAATATACACTGTTAATTAATTGAATTTAAATTTAAAAAAAAAAAGAATTCTCAGCTAAGACAACAGTTTGCCAAGGAAACAAGAATGCTTCCAGAGCAGAATCTACTTCCTTCTTGATTATATTTAAATGGGTAGTACCTACCTACATTTGCCTCTTTGGGATTCTTTCTTGTTGTTCTAATATTTCCCTTCTGTTTTAACTAGTTTTTCCATATAAGGTAGAATAAAAATACTTGCATTATAGTTACAGCTTAGTTCTGTCTCCCTAAGATTGCACTTACCCATCTTAAATCTTAAACAATGTTCCCATATTCTAGTCAGAATTACATACTGTTTGTTCTATAGGAATTTTACTCAGAGGGCAACTTTGATTCTCTTATCTCCAAATTACTGGAAGAAGGAGCATGCCTTGTCTCTCTGTTACTCTAACAGAACTACAAAATATCAGCAAAATAAATCTACAATCCTAACATGGCATATTCTCTACAGAGGGACTACAGTGCTACACCAGTTACTAATTATTATGTATGCACTCCTTTAGAATGCCTAGGAACCCCAGAAGAGCTCACTCCTGCCTCACTTTTAAAGCTTGTTTCCACAGGTTTCTTTGGCAGGGTAAGAAATCCTTCTGGATACAGTATGTCATCTGTGTCATGTGTTTTTTGAAAAACAAAAATTTAAAATACGTCATTGTCCTAGCCATTACTTGAAAAGATCATTTTTTAATAAACAGGGATGACATCAAATTTCTTTTTAACAATTTATATATATAAATTTTTATATGTATATATAAACAGTAAAATATAAATATATATGTTTTAAATATTTTATTTATTTATTCATGAGAGATACAGAGAGAGGCAGAGAGAGAAGCAGGCTCCCTGTGGGGAGCCCTATGCAGGACTCCATCCCAGGACCCCAGGATCACAACTCGAGCCAAAGGCAGATGCTCAACCACTGAGCCACCCAAGTGCCCCTTTTAACAATATTTTACAAAGCAAGGGGCATTCAAATCTTTGATTTCAGCATAAAACAGAATATTTTTGAGGGTTAAAAAAAGCATTTTTAATTAATTAGAGTAAGCACATGTGCATGAGCGGGTGAGGAGGGGGCAGAACAGGGAGAGAGAGAATTTTAAGCAGACGCCATGCTGAGAACAGAATCCAACGTGGGGCTCAATCTCATACCCTTGAGATCATGACCTGGGCTGAAAATAAAGAGTAGGATGCTTAACCAAATGAGCCACCCAGGTGCCCTGAATATTTTTGAGTTTTAAATATATTCTAAAATAATTTTGCCAAAATACAATTTATTATAGTAATTGGTTAAGAGTATAAACTTTGGAGTCAGAATATTTTATCTAAATCTCAGCTGTGTGACCTTGGGCAAACTCCTCAATCTCTCCATGCTTGTTTCCTTATATTATTATAATTATTATTATTACCCTAAATAAGGGGCAGTAATAGTATCTAACTGATATAACTAAGTAAAGCACTTACAATAGTGCCTGGTATACAGTAAATAGTACGTAGCTATTATTTATATAAGATTTATATATAACTGTTACCACTTACATATCTAAATAACTATAGATAAATGTACTTATTTATGTAACTACATAAAAATGTGATTTATTATTTTATAACATTGTTTAAAAAGGCTCAGTTTAAAGCCTGTGGGCTCAGTAATCTTGTAGGAATTAGAGGAAAAGAGAAAACCCTCAAGATTTGTTAGATGAGGATATGTAGACATGCATAAGGTTGAGGGATTTAAAAAAAAAAACACCAAAAAACCCACAATATATTTTCTTCAGCTTTTGAGTAAAGCATTCCAGTGTGAAAGAGTAAGAAAAAGGAAATAAAGAGGAATTATTAACTGAAAGTGGAATTCAGTTGCTCCAAACATATTTTTTATTCACAATTAGAGGCATGAAAGTAATCCTGATGCTCCCAAGATTCAGTAGTTTTGACAGCTCCTTAGTAAAGAAAAAATTTACATTTGAAAATTTTTAACCACAAGGTGTATATAATTGAAATTAAAGTAGGCAGGCAAAAACTATAATTATTTATTCGTAACACTGAAAACAAGCATTATGAAGTAATGTTGAGAAGCTGGAAAGTAACTGTTCAGAGGCAGCTCTACTAACATTTGAATATTGTTTCTGGTTCCATAAAGATAAGCATTATCAATGGATTTTTACTAAAGATAGAAGATTAAAGATAGGTACACCAAAATCAGCAAACTAGATAACCAACTCCTCTCAAGTAAAATATTAATCTAGTTTTAAATATGTAGAAAGTGCTTTTGTTGAAAAATCCCAACCATTTGTTTCATTTACCATTTGAATCTTATATTCAGAATGCAAATTACAACCTGAAAAGGTATTTGTATCTATGGTCTTTTCTTTTTTAAAAAAATATTTTACTTATTTATTCATGAAAGACACACAGAGAGAGGCAGAGACATAGGCAGAGGGAGAACCAGGCTCTGTGCGTAGAGCCCGATTCAGGACTCGATCCCAGGATCCCTGGGATCATGACCTGAGCCGAAGGCAGAGAGGCTCAACCAGAGCCACCCAGGGGCCTCTCTATTGTCCTTTGTTAATCTCCACTGTTACATGTTGAGCCATTTTGGGGAAATTATTGTACCAATTTGTACAATCAGACAAAGGTTTTGCACACATTAAGACTGACATCACAGGAATTGTGAAATGAGACTTAACTAGATTGCCTCTGAGGTTCTCTTTATAAGATTTCAAACAATAGAATACTGGTGTGACAACAAAGGATACATAAACTCTATATGGACTGCTCTGGAGGAATGGTGATGACAGCAGCAATCACTATAATAATGAGAGCATGAGCTATACTTGTGGTCACTACACTTGCTGCCTGTTTCATTTACGATGAATGCATTTCATCCTCTAACAACTTTGGGAGGCAGGTACTATTTGTACTGTTTTCATTTTATAGCCAGAGAAAGGAAAAGCCAAGATGGTGAAGTAACTTGTCCAAGGTCACACAGGTAGTTATGGCAGAGGTTAAGATTTGAACCACGGCAAATTGGTTCCAGAGTCCATACTCTTTATCACTACTAAGGGTCTACTAAACTGCTAGGTGAGAAAAGCAAGGTGTGGAGCAGGATAGAGTATGTGCCCATTTGTGTAAAAAGGGGAAATAAGGATATATACGTATTTGACTATATTCCATAAAATATTTTCAGAAACTTAAAACAGTACCTCAGAAGAGGGGAAATGATTAGCTGAGGGATTGGGTTAAGACACAGATTTTTACCTTTTGAACGGTGAACCATGTGAGTATATTAGTGATTCAAAAAAAATAATTTAAAATTCTTTTATCTACAAGGTTAAAGTTAAAAATAGTTACTATCAACACTAAAAAGCTACTCCTAACATCTAACAGAAGTTTCAGAATAAGGAACATACATCATAGCTAAGGAACTGAAAAGCCAAGAAAGGAATGGGGGAATGACTGAATCATACTGTAGTTTGAGAATAAAATTAAGTTAGAACCATTAAAATCCGTTTTCAGGAAAAGACTGTAATAGACAAATACTAATTGAAAATTATGTGAAAAAGGAAAGCAAACTGAAACTTTTCAAACAACAGGATTACATTACGGATAATTATTCTCTTTCCTACTGCCAAGATTAGAAAGAATATGCCTGAAATCCTGAAGATTAAGCTTTCCCTGTGTTTTCAATGCAGTTGCCATCAATTCCACAAGGGGATGCTACTGCTCTACAACTGACAAAGGAGCTTGCGAGTTTAATTTCTGACTTAAAAGAAAATGGCATTCACATTTTTATACTTCCTTATATCTATGAAGTATAAATGAATCAGCAGAAGTTTCCATTCCATGCTGCATAAATTTTAGAACTTACACCCTTTTGGCTTTAAAATATTTTAAAATATTACTGGCAAAAAAGAGATCTATAGGAATAAAATTAATTGGTTTCTTAATGTTCTTACATCTTGCCAAGGTGGACAAAGTTTTGCCAAATTTGGAGGGCCTATCTGGAAGTAGTCACACTTAAAGTACAGGAGAGGTGGCACATTTCAGGTTCACTTTGAGGGGTCTGGAAGCCCTAAGAACTCACTTTTTACTTTTGTAATGAGTGGCATGCCATACTTTTGAAAGACTTAACAAACTGCAGAAATTTTCATTTAAAAATATATGCTAGGGGATCCCTGGGTGGCTCAGCGATTTGGCGCCTGCCTTCAGCGCAGGGTGTGATCCTGGAGTCCCGGGACTGAGTCCCACATTGGACTCCTTACATGGAGCCTGCTTCTCCTTCTGTCCCTGCCTCTTTCTCTTTCTCTCTCCCTGTGTCTCCCATGAATAAATGAATAAAATCTTAAAAAAACATATATATATGCTATTTTACAGAAGGTAGAAGATAATGAGAAGTGGGGAGTGTGATGGGCCTCAAATGTTGTTCCTCAATTTTTCAAAGTAACTAGTAAGTTTAATCTGCCCCCCCAAAGTGGATACATTTTTTGCAATTATACCAAATGCCACCAGAAATACCAATAAATCTTAGATCTGTATTAGCAAGAAGTAAAAATAAAATAAAACTGTGAGTCTAAAAATCCACCTACAATAGAGTTCAAAGTGAAGAATGTTTACGGTCAACTTGGAGAGGCAGGCTCTTTTAAAGACAAATGAGATGGATGCCCACAATAAGAAACCTCTAAACTCTTCTTCCAGGCACTGAAACTGAGTTCTAAATAGTGGGCCTTAGAGGCAAATGAGAAAGATCTGCTTTTTTATGGTCAGTAGAAACCCAAATCTAGCCTGCGATCTATCGGGCAACTTACTGGAAGGGGCAGGACAGGCATGCTTGTAAGTGCTCTAGACAGAAAAAATGATAGTTTCACATCAATTCTGCTAAGGAAACTAACATTAGTTTAATGTATGAACATTAAGTTCTATCTACCATCAGATTAATGTCACTGTTATAGACATGAAAAGGTAAAATAATACTGTAACCATTACGGAGTCACCAGAGCACCTGAAAGGAGTATTTACTGAATCAGCTCAACAGGTTCACCCTAGACATACACATATTCATTCATTCATTTATATATTTTATAGTAGGGGTGGGGGAGAATCTCAAGCAGACTCCCAGCTGATCACAGCCTGATATGGGACTTATCAAACAATCTTGAGATCACAACCTGAGCTGAAATCATGAGTTGGATGCTCAACCTATTGAGCTACCGAGGTGCGCCTCGATCCTAGACATTTAGAAAATATTAGGGCATTTCAACGGGGTGTGTTAAAGGAAAATCACTGGTTAGATCCCATAAATAGTTGATTCCCTACCATAAACCCTATTTTCAAATATCCACAGTTCCCATGGCCATTAATAAAGCTTCTCTACTATAGATGCTGATCTGTGACCAAGCATCTTTTCACATGGGCAACTCTTCTGCAATGTTTTAAAATGATTTTCATTTTCTCCTTAGAGTTAAGATTTCATTTTTAAACAGAATATCCCTAGACAATTCAGTTCCTGTATCCCAGTACAAGAGGTTGTCATAGAATCATCAATGTACTTCTATTTCTGCAACAATAAATTAATAATCAAATCAAAGTTAATGATTTCTGGCTTATTCCACCTCAAATTGAAAAATATGCTTATAGTAAGCATTTATTTAAATGTATAGTATATTAAAGGGGATGGACTACTGTGGAGTTCACTAGAATGTTGGTCTTCAGGGATGCCTGGGTGGCTCAGTGGTTGAGTGTTGGCCCAGGGTGTGATCCTGGATTCCTGGGATCGAGTCCCACATCGGGCTCCCTGCATGGAGCCTGCTTTTCCCTCTGCCTATGTCTCTGCCTCTCTCTGTGTCTCTCATGAATGAATAAATAAAATCTTTAAAAAAAAATAGTTAAAAAAAAATAGAATGTTGGTCTTCTTACCAGGCTTGATGAGAGGAATCATTTCTTAACACATTCACAGGAACCTTAATCTCTCCTAGGAAAATATCTTGGACCAAGTTTCCATTGTTCCACAAGTCGATCCTGAAAATTTAAAACTGGCTTTATTTTTTGCAAAGAATGTTTAAGAGAACACACGCCACCAGGTAGCTTCAAATCACTTTGATTGTATTATAGCATTAATTTTACATGCTTAAAAGTAAGAGATGTTAGCGCTGTCATATACCTCACTATCTAAACTAAGGAAACAAAATATTGCAGTAGCTTTTATTTATAAGCACAGAAAGTAACTTTTAAATAGTCTTAAAAAAGCACTTAAGTTTCTTAGTCTCAAAGTCTAGGCTTTATTTTAACCTGTAGCAGTAAGAACTAGAGTTACTTTGTTGAGTTTGAGAAAAGAAACCAACCAAGATTACAGTTTCTTTCTCAATTAGAGCCAGTTAATATGTAAAGATGGGTGATTTAGAAAAATACATTACCTGATCATTCCAAACATGTGACTAATACACCCTTAAGATGAACACACTGTTAACACCACACCTGTACATGCACTTACAAAACTTTCCCCTCCCAACAGCATAAATATTTAAGACCTAATTGGCACAAACTTCAAACACATGCACCTGTTGAATTATCTTACAAGACTTCTTACCTCACTGAAATTTCTGTTAGACAGCAGATATGTTAAGAAGAATAAAAAAATTATTTCTAAATTGGCTAATATATAATGACTTTTCTATATATTCTTTGCATCCATTATGCTATGATTTAGAAATTTAAAGAGCAATTAAATTTATGAAAATTAAAAATATAATAAAATAGGTGAAAATTAGGTCATCTTTGGTTTTTTTAAATAAATACACCTCGACTACTTCTGCAAAGAGAACAGATTTTTAAAAGATAATATGAATTTAAATTAGATGGATGTTCTTCTACGTTTCATCAGCCAACTTGCTAAAGAGAATTCTATTAAGTTCAGTTCACCTTTTTCAGTTAAATTTAGGACTTTCTTTTGACACCAAAAAAACCCCTATTCAATAAAACTCCAAGACGTATACCTAATTTCCAGCTTTTCAATGTCCTCCTCTTCTACCTGGAACTGGGACTTTCTTGTATAACTACTGGATCTGGTTACCTGTGAACAAAATATTTTAGTTTACAAAAATTTTTAACATAATTTTTTTCCTACATGAACTTAAAAAAACTATCATCCCTAAAATGTTCAATTGTATTTATTATAAACAGAGAAAAATGCCTAGGTCATAGTTTACTGAAAAGCTAAAGATAAAAACAGCTATGGAAAGTAGCAGGGAGGTAATAAAGCAGTATAAAAATATCAAAAGCAATCTTGCCTGCATGCCCTCCCTTATTAACTCAATCTACAATAACATTAGGTTCTCTGACTCACATGTAATCTGTTGATGGCTGGAAGAGTAAAAGTGTTCTATTTTGGCATTAGCTGCACATGCTAAGAACTGTTTGAAGACTTTCCCACATTCCTCAAGATATCAATTCTATCCTTACACTTCCTTTTCACAATTTAACCAAAAACATCAAGGCTACTGGCAGGGACTTCCTCTGCTATCGTCCACCTGAACACGTCCATTTTCACATAGGTCTTTCTAACTGGATGAGTTTTTTCATTTCTGAATAAGAGAGGAGATAAATGATCCTCCTCTTTTCCAGGACTACTCCACCCATGCACAACATACAGTAAGCATACAATAAGCATTTGATTTATTTTAATCGCAGCTTTCTTGACCAGCTTATTCACCTCACTCAAGTCTAAGAAAAATTCTACACTTAAAGTATGGTCTTCTATCTCCTTCCTCTCACAGACAAATATCTCAAAACTGTAATCCATCCTTACAGTTGCCACTTCCTCACACCCACTCACTACAGTAACTCCTTATAATCTGATTTCCTCACAGATCACCCTCCCCAAACTCCTCTGTTAGTTACCAAGTCTGATGGTGAATTCTTAGTTCTCATCTTCCTTGACCACTCTATCAGAATAAGTGAGTACAACTATACCTCCTTTCCCAGAAACACTCTGTTGAGTTTACCCAGGCACTACCCAGGCAACCTCCTGCTCTCCACTTCTTCCCCTGGGACCTCTTTTTCCCCAGAGGCTATAAATATGGGTTTTCTCCACGGTTTTAATTTTTATTTTGCTCTAACAGATGCAAAGTGCTATACAGTTTACAAAGTGCTTTCACATCCATTATCTTCTTTGTTCATCAGAACGTTGCTCTGAAGCAGGCAGGGTTAGATTTATTATCCTCATCTTGAAAATGAGGAAGCTAAAGGACAGAAATTAAGAGACATGCTCAAAGCTGAATACCTAATAAGGGGCAGAAGTGAGCTCCTCACTTTTCTCCTATACTGTATACTTCTATTTCACTGGCTCTCTTGACTCTCTGCAAGCAAATATTGAGTCCTTATCTAGAGCCATCACCCATTTTAAGTTTCAGTCATCAACTGCCTATTTCATGTCAGACCTCAGGTTTGTTATGTCCCAAACTGAACCACTTACACTTTCCTTAACTTCTCCCTTATTCCAGATTTGAAACCATGAGGATATCAGATTCCTCCTTTGTCTTTTCTAACTAACTTGTTATCCTGCCCTTTACAGCTTCTTTCTCATTTGTCCCCTTCCTCTCTTTTTTCCATGTTATTCTCTTGGATCAGATTCCTCCACCCCAACACTTTTTTTTTTTAACACCTAAACTATAACAATCTCTTTATCTCTGTTCTTTCTCAGCCACTGGCCCATAGATCATGGGGATTCTTCCCACAACACCGCATTACTCTTACTACTTCCAGGCTCAAAAACTGTCAACAACTACTCTGTAAGCCCCCCAGCCAGGCATATAAGACCTTTCATAGTTGGTCCTAGTCTAGCTTTTAAACTTTGTTCCAATTATTTTCTTCTAGAACCCTTCCAGTTAAATCACTATTTGCTATTCTTTGGACATAGCTTTCTGCTTTTCTATTTCTATGTCTCTGCTCAAATTGTTCTTCTTCTCTAATACTTCTTTTTTGCTAACTTAGCTGGAGCAGAACTCATCTGATCTCCCCAATATCTACTGCATTTTACTGCTATGTATATGCGTGCGTATATATGCTTTGTGTTTCTTGCTTTAGCTCAAGAACAGAGATTGAATCTTATCTTTATAATCAGCTCAACAAAGGGCCTTTGGAATGAATGTTTAAGGCTTTATAGGTACGCCTGGATATAGCAAGCAGGTCAGACCTTGCCTTCAAAGGGCCATCTGCTTGTTGCAAGTTGCCCCATGTTTTCTGCAGGCTAGATGTAACAGCCATTGATAAATGTAAAACAACTAAAGTCTTTAGCCAGGAAATGGAAAAGTCTCACACTGGTTCCTTTTCTTTTGTTTTTCTTTCTCCCTTGCCTCTACCCCCACAATTCTTCCTACTTTAATTTGGCATTTTCTTCAACCTATGTTTTTTTTTTTAATAAAGTAGTTGTAATCAGGCATGGTTAGATGTGCTCTCTCTCCACTTTGAAATTATCAAGAAAAATACACACAAAAAAGGAAAAAGCACACAATGTAACCTTTCTTCAAATCTTCCCTGTCAATCTTACTTGAAACATGTTCTACGGTTAGAAAACAATCTTAGAAATCAGAGGTTGACTTTTTTTTTTTTCCAGTAGTTTTCAAATAATATGAAAAAGGATTTCTTTAACAGATGCTCCACAGTAAAGAACTCCAAAGCACTGTATTTTGGGGCAACTTCAAGGCAGCTGAAGATCTCTATGCAAATAAGCATATGTCTATAGAGGGAATTAGCTAAAAAGAACTTAATAATGAGGCCTTAATCATATAGCATTTTATGGTCTCAAAGCATTCTCACATGTGGGCCTCCTAAAAACTGTCAGGTAGGGCAGTGTTTTTTCTTACAAAATTATCCTTTCACAAGATAAACCTGAACCTCACATTTAGTGATTTATTCCACATCAACTGAACTAGAACTGCAACCAAGTGATATCATACTTACTTTACTAGTGATTTTCAAATAGTACCATACAAGAGTTTGGTGGCCACTGTGTGTCAGGTGGGGGGCTGGATAAGGTGGAAGGGTGTGTGACAGGATGTGATATTAGGGATGACTAAGGAGTATGTGTGGCCCTGGTCCTCCCCATCCCCAAATCAGTCATAGCTCTGCCATTGTTTGTTTTATATATGGGCCTCCACCATATTTACATCATGGTTCTACTGCACTTGGAATAGAAATGCTTAGTGTTGCATTAGTTGATTAAATGATTACTATGACTGTAGTTCAAAAAAAGAAATAAACCAGCATTCAATATTAAATATTCAATGTCAACATTTATATAAAACAAAAAGTTACCTCAAAATAAAAGATTTCATTAAACTGCGGATTGCTTGTTTTCTTCTTTACTTTTGTCTTCTTTTGGTCATTCCTGTTCCAATGTGGTAGAGTTTTACCTTGTAGAACTTAATAGTACACAATTATAAAACATGCTATTTCCGAGCAGGGAGCCTGATCTCCCTTTAGCTGTTAAGATGACTTAGGAAAAACTATAGTTTTTAATATTACTTAGGAAAGAATTTTGAGGTGTCTCTAAAGATCAAAGAAAATACAAGTTTGTATATGTGATATATGACAAGATTCTATTTTCTATATATGACTAGATTTAAACTAGATTGATTGTCAAGCTTATTTTATATAAGCAACTCAGAATGGTAAAAGGAAGACAATGAGATTCAGAGTACCTTTATCTATGCTGAAAAATACCTGAGGAACCTGAGGAACACGAAAAGCATTCTTAACTAAATTTATTTCTTGGGCTTCAGGTACAATATGGCCTTTTAAAAAAACTTTTTATTTGAAATAATTAAAGAAGGTTGCAAAGAAGTCCCATGAAGTCTTTCCCTAGCCTTTCCCAATTTTAACATCTAATGTGATGATAGCACACTATCAATTCTATTAATGACTCCTAATAACCAATTCATATGCCAAACAGTTTGTTTGTATGTTACTAAATGATTACACTAAAGAATTTGTCTTTAGCTACAGATTATAAACAAAACAAAAAACAGCTCCACTAGGTTAAACAGGATTTTTAACATACAAAACTACAGGATTTTTAACATACTAAACTAAATCCCTCTGACTGCATGAATCTTAATGGATTAAGTATCTGCTTTCAAATTTAAAACCATCCACAGTAATAACAGCACAATACTGTTTGAGCACACAATAAGTCCTACATGGTGCTAGGTACTTTATATACATATATACAAATACATTTTTTTTAAAAGTGACTTACTGGTGATTTTCTATAAAATAAAAATACCTATACTGTACACCTGAAACTAATATAACACTGTATACTGACTATACTGGAATTAAGAAAAACTAATAAAAATAATAAATAAAAAGAATACCTAGAGAGCCTGAAGTTGGGGAGAAGGGGCATATGTCTGTGTATGTATGTATGTGTTTGGTGTGGAGGGAATATTTTGCTCTTTGTTTCCTGATTTTAAACCTTCAAGTTGTAGGCAAATTTCAGACTAGTCAGGCTCTGAAAGAAATCATAATGAAGTTAAATAATACAAAATATACAAATTGCTATAGGTTTTTCCATTAATTATCATAAATAATTTAAATCAATGATATGGTGCACTTTACCATGTTCTGGTACTTCAGCAGTCTGTCTACAGCTTGGAATTCTCTCTGTAGAGCACAGATGCCATGAGTAGAAAAGGCATTTTTAGTTCTGAGCTGCTTTCCAGATAAAAATATGGAAACTGCCTTGCTATTCTGGGCTAGCATTTCTTAAAACAGGATTTTACCTGCATAAAATCTAAGACATTTGAAGGCAGGAAGGTCGATAATGAATGAAGAAGGTCAAGTTTATGTTTTAAAGTACATTTTAATTACTATAAAACTAATGTTGCTCCTCACAGTCTAAGAGTCCAGCAGATTTGAAAAGTTACTCCTCATAGTCTAAGAGTCCAACAGAGTCCACTTTCTTTCTATAAAAACAGGACTTGGTTGTTTGCAAGCATATAACAGAACTCACTAACGATCTTTCTTTCAAAGCATGCATTACTTTGTGTCATAAATAGCTATTAAACATTTATTCTTAGAGCTTTAATTTTGTAATTCTTTTTTTTTTTTTAAAGATTTATTTATTCAGAGAGAGCGCGCGAGAGGCAGAGACACAGGCAGAGGGAGAAGCAGGCATCATACAGAGAGCCTGATGTGGGACTCGATCCAGGGTCTCCAGGATCACACCCCGGGCTGCAGGCGGCGCTAAACCGCTGCGCCACCGGGGCTGCCCTAATTTTGTAATTCTTAAGTCATATTTCAAAACTGAAAAAAATCTAATAATTGCTCTCTCTGAATTCTGAACTCCAAGTTACAAATAGAAACCAACCACTGATCATTTCAATGTAACGAAGCATCTACTGTCAAAGAAGGAAATCATTTGTTAAACCCATATACATATTGAGTCTTCAGATCCAGAGATGCTTACATTTCTGGGTTAAAATTAGTGTACTTATGGAAAATAAAGGCATATTTGACATTGTTTAGAGGTTAAAAAAATTCAATAATAATTCAATAAACATTACCTACCAAGGATATGAATGGAGCTAGAGAGTATTATGCTAAGTGAAATAAGTCGGTCAGAGAAAGACAAATACCATGTGATTTTGACATAGGTGTAATTTAAGAAACAAAACAAGTGAGCATAGAGAAAAAAAAAAGAGAGGCAAACCAAGAAACACTGACTCTTAACTATAGAGAACTGATGTTTACCAGGAGGAAATGTGGGTGGGGGGGATGGGTGAAATAGGTGATGGGGATTAAGGAGTACAATTGTGATAAGCACAGGGTATTGTATGAAGTGTTGAATCATGATATTGTACACCTGAAACTAATATTACAGGGTATGTTAACTAACTGGAATTTAAATAAAAACTTAAAAAAAAAAAAAAAAAAAACATTACCTAGAAGGGCCCACTACAGAAACTGTTGCATAAGGGTCACAGCTTTGTCCATTTATGAGAGGCAACCCATGGCATGCGATGATGCTAAGAATAAAAGAAAATTAACAAATATTCAAGTTAAACAACATAAAGCATTATTTCAAATACAAATTAACAAAGGGTTAAAACTGTTTTCCACAAGTCTGCAGATATATGCTTATATACAATGTACCCCAAATACATTTATCTATATTGTGCACTTATTTACTTATGCTAAATTTCTGAAATAGGACCTAATTAGACTACACTGCCACAATGAATACGGAGACTACCAAACAATATGTAGCACACATCCCCCCACTAAACATCTAGCAAGGTACATTCTGTGGTTTGGTAATATATTAAAACTGCTGTGGCTTCTAAACAGGAAAAGAATGTGGTGTGAACCTTAAAGGAGAAACTACAAACCAAGCCAGATCTATGGCATCACATCCTCTGCTAAAGCATGAATGAGAAACAAGGAAACGACTGTGGTTTCCACTTAAAATCTGATTCATAAATAGAGGGCAAGCCTCCCACAATTCTGTAGCCTTTTATTCTGATTCTCAGTAACAACTCCTGTATTATCCTGCAGAAAACGTTTCAGAACTTAAAAACAAAGGTCTTCTAATCTGCTTTAAGGGTAAAGTCACTGGTATTTACAGAGGATATAGAATCTAACTTAATGGTCTGCTTCTCAAATTTTCTCACTAAATATTATTGAGTTCATGAATTTAGTTTAAATCTAAGGGTTTGCACTTCCTAATGTCTAAGAGAATCTCATGAGAAATGCTGAAAAGTATTCTTTGTTAAGAGATGTGGGCTATTGAGCAACATCCTATTTCTCTCTACAATCCACATCGTATATGTGGGTGAAGTGCATATGGTGTGCTGCAAAATAAAGAAAGAAATGATAATATGACTCATTTCTATTACACTGGGTATCAAAAATCAAATTCTAAAAATGTCTGAAACTAAAGAAAGCACAGACCAAGATAATAATTCTGGTTATCAATATTAGGATTAGGTACAAAGTTTCCAATTACATACTATTCAAAACTTAAAATCCTCAGGCTAAATCTCATAATGATGCCTGCTTTTTATATATCATTTGTAGTTTACCATTATTCTCACAAAATGTATCTAATTCCCACAACTGTCTTTGAGAAAAAATACCTTAAAGAAGAAAATAAGGCTCCAAAAGATTGTGAGAATGTAACAAAATAAAGCTAAAGAAGTAATACAACTTGTACAAAGTGGGCCAAGACTCAACTTCTACTTTAACTGTTTCTAAAGTTGAGTGTCTTTCTACATTCCCTACTGTACCTAAATTTATTACTCTCCTTGTAATACCAAATTTATCTCATTTAAATACTAATTATGAGAAATCTTAATTATAGGTCATTATAATTTTATGAAATTTAAAAAAAAAAACCTGAGAAAAAAGCAGTTCATTATACAAAAACTTCTATAAGAATACTCCACAAAGCAAAACAATGATGCCCATAAGAGCATAAATCTATAAAAATCATCAGAAGTAGTCTTAATTTTTAAATATAAGATATTTTAAAAATTGTTTTCTAACAATATTAAATACAAATTATTTTATTTGCTACATATTATGAAATATTTTTCTAATTGCCTAGAATACAACTATTCTTCTAATCAATAAGTCAAACAATTTCATATCATAAACCATGGATAAGCAAAAAACAAATGCTGAAAATGAGCTTAGTATACTATATACTAAATTATCTTACATTTTGTTTAAATACATTTGATATTAATATATTTTTTAGAAATTGCAAAGGAAAATAAATTTAATCCAAAATTGTTTAAAGTACCTTGAGCATTTTTTTTTAAACTAGAAGACAAGTGTTAATGTCTACATACACCCAAGATGGAGTACCAAGTAACAGAATTATCTCCCTACCTGAAATAACTAAAAAAAAATTTACAAAATTGGCAGTGCAGGATAGTGAACTTTGAGGGGAGAAGAAATGAAGTGAGCTCCCAATTGTCCCAGCTTACTGGTATGGGGTCTCTCTGAGAAGAGGGAGAGTTGACAGTTGGGGAAGACCGAAGTAACTGGAATTTCCAAGGCAGAGTACCAGAGAAAAGAAACCTGTACAGAAAGAAATCTCCAGAGAGTTACAAGAATCCCCCTGGAGTCGTTAGCTCAGTGTTGATAAGCATATACATGTAAGGAAGCTGAGGCTAAGGAAAGAATCATTTGAATCGAGCAGAGGGACTTTCGCTCAAGTTTTGATCCCAGGGTCTTGGGATCAAGCCCACATCAGGCTCCCTGCTTCTCCTTCTCCCTCTGCCCCTCCCCCACCTCCTGCTCTCTCAGTCACTCTCTCTCTCAAAGAAATAAAATCTTAAAAAAAAAAAAAAAAAAGAGCAGAGGGAACAATTCCTGAAGCCCACAAATGACTAGCATAAAGTCCTACAGCCACGTTATGAAACCTGGTAATTCACAGATGTGGCCTCATTATTGAGAAAATAGAAGTACTAGACTAAAGGCTGCTCTTATTCAATCCATCAAAGTTTAAAAGCAAACCACAAAAGAATGAAACTGCTTCCAAGCAATTAACCAGGTCCTCAAGTATATTCATGGAAATATAAAAATATCCAGAAACTTCATATAGTCTAGAATCAAACAGAAAATAACCAGGAATACAAAGAATCAAGAAAATATGAACCATAATGATATCTCAAGAAACAATAAAAATCTCAAATAAACAAAAAGGAGCTTGAAAACGAAGCACAGCAAAACTCAAAACCTGTAGAAGGAAGGAAATAAAGATTAGAGGAGAAATAAATGAAATAGAAACTTAAAAATAACAACATATGAATGAAACCAGGAGATGGTCCTTTGAAAAGATTGACAAAATTGATAAACCTTTAGCCAGACTAAGAGAGAGTGAGACAGAGAGAGAAAGAGAGAAAGAGAAGACTCAAAAATAAAATCAGAAATTAAAGGAAGAAAAAACTGACACCACAGAAATACAAAAGATTGTAAGAAAATATTATGAAAAATTACATGCTAACAAACTAGACAACCTAGAAGAGATGGATAAATTCCTAAAAACGTGTAACATTCCAAAACTGAATCAGGAAGAAATGGAAAATTTAAACAGACAAATTACCAGCAATGAAACTGAATCAGTAATAAAAAAATTCCCAACAAACAAAAGTCCAGGACCAGATGGTCTGACAGGTAAATTCTATTAAACATTTAAAGAGTTAATATCTATTCTTCTCAAACTATTCCAAAAAAACACAAGAGGAAAGAAGGCTTCTAAATTCATTCTATGAGGCCAGCATTACCCTGATGCCAAAACCATAAAGACACTACAAATAAAGGGAACTACAGACCAAAATCTCTGATGAAAGTGGATGTAAAAATCCTCCACAAAATATTAGCAAACCAAATACAACATTTAAAAAATCATCCACCAAAATCAAATGGGATTGATTCCTGCAATAGCAAGGGTGGTTCAATATTCACAAATCAGTCTACGTGATACATCACAGTAACAAGAAAAAGGACGAAGACCACATGATCATTTCAACAGATGCAGAAAAAGCATCTGACAAAGTACAACAGCTATTCATGATAAAAACCTTCAATAAAGTAGGTGTAGAGGGAATATACCCCAACACAATAAAGGTCTTATATGAAAAACCCACAGCTAACATCTTTAATGGGAAAAAACTGAGAGCTTTCTCCTTAAGATCAGAAACAAGACAAGAATGTCCACTCTCGTCACTTTTACTCAACATAGTTGTTGAACTCCTGGTCACAGCAATCAGAAAACAAAAAGAAATAAAAAGCATCCAAATTGGTAAGGAAGAAGTAAAACTTTCACTATTTTCAGATGACATAATACTTATACAGAAAACCCGAAAAACTCCATCAAAAAAACTAGAACTCAGATGAATTTGGTAAGGTTGCAAGATACAAAATCAATATACAGAAATTCACTGCATTCGTATACACTTATAAAAAAATAGCAGAAAGAAAAATTACGAAAACAATCCCATTTACAATTGTGCCAAAGACTGCAAAATACCTAGGAATAAACATAGCCAAGGAGGTAGAAGACTTGTACTCTGAAAACTATAAAACGCTTATAAAAGAATTTGAAGATGACACAAATGGAAAGATAGTCCATGCTCAAGGATTGGGAGAAAAAATACTGCTAAAATGTCCATACTACCCAAAGCAATCTAAGCATTCAATGCAATCCCTTTCAAAACAACAGCATTGTTCACAGAACTAGAATAAATACTCCTAAAATTTTTAACCACAAAGCCCCTGGATAGCCAAATCAATCTGGAAAACAAAGAACAAAACTGAAGGTATCACAATCCCAGATTTCAAGATGTACTACATATCTGTAGTAATCAAAACAGTAGAGTACTGGCAAACAAAAAACACACACAGACTAATGGAACAAAATAAAGAGCCGAGAAATAAACCCATGATTATATTATCAATTGATCTTTGGCTAAAGGAAGCAAAGATATGCAATGGGAAAAAGTCTCTTCAACAAATGGTGTTGGGAAAACTGGAGAGCTACATGCAAAAGAGTGAAACTGGACCACTTTTTCTTACACTATATATATATATATATATATATATATATATATATATAGATAACCCTCAAAATAAACTAAGGACCTAAACGTGAGACGTGAAGCCATAAAAACTGTAGAAGAGAACACAGGCAGTAATTTCTCAGACACTGGATGCAGCAACATTTTTCTAGGTAAGTCTCCTCAGGCAAGGCAAGCAAAAACAAGAATAAAATACTAGGACTACATCAAAATAAAAAGTACAGCAAAAGAAGCAACCAAAAACAGCAAAAGACAACCTACTAAAGAGGAGAAGATATTTGCAACTAATATATCCAACAAAGGGTTAGTATCCAAAATACATAAAGAATTTATACAACACAAAACCCCAAAACACAAGTAATCCAATTTAAAAATGGGCAGAAGACATGCACCAACATTTCTCCAAAGAAGACATATAGATGGCCAGCAGACACATGAAAAGATGCTCAACATTACTCATCATCAGGGAAATACAAATCAAAACCACACTGAGTTATCACCTCACATTAATCAAATGGCTAGTATAAAAAAAACAAAAAACAAGAAGCATTGGCAAGAATGTGGACAAAAAGGAACCCTCCTGTACTGATGGTGAGAATGCAAACTGGTGCAGCCACTTTGGAAGACAGTATGGAGCTTCCTCAAAAATATAAAAATAGAATTACCATTTGATCCAGTATTCCTATTACTGGGTATTTACCCAAAGAATATGAAAAATGCTAATTCGAAAAGATATATGCACTCCTTATGTTTGCTGCAGCATTATTTACAATAGTCAAATTATGGAAGCAACCCAAGTGTCCATCAATAGATGAACAGATAAAAAGGTAGTGTGTATACACACACACACACACACACACGCACATGCGCACATGCAGAATATTACTAAGCCATAAAAAAGTATGAAATCTTGCCATCTGCAGCAACATGGATGGATCTATCAGAAGGTATTATGCTAAGTGAAATGTCAGTCAGAGAAAGACAAATACCAGATGATTTCACTCACTTGAGGAATTTAAGAAACAAAACAAAGAACCAAAAAAACAGACTCTTAACTAGAGAACAAACTGATGGTTACTAGAGGGGAGGTGGGGGAATGGGTGAGATAGGTGAAGGGATTAAGAGTACACTTACCATGATGAGCAATGAATAATGTACAGAATTGATGAATCACTGTATTGTACACCCAAAACCAATGTAACACTGTGTGTTAATTATACTGGAATTTGAAAATAACAATAATTTTAAAAAATGATATTCTTATGTTTATATATTCTATATCTCTATATAGAGATATAGAAAACAGTAAAAGTTGAATTCTAGAAATGAAAACTACAACATCTGACATAAAAAATGCACTGGGTGGGCTCAACGATATGGCAGAAGGAAAGATAAATAAACACGAAGACAGAGCAATAGAAACACTGATATGTAAATAGTCTAAACACACCAATTAAAAAGCAGAGGTTCTGGTTAAAAGAATGGGAAAATACATACTAATACTGATCAAAAGAAAACCGATCCTATGGATAATAGCAACCCAAATGCCCATCAGTAAGGGTCTGGTTGAACAACTGATAGTATATCTATATGGTGGAATTCTATGTAGTTATGAAAAAAAATAAGGTAAATCTCTACTCTCTAATTACTCTGATATGAAGGGTAGAGGGTTGGGAATTAATGTGATACTTCTCCAAACATACCTCATGTAAGTTCTGACTTTGGAAACCAAAAAACTTGTACATTTCAAAAGTAAAATTAAACTTAATCCTTAAAAATAAAAAGACTCTGAGAAATGACTAAAAAAGAATTATTTCAAGAGACAAGAGTACAGTATTTGACTCTATCTTTAGAACAAAATACAGTAAGATCTTTTAAACCTGATTCAGTAACCTCACCACCAGTAGTAATACTAGCATTATTATTCTAAATCTAGTCTCTAAATTTTATAAGATAATGAAAGTAATTACCTTAATGTCAGGGATTAAGATTTTGAATATAACAGTCAAGAGAGATAGTAGTATAAAGTCAAAGTTAGATTAAAAATCTTGTAAGATTAAATTGAAATTAGAAACATGAAAGAAAAAGAAAAGAAAAAGCAAGCAAGCAAGCGAGCCTGCCAGCCAGAGAAGCTATATTAATAACAAAGTAGATTTCACAACAATGAGTATTCCCAGAGATAAAGGGTCTTTTTATAATAGTGAAGAAGTCAATTTATAAAAAGGATATAACAATCCACAAATAGTTCGAGATAGCAATACCCCCCTAAATAACTGATAAAGCAATTTTAAGAATGAAAGTTAAACAAGACTGTCAACTAACCTGACATAATTAACATTTATTAAAAATACTCTGTCCAGGGCAGCCTGGGTGGCTCAGGGGTTTCGTGCTGCCTTCAGCCCAGAGCCTGATCCTGGAGACCTGGGATCGAGTCCCATGTTGGGCTCCCTGCGTGGAGCCTTCTCCCTCTGCTTGTGTCTCTGCCTCTCTGTGTGTGTCTCTCATGAATAAATAAATAAAATCTTTAAAAAAAAATACTCTATCCACCCAAAGCAGAGAACACGTATCTTTCCAAATGCACATGGAACATGTAACAAGATTAAATGACACTGTATGTCCAAAAACAAGTCTTGGCAAATTGAGAAGTATTCAGATCATACAAAATACGTTGACAACAGAAGAATTAAATTAGAAACCAACAGCAGCAAAATATCAGGAAAATCCTCAAATACTTGGAAACAAAATAGCTCATGATATATATATATATATATCTATATCATGATATATATATATATATATATATATATATCTCCATATATATCAGGACTCTGGGATCATGACCTGAACCAAAGGCAGACACTCAGCCACTGAGCCACCCAGGCGCCCCACTGGAGAACATTTTAAACTGTATGATAAAAATCACTGAAGACAGGAGAGTGACATCAGCAGGATGACAAATGGTGGAAGCCCCAAACCTGCTATATATAAATAATCCATGGGTCGAAAAATAAAAGAAAAACTAAAGTATTTTGAGTTTCATTAAAATGAAAACTCAGCATATTAAAATTTGAAGGATGCTGTTAAACCAGTACTCAGAAGAAAAAGGATAGCACTGAACACCTACATTAGGAAAAAAGAAAGGTTTTCAGTCACTGTCTTCAGCCTCCATCACGAGAAACTTAGAAAAGAAAAACAAACATAAAGTAAACAAAAACAGAATGGGAATCAAAATAGAAAAAAAAACGTAAGAATCAATGAAATAAAAAAATATTTCTTTAAGGTCTTGAAAGATACAAATTACCAAAGATTACTTAAAAAAAAAAAAACTAAATAACTATGTATCTATTTAAAAACCTGAATTCTGGGGGATCCCTGGGTAGCTCAGCGGTTTAGCACCTGCCTTCAGCCCAGGGTGTGATCCTAGAGTCCTGGATTGAGTCCCACATCAGGCCTCCTGCATGGAGCCTGCTTCTCCTTCTCCCTCTTCCTGTGTCTCTGCCTCTCTCTGTGTGTCTGTCATGAATAGATAAATAAAATCTTTAAATAAATATATATATATATTTAAAAACTGAATTCCCTGTTAAAAGTCTTTTCACCAAAAAGCAAAACAAAGTCAATTCACGCCCTGATGGCTTTGCTGGTAAATTCTTATACTATTCATGTAAAAAATAAATAATAAATTATATCTATCATATACAAAAAAAAAAAAAAAAAAAAAAACAGAAAAAAACAGAAAATTGAAGGAAAAAAAAAGAGAATACTTCCCAATTCATTCAATGAACATATTATTCCTAATTCTAAAACATTACAAGGAAACTACAGACCAACATCCTTCATAAACATAGATACAAAAAAACCTTAACAAAATTTTAGCAAATCAAGCCAACAATATTTGCCATATTAACAGCTGAAAACAGAGAAGGCATAAGATCAAGGGCAGCCCGGGTGGCTCAGCTCTGCCTTCAGCCCGGAGCATGATCCTGGAGACCTGGGATCAAGTCCCACATCGGGCTCCCTGCATGGAGCCTGCTTCTCCCTCTGCCTGTGTCTTTGCCTCTCTCTCTCTGTGTCTCTCATGAATGAATAAATAAAATCTTAAAAAAAAAAAAAGGTATAAGATCATTTAAATATCCATCCCTGATAAACATTCTCAGCAAACCAGGAACAGGGAGGAATTTTCTCAGCCTGATAAACGACAGCTAATGTCATACTTAATGGTAAAAAAAAAAAAACTGAATGCTTTCCCCTTAAGATAAAGAATAAGACGAAAATGTTTGCTCTCGCATCTATTCACTGGAGGTTCTAGCCTGTGTGATCAGACAAGAAACAGAAATAAGTCGTATCCAGACTAAAAAGGAAGAAGCAAAACTGTCTATTCACAGATGATACAATCATCTATGTACAAAATCCTACAGACTCTATAAATTAATCAGTGAAATGTAACAAGGTTGCAGAATATAAACTATTTTTTAAAATTTCTATATACTAGCAACAAACCATTTTTCAACTTGTTTCTTTTCTCTCTGTCTGGTTCTTTCCCTCAGCCTGTTTCTCTAATATAAAAACACTGCCTGAACTTCATGTCACCCAGTACCTATTTAATTTTTCTGTTTGTTTTTCCAAATGATTTGACATCTCTTTCACTCTTCACCTTAATGAAATCTACTTTTTCTACGTTCTTCATTCTATGGAAACTCTCCTCATTAAAGTCCCCTGAGTGTCAAAAGCTATCCATATATTTCAGGGCTCTTCTTACTGGATTTCTTGGCTGTATGCAATACTTTTGATCATTCCCTCCTTCCTTAAAGACCCCTTCTTTCTTGGTTTTTCTGGCCTTCACTCTACAAAATTTTCCTCGTATCACCTGTCTCCCTCGTGTTTTCCTCATTTGCTGTTCTACTACTGGAGCTATTCTTAGCTACTGTCTTTGCACTATATAACCTTCTTCTAAGGTTGTTTTTATCACATTTATTCTTATGGCTACAACTAACACCAACTTTTACATTTCTATATGAGATCTCACCAGAGTTTAAGATTTTTATATCTACATGCCTGATGGAAATCCCTAGCTAGATGTTCAAGAACAGCTAAAACTCAACTCATTACCATCTCTTATTAAAGGAGCTTCTCCTCTAGAATTTTCTTTGTTGTAAAACTACCACCCACCTAGTAACACAATCTAGAAATCTAGGAGGCACCTCAGATTCCTCCTTCTTCCTCACTTTCTACATCTAATCAGTAAGTTTTAGTGATGCTACTCTAAATATCTCATTTGTTCTCTTTTCTCATTTCTCTAACAGTTCAGGTGTGGAATCCACTATCTCTTACTTGGATTATCCCAACACCCTTCAAATTCACTTCCCAGTTACTATAAGTATAGAACTGTCTCTGCTGTCACATATCTGATCTTTCTAAAATCCGTATTTGTCCATACTACTCTATTGTCTAAAATCTTTTAAGAGTTCCATGAGCCCTTTAAGTTTAATAATAAGTTCCTATGGTACAAAAGACCCTCCAAGATCTGGCTTCAGCCTATTTCATCATTATCTGACCAATCTTAGTTTTTGTTTTTTTGTATCTGACCAATCTTTGAGTCAAGCTTTACATGCTCAGCAATATCAAACTACTTTTAATTATCCTCCCTCCCTCTCTCATTATGATGTTTTTTCCTCCATACTTTTGCCTATATTGTCCTTTTCTTCTAGGGGAAAAAAAAATCTCACCTTTTCTAGGATAGCTACTTTCTGTTTGTCCTTTAAGAAGACAAATGTTACACCTTCTTTCTTCATTTAGTTGTTTGAAAGAGTTACTTAGTGCCTTTTAGTGCCAGACTCTGGGGGTGATGAGGTGAATAAGAGAAACATGGTTTCTGCTCTCATGGAGCTTAGAGTCTACTTGAAATAACAGATGATGAGCAAGAATATAGAAAAAAATAATTAATTACAAATAGTGGCAAGTGCTATGAAGAAAAAAAGAACAAGGTGCCCTATTTTAAAATAAGTAAGTTGTATTTAATCTGAAACTTAAAGGATGAGAAGGAACCAGCTAGAAGAAGAATTGGCATGCCAGACAAAGAGGACAGCAGATGTGGATCTCTGAACAGGAAGAGTATGTCATATTTGAGGAATTGAGAGAAGGCCAGGGAACATATGAACAAGAGGAAGCAAACCACAAGATGAAATCCGAGAGGTGGGCAGGGTCAGAACATGTAGGATCTCATGGGCCAAGTTAAGGGGCTTGGATCTTATTCTAAATACAACAGGAATCATTAAGCGTTTCAGCAGGGTAATGACAGGACCTAATTTATGTTTTAAAAGCCAGCTCTGGGCTGCTATGGAGAAAAGGGACTGCAGAGTATAAAGCCAGCTGAGACTACTGGAATAGTCAAGGGAACAAATGGTTGTTGGTTTAAAGATGTCATTAGATATTAAAAATTAGAAAATTAAAGAAATATTTCATATAATCAATAGGAAATAGATCTAGTTTAGCGCCTGCCTTTGGCCCAGAGCGCGATCCTGGAGACCTGGGATCAAATCCCACATCGGGCTCCCGGTGCATGGAGCCTGCTTCTCCCTCTGCCTATGTCTCTGCGCCTCTCTCTCTCTCTCTCTCTCTCTGTGTGTGTGACTATCATAAATAAATAAAAAAACTTAAAAAAAAAAGAAATAGATCTAATATGTGGGGGAAGAGAGGAGAAAAGATTTTAAATGATTTCCAGATTTCTGGCTTGTTTGATTAGGTGCACAGTGGTTCCAACTGTTAAGGCTATGGGGAGAGCTATACAGATACGACAGTCCATGATTCAATTTCAAATGTATTATTTTTTTTTTAATTTTTTATTTATTTACGATAGTCACAAACAGATTGAGAGAGAGAGAGAGAGAGAGAGAGGCAGAGACACAGGCAGAGAGAGAAGCAGGCTCCATGCACCGGGAGCCCGATGTGGAATTCGATCCCGGGTCTCCAGGATCGCGCCCTGAGCCAAAGGCAGGCGCCAAACCGCTGCGCCACCCAGGGATCCCCCAATTTCAAATGTATTAAATTTACAATGTTGTGACACATCAAAAGTGGAATTGCCAAAAAGGCAGGTGGACATATGAGTGCAGAGTTCAGTAAAAAGACCCAAGTTAAATGCACAAGGTACAATTTTTTTAACTTATTTTGAAATAACTTCTGACATTCAAGAAGTTGCAAAATGATATATACAGTTCCTATATATCCATCAACCCAGTATTAATACTTTGTGTAACCAGAGTTAAACTATAGAAACAGGAAAATAACATTAATGCACTGTTAATGATAACAGTAACTAGTCTTACGGATTTTATTCAAATTTTGCCTATGTCCTTTTTCTGGTCCACACTGCATTTAGCTGTCATGTCCTCTTAATCTCTTTCATCCTCTAACACTTCCTTAGTTTATCTTCCTTGACCCATGATCTTGCCACTACTAGCCAGTTCTTTTGTAGAATATTCCTTAATTTGAACTTGATGTTTCCTCATAATTAGACTGAGATCATGCATCTTGGTGTCATCATACTAGGAGGCTGGATGTCTCACCACCAGTGATACTCACTTCGGTCACACAGTCAAATTGGTATCTATCAGACGTCTTATGGGGAAAGTCTTTGAGACTATGCAAATATACTGTCTTCATATTTATGCCCACTTATTTAGCATCCATAGATGATTTATCCCTATACCTATTATCATTATTATAGTGTTTGCCAATGTTGATTTTCTTTTGCTATCATTTGTCCTACATTCATTAAATAGAATTCTGCTATAAGAAAAAGTAGTCCTTTCTCCTGTTTATTTATATGTTAGCATTGGCTCATGGATATTTTATTCTATAGTACTGGCTCATGGATTTATTCTGTAATTACCACTATTTATTTTGATGCTTGAATTGTCCCAGTTTGGTTACTTGGAGCTCCTTCAAGTTAGTTTCAACGTCCTTTCTACATGCCTTCATTATTATTATTACTACTATTTTTAGCTTTTTCTTACTTTCTGATTCCACAGATGTTCTGATCTCATCTTGTATTTTCCATGTTCAAGTCCTAAAATCAGCTAACACTTAAAAAAAATTCAGGTTCTTTTTATTGGAGGAGCTCTTCTACTGTAGTCTTTACCCACATGTGGCTATTAAAATTTAAATTAATTAAAATTGGGCAAAATTATAATGGGCACTGGGTATTAAATAAGACTGATGAATCACTGACTTCTGCCTCTGAAACTTATAATACATTATATATTAATTATATAATTAATTGAATTTAAACAAATAAAATTGGACAAAATTAAAAATCCAATTCTTTAGTTGTATGGGCCATAGTTTAAGCTTTCAATGCTACATATGTCTAGTTGCTCCGTATTGGACAGTTAAGTTATAAAACATTTTCATCATCACAAAAAGATCTACTGGACAGTATTGACTGGAGAATGATATTTATAAACCAAGATATGGATGCTAAGTATGTTCAGTGCTACTGGGTTGACATCCAGGACTGGTTCTCAACCTTCTGTGTGAAGAGAACTAGTATACACACTCAAACAACCCTATTGTCTATTAGACAATTTTATTTTGAAAAGTCTGGGATCCCAGGATGGCGCAGTGGTTCGGCGCCTGCATTTGGCCCAGGGCGCGATCCTGGAGACCCGGGATCAAATCCCACGTCGGGCTCCCGCTGCATGGAGCCTGCTTCTCCCTCTGCCTATGTCTCTGCCTCTCTCTCTCTCTCTCTGACTATCATAAATAAATAAAAATTAAAAAAAAATTAAAATGAAAAGTCTGCCTTCAAAGGAGAAGAGAGAAATGAGGATGATAGGTGGGGGAGTTCCAGAGATGAAGTCTGGAAAGGCATGCCTATTAGGATAGGAGATTCTAGAACATGTCTTCCATGTTGATGAGAACAATCTAAAAGAAGGTGAAGGGCGCCTGCGTGGCTCAGTCAGTTAAGCTACTGCCTTCAGGTCAGGTCATGATCCCGGGGTCCTGGGATCAAGCCCCATGTTGGGCTCCACACTTGGTGGGGAGCCTATTTCTCCCTCTCCTTCTGTTTGCCACTCCCCCTGCTTGTGCTCATGCTTGTTCTCTCTGTGTCAAAAAAAGTAAATAAGGAATTTTTAAAAAATAAAAAAATAAAAGAGAAGGTGAAGCTGATGAAACAGAAGGAGTAACTAAAGGAACAAAGTCCTTGAGTATGGGAAATAAGATGGAATCCAGAGCTCAGACAGAAGAATTCACCCCCAATAAGAAAAGGGGCATCTTCTCTACTATAACGTAAGGACAGAAAGATAGGTGCCAATACAGGTTTGCAGATTTAGATTCAGGAAAATGTTACCAATTTACAGTCTATAGTGATGGAAAACCTCACAGGTATTATTAGAAAGGCACAGTAAAATTCCAGGGCAGGTTAAGTACCCATGCAAGATTTGTGATCATGAATTTAAAGTAAAATCAGTCTGTGTGATTTTTTTCCAGTAATATTCAAGTGCAGACTGAATGCAGAGGAAGAAACTGAGTTCATTCATACTAGGATTGTTCCAGATAAATACGATGCATGAAGAAAAGAGCAAGGAAGTTAGGGAACCCACAAGAAAAAATGATGATAGTGATGGATCATGGAAAAAAGACCTTGAGGGAAGTGAAAAATAAAAGCAGGTAAGAATATGGTAGAGATCACTGGACTGAAGTCTTACAGAAATTTAAGAAATGCTGCAGTGGGGAACTTCCAGGTCTAGAAGATAATAGTAACTGCTAGGATATGAACCTTTCCACACATTACCCACCAACTGTAAGTTCAGCAAGTGGCACAAGAAAACATTACATAAAAATATGCCTTCAGCATTACTGAAAAACAGAGAATACCTCTGAAAGTTGAGAAATCAGGGTGCCTGGGTGGTTCAGCTGGTTGAATGTCTGCTTTTGGCTTGGGTTGTGATTCTTGGATCCTGGGATTGAGCCCCACATCAGGTTCCCTGCTCAGCGGGGAGCCTGCTTCTCCCTCTGCTGCTCCCCCTGCTTATACACATTCTCTCTCTCTCAAATAAATAAGTCTTTAAAAAAAAAAAAAAGTTGAAAAAATTTTTAAAAAATTAAAAAAATAATAAAAGTTGAGATATCAAAAAATCCCACAAAACTGCTACTGGAGGTCTGCTGTCATATGCCAATGAGTATGGACTGTGGAGGTTTAAGTGGGAAGAAGAGAAAAAAGGAAAGAATACAGACTACTATATGCCTATATAAAGACCTGCTTGTAAACATTTAGAGCAGCTTTTCCTTTTTACTTTTTTTCCTACCATCCCCAGAGTTTTCTGGAGCCCTCAAGCTTTCTTTACAGTAGTCTCAAACTGGAAAAAATTCAAATATCTGTCAACCAGTGGATAAACAAATGGAATACTACTCGAGAAGAAAAAAAAAAATAGTTTCCAGTTCCAAGTCAAGATGGAGTCAATGCATGCCCCCTAGTCCCCCATTAAATATAGCTAAAAATCTTGGGCATTAAATATATAACCACCATAAGAAAACTCTAAAAAGAGGAGCAAACCGATTAGAGATCTTGGAACCCAAGGGAAGACATGGGAGTGAATTCCCTGGGCTTTTTTATTTTTATCTTTTATTTTTTTTGTATTTTATGTATCTCTGAGTGCTAGAGAAGCCACCAACCTGGAAACACCAGTGGGCATGGACAAAAAATGCCCTAAGAGCCAGCTCTCTCTAGCCAAAGGACCAGGAACTGGGCAGCTTAGCAAGACAGAAACCATTTTTAGACAATAAAAAACCACTTACTCTAATCAAACACCATGAAAAATACTGTAGCTCCACCCAAACCTCCATCAACAAAGACCAAAGGCTGAGGAGAGAGCCTAGACTTCCACATTTGACAAGCTGTAACAAGCCCCTTCCCCCAATGGTGTCAGCAAAGACCACATGAGGAGCCTGGATTTTCATCCCCACCGTTGTAGCAATGAGGCACTCCTCCCCCTTCCTGACAGGGTGATGTCAGAGAAGGCTGAGTAGAAAGGCAAGACCTTCACCACCTAGGGGTAACTATTAAATCCTATTAAACTATTAAATCCTCTCAACCATCGTGTCAATGGAGGCCACAATGGAGCAGTAATAAGGCACTTTTCTCCATTCCAGCCAGAGTGGCCACATGAGAAGATTAAGGGAAGCCTAAACTACCACTCTCATTCAGTAATAATTCTGGGGAAAGAACTCTACTCACCCTTTCCCCAGGGGTATTAGCAGAGGTTGAGTCAAGAACCTGCATTTCTATCTGTACCTGACAGTAATGAATAGGCACTCCTCTCCATTTGCCAGCAGAATGTCAAAGAGTCTGGCTAAAACGGCATATTTAAGTAAGATCCAGAGTCTCATAACATAATACCCAAAATGTCCAGAGAAGGGATCCCTGGGTGGCGCAGCGGTTTGGCGCCTGCCTTTGGCCCAGGGCGCGATCCTGGAGACCCAGGATCGAATCCCACATCAGGATCCCTGTGCATGGAGCCTGCTTCTCCCTCTGCCTGTGTCTCTGCCTCTCTCTCTCTCTCTCTGTGACTATCATAAAAAAATAAAATCTTTAAAAAAAAAAAAAAAAAAAAAAAAAAACAAAATGTCCAGAGTAAAACTGAAAATCACTCATACCGAAACACCAATCTTCATCTTTAAATGAGAAAAAACAATCGGCAGATGACAACACTGAGATAACATGGATATTGGAATTATCTGTCAAAGATGTGAAAGCAGCCATCATAAAAATGATTCAATGAACATTTACAAACACATCTGAAATAAATGAAAAAAAAAGTTTCAGGAAAAAAGTAGGAAGTCATTAAAGACATAAAAGATACAAAGAAGAACCAAATGGAAATTCTGACACTTAAATCCATAAGCTTTGATAGATGGGCTCAACAGCAAAGCGGAGGGGATGGAGGAAATAATCAGTGAGCTAAAAAGACAAAACAACAAAAATTACTCAACATGAACAACAGAGAGAATACAGACTAGAAAAAAAAAAAGAGCAAAATCTCAGGGACCTGTGGGACTATAACAGAAATCTAACATTAATGCCATTTAAATCTCAAGAGGAAAGAAGAAAGATTGCAGAGCTGATAAAGTATTAGAAGAAATAGTGGCTGAAAATTCCCATATTTGGCAAAGACATAAACATGCATATTCAGAAGTTGATTGAACACCAAAAAGGATAAACCCAGAGAAATCTATACCAAAATACCTCATAGTCCAAATGAAACACATAAAAAACCAAAGACAAAGAAAAGCTCTTGAAAACAACCAGGGAGAAAAAGCACATTACCTGCATAGGAAAAACAATTATAGTTAATTTAAAAAACAAAAAGGCCAGAAGGGAGTGACATATTTTTCATGCACTGGGGGAAAAAAAAACAAAACAGCTGTCAATGAAGAATTCTATATCCACTGAAAATATCCTTCAGGAATAAAGAAAAAAAAATGAAGATATTCTCAGATAAAGGAAAACTAAAAGAGTATGTCACTTACAGACCTACCCTACAAGAACAGTAAAAGGAGATTCTCTAAACATAAAGACAGTGGTAAAAGAAGGAATCCTAAAAAATAGGAAGGAAAAAAAGAATAAGGGAAGAACAAAAACATGGGTAAATAGAAGGAACTTAAGTCTTCCTTTCTTTTCTAATTTTTCTAAATTGTGTTAGATGGCTGAAGCAAAAAATTATATGTGGTTCTCAATGTATACAAAAGAAATATTTAAGACAATTATATTACAAGTGGTGGAGAGTAAAGGAATTTAAAAGATGGTAAGGTTTCTACACTTTATTCTAACCAGTAATATGGCAATACCAGTAGACTACAATAAGTTATATATGTACAATGTAATACCTTGAGCAATCACCAAAAAAAAATGCCTAAAAAGCTATACAATTAAAAAACTATAAATAGAAAAGCAGTAAAAATAAATCAAAATGGAATTCTAAAAATATGTTCAAGGAACCCAGAGGGGAAAAAAACCAGGTAAAGATAGAGAATAGAAAACAAACCAAAAAATGGCAGATTGAAGCTTAACACATCAGTAATTACATTAAAAGTAAATGCTTTAAATTCACTAAATAAAAGACAGATTGGCAGAGTGCATTTTAAAAAGTGACACCCAACTATACTCTATTTTTAAGAAACTACATACAACTGGATGGATCTGATTGAAAAAAGCCTATCTCAAAAGGTCATATATGATATGACTCCATTTATATAACATTCTTGAAATGACAAAATTATAGATCTAGAGACAGATACAAGGTTGCCAAAGGTTACAGATGGTAGTGGGGGAAGGAGTGGGTGTGATTATAACAGGGTAGCATAAAGGAGATCTTTATGGTTCTAGAATAGTTTTGTATTTTGATTGCGGCTGTTACCACAAATCTACACATATGATAAATGATATAAAATATGCTGTACACTGCACAACATCAATTTCCTGATTTTTAAATTGTATTATAGTTATATAAAATGTAACCACTGAGGGGTACTGAATGAAGGGTACATAGGACCTCTCTGTACTATGTAATTTCTTAAAAATCTATGATTATCCCAAAAGAAAAAAGTTCAAAAAAAAAAAAAAGAAATCAAACTGCCAGAGTTCAAATCCAGCCTCTATCATGTCCTATATGAATTTGGGCTTATTAAGCCAATCTGTGCATTGTTTTGCCATACTACAATAAGTACCAAGTTATGATAAGAAGTAAATTAAATAATATCCCAAAAAAGATGAGCTATTGATATGTGCAATGTGGAAGAATCTCAAAAGCATTATGCTAAGTGAAAGAAGCCAGTCACAAAAGCCGTGTATTACATGAACCTGTTCATATGACATTTTAGAAAAGGCAAAACTACAGGGACCAAAATCAGGTCATGGTTCCTGGAGCTGAGTGTAGGGAGAAAGGACTGAGTACATCTTTGAGTAATGCTTTTTTCGTAGAGTTTTGACTTCTGAAGTCATGCTAATATTGTACATATTAAAAAAATAAAAGCAAACAAAGAGGATGAGGGGAAACCATTAAACTAATGCAAACAAACCAGACCAAACCAACTCTTTCAAACACTGTAACAACCAAAGTGAGTAGAGGAAAGAGGTGGAAGAGGTGGAAGGCAACTAATCCAAACTCTTTCATTATATGCTCTCAGTCCAGGGGAAAAATACTCCACACAAATCTTGAGCTGTTTTTATTAGGTAAATCCAAACTGAGGAACATTCAAAAAAATACTGGCCTGTATTATTAAAAATCTCAATTCCATGAAAGATAAGGAAAAGCTAAAAACTATTAACTGGTTATGGAGATTAAGGAGACGTATAAACTAAATGTAATACGTGACCTTGGACTGGATCTGTTCTTGCAGAGAAAAAATATCTTAAAGGACAGTTTTGGGATAGTTAACAAAATATAGTAACTGTAGATTAAAGTACTTGAATACAAAAACTGTACATTATACTTTTATTTTAATAATATAAAGCTTCCTGAATTTGATAACTGTACTAGAGTTATTTAAAAGAATATCCTTATTCTTAGGAAATCACACTTATATGTTAATAAGGATCATGGTGTATGCACAATCTTTTTTTTTTTAAAGATTTTATTTATTTAAAAAAAAAGATTTTATTTATTTGAGAGAGAGAAAGAATAGAGGAAGACTGAGGGGGAGAAACAGACTCTCCACTGAGCAGAGAGAGCCCAACACAGGGCTCAATCCCAGGACCTGAGCCAAAGGCAGACACTTAACAAATGAGCCACCCAGGTGCCCCATGCAACCTTCTTTAAAAGAGTTCTAAAAAAAAGTAGTACTATAAATATAAATAAAGAGAAAGGGAGAGAAATGGAGAGAGGGAGAGACAGAGGAAAAATGCCTCAAAGGACCTGGGGTGTTCATAATAAGGAGAAGAAATAGTCTGGAGCAGCAATAGGAGAGTAACATTTACCCCAGTCTACGGTAAATGGGTATGGCAGAAAACAGCCTCCCACTGAGAAGGCAGCAGTAGAAAGAAGAACTCAGAGGGTATTCAGATTATCAATTAAGACAAAGAAAAAACATTCAGAAGTAGTCAGGGATATCCAGTAGTTTGCTGATATCACAGAGGAAAAGTTTAGGTGGAAGAGAAAAGGCAGAGGGCTGGACTTGGAAATCTGTATTTCCAGAGCAGTTAAAGTTTGAGCCACAAAAAAATGACTTGAGGGTAAAAGGAATTTTAAAGTAGGTGAGAATGGATACTGGTACATCCAGTAGGTAGCCATTTAATTTTAGTTCCAGGGTTCCTAATGCTTGGCTCTGTGGTATCAGAATCACTAGAGGCGCTCCCCCAGGAAGCCTTTCCACCTCCATCCTGCCAGGGAGTTATAAACATGCTTAGCCAGAATCCTGTAACAGCCTATTTCCTATCTCTATCATTTAACCCACATTCAATACATAAAGTTGAATGAATTAATCACTTACCATAAACTGAATAGACTAGATATGAGAAAATAAATTGGAAATCAACTTAATAAAGGAATGACACAACAGAGTTTCATTCCCCCCACCCCCCCCCAAAAAAAGTTTCTGAAGTATATAAAATAAGATATTGGCTTAAGATTCAAAGAATACATGATGGAGAATTACTTCCACCTGATTTTGGTAAAAGAAATATGCTTACTGTACAACAAGCTGCTGGCACACAGTTCCATTCTCTGTTATCAGTTCATTCAGTTTTAATTCAAGATGAACTTTACCCTATAATGAGAAAAAAAAATGGCAAACTGAATAGTCTACTGACAAAATATTAAAGGTAAATACTTTTTCAAATGCTACCTATAACATTTAGTTATTCGCTAACTACATTTTAGTGATACCTAGCACATGGCTTTGCCCATATTAAATATTTCTATAAATGTATGACCAATAATGTAGATCTAGTAGCCAAATGCTTATATCAGACATGGTACTCAAATCTAAGAATTTACTGTCCAGTTCAAAAAGTATGATGAATGTCAATTACCATGGGTTAAAAAAAAAAAAAGACAGCACTTACATTTTGGGAAATTTTGAAATGAAAGCAAATTATAAAACAAAGAATGCTTTTTCCAGAAAAGATAAACCATCAATAAAGAGAGAGGCAAAAAAATAAAAATAAAAATAAAAATAAAAATAAAGAGAGAGGCAGTATTATTAAAGGTCAAAAGAAATCATACAATTCTGAAACAATAAAACTAAGTAAAAGCTAAGAAGATTCCATTTGTCAAAACTTTTCTGAAAATAAAGGATTATGGAATATCTACTATATTTTAATAGGTACTACAGGGGACTGGGTAGGAATCAAAAGATGTGTAAAACACAATCACTGCTCATAAGAAGCTGCCAGTCTAGTTGGGGAGACAATAAAGATAATAATATATGACCAAGATAATTGACGAAAAAATGGGATACTGAAAATACATAAGTACTTTCTTCAGTAACTATTAATTAATATATTTTTTAAAAATTCAGTAGTAAAAACTTAAAGCAAACTATCAACTTCTCATGAAACAAAGGCTTAGCAACAATATAATCTAGAGCTTGATATTTCCAGGCTGTCACTGGTGATGAGCAATTTGTAACTGGTTATGAGCAATTCTGAAATGGTTAAGATCAGTCTTGGATTACTGCTGACAAGCAGTGACTGCTTGTCACCCAGCTGACAAGACAAATTCCCACAATGTAGATTTCAGGGGTATGATGTCTAGGGCCTGATGACATAAGAAATTTCATCAGAGATAGGAAAGTTATTATCAAATCACTGTTCCTCTAGAGAACAACCTGTTTCACACATGCTTTCACAGGAATCTAACCTGAATCAGCTTCACTATTTTATGAGAGCTTGCTCTGTACGAGTGAATCTGAGGTCCACTAACTACAAAGCTTAGAATTAGATGGATAAGTGATGAGCAATAAACATTGATTGATGTATCTCAATGCATAAGTCTGCATGAGAAAGCTAAGCTCTAAAGAAACAAAGGCATCAGTAGTAAAAATCGGCAGTTAGGTGGAACTCGAACTAAATTAAGCAAATTTTTCACTAAAAATCCAGGCACAAATATTTATAAAATCATATAAAATTTATAAAATAGGTATTTCATTAATCTTACTTTAATATTCACTACCCGTACTATTTGAGAGTGATCCGGAAGAGGTTCATAATATGTAGTTATTTTTAATATTACTCAACTAGAATTTTGAATCATCTTTGCTGTCAGGCCAGCATATACGTGTTACTTGCCTAGTGAGTGAGCCCAGCCAACTGCATCAACATTTGCATCTGAAAGCAGTTTTAACTATTTTAACATACATGCATCTTATGGTAGAAACTATATGCTAAAAGGCACTCCCACTGTCTCTCAGGAAATGTCTAGGATCTACTCTATTTCTAAAACAAAAGAAACTGTTAAAATAGAGTAGAAAAAAGTATAATAATTTCATTCACAACTAAAAATCCTAGCACTCTATCACGCAAAGCCTAGAAATAAAAAGTATATGCATTTAATAGGATTCCAACAGGAATCACTATCATTGAGTCAGAGCCTACCTACTACGTTCATTACTCCTACTGGCTGTTAAAAAGACCATTCCTTTGGTGTTAGTCACCAATAACATAATTGTATATTTAACTTAAGAAGAGTGGAGACAGAACAGGCAGACACAACACATGTATTATTAGGATAGAACACTAAAATTAAAAAGCATTATGAATTAAATCAAGGAAATTATAATTTCTAAACTGTAAAACACTACCTCATTGTATACTTTAACTGGAATTTGTACAGGATACTTAGTAAACGAAACAAGATACAAATCAGAGTGTATATTATATTAATTTGTAAAAATCAAATGTAATATATGTTATTATATAAATTTACTACAAGGTCACCTACTAAAAAACAGATAGATATTACCTTTGGTTGGTAAGATTTCAGATTTTTTGCTCATCTAGATTTTAAAAATTTCTACTACCGATGTGTCCTGATTTTTAGCAAAAAAAAGCTTTAGAAATTATTTGAAGCTACTTTTCAGTGTTAGAAACCTACATCTATGAACACTTTAGAAAAAAATATTTAGTATTCCTTAATACATTCACACAAAAGTTGGTTTTATTTATATCTATTATCATTTTATAGGTTTGGATCATAGCAAAATAAGTTTGGTGTTTTTTGTTTGTTTTTCTGGGTTTTCTTGTTTATGTTTTTTTGGAGAGGGCAGTTTTGGGTTCAGCAAAACATTTCCTGGTCTCCTCTGAAGGCAGGTGATAGTGGTTAAGGACAGTGATATGACATAATTCTGGTCAATGATATGTAAGTAGATGTTGTGGTAGGCATCTGAAGAAGCTCATTGAATGGGACTCCCACATTTCAGCAGTGGCTTAAGAGGCAGTCTCATGATGCTGGGCATATAAAAATTGGGAGTCCAGGAACCACTGAGGTGGGGTGCCATTGGTAAACAGGCAGGCTTTCTGTTGTAACCACAGAAAGACTATGCCTAAGAAGTAAGGATGAACATTGATCAGCATTTACAAAGACTAAAACTTAACCTAAAATCAGCTGAATCCCTAACTAGATTGAGATGATCGCCTATAGACATGCCAAAAGTAAATCTCTGAAGGAAAAAAACCGTATCACCCATACTCCAAATTATCTAAAATATTCATATTTTTCAATGTCTAGCATTGCATCAAAAATTATGAAGCATGCCAGAATACTACATACCAAAAAACAAAAATGAAAACAAAAACCAAAAAAGGCAGATTTACAGGAGATTCAGATGTTGGAGTTAACTGACAGAGATTAAAATAGCTGCTTACATTTTTTAAGGTAGACAACAAAATGACACCCCCCACCCCACCTGCAAAAAATGTGATAAAATGTATCAAATGAAAAGTTTACAATTAGGCAACAAAATAACCAAAATGAAGATGTATTTAAACAGGGAATGAGCCATAGCTGAAACAAGAACTGGTGAAATGAGAGATAAATTAGTCAGTGGCAAGCATTCACAATGAAGCACAGATAGGGAGAGAGTCTAAGAGACGTGGGAAACATAGGAAAATGGTCTATTATTCATGTAATTGGAGTCCCAGAAGAGAAGACAAAAAAATAGTGAAGGAGGGAAAAAAAAGATGAATAATTCCCTGGAATTTTCCAAAACCAAAGGAGGACATCAAGGCAGAGATTTAAGAGCCCCTAGGAACACCCATAAGATAAACATAAAGAAAACCAGATGTAGGCAGAGCACAGTAAAACCGCTAAAAGCTGAAGATCAAAAGAAAATCCTAAAAGCAACGAGAAAACAGAGACATTAGCCACAATGAAGCAACTACAAGAGTGTGACAAGAAACTATGTTTGATAAACATGCAATGTGATTTGCTCCACAACTGCTTTCTTATTCTCCAATCTCCTAAAGGAGGTTCAATGACATAACAGTATATCTTTTATATAGTTATATATAAAATATATACTTTTATATATTTACTGGAAGATCAAATACCTGGCACTGTATTCTATATGTTTTATTTAAAGTAAACCAAATTTGCGGTACCTGGGTGGCTCAAAGGGTAAAGGATTTATTTGCCTTTGGCTCCCCTGCCCAGTGGGGAGTCTGCTTCTCTCTGCCCCCTCTATCCCTTCCCCATAACCCCTCTTCCACTCATGCATGCTCTCTCAAATAAATAAAATCTTTACAAAAAGTAAAGATTTAAAAAATAATAATAAAGTAAACCAAATCTTGGGAGCTATTCTTCTATATATGCATTTTATAGCAATGATTATGTTAGGTTGATATATACAATTATATTACATTAATTTGTACTAGACTGCATATTTAGGAACTTTTATTACTCGGAACTGTCCTGAAGGTTTAGTATTTTATATGCTAGCTTTATAACACTTACACAAAAGTTCACTAGAAAAATCTGTGATTATTTTAATGGTACCATATAAAGGATATCATATGAATTTCAGCATATAGGTTGGGGAACTCAAGTGTACAATAGGTATCTAGGCAAAACCCAATGCACACACTTCAAAACTTTTCCAGACTAGTCATTTTTTTAAAAAGTTTTTATTACAAAACACTAAATTGTAACAACCATTCCACATAAAAGAACTCAGTATATTTTGACTGGTGAAAAGTTTTCTTATTCTTAATATGAGGGGGAAAAAAATCCCAACTGATTTCTGACAGATGTTTTCATATATAAGTAACTCTAAATCATTTTGGAAACAACTGGCTATCAGAAGAAAAGCGAAGGTTTTATTTAATCTCTCTCATTTATGGATCTGTTTTTACTCACTGAAGAAGTACTTATTATAATCTAGAATGGCTCCTTTGTTATTTCATGTTTACAAATTTACAAATGAAGTTTAAAAAAAAATCAACCTGCTGGAATACTACTCAGCTATCAAAAAAAAAATGAAATCTTGCTATTTGCAATGATGTGAATGGAACTAGAGGGTACTATGTTAAGTGAAGTCAGTCAATCGGTGAAAGAAAATTATCATATGATCTCATTCATAGGTGGAATTTAAGAAACAAAACAGGATCTGAAGGATAGAGAGGAAAAAAATAAAACAGCACAAAATGAGAGAGGGAGACAAACCATAAGAGACTTACTTAATAATAGGAAACAAACTGAGGGTTGCTGGAGGGGAGGGGAGTGGGAGGACAGGGTAACTGGGTGATGAACATTAAGGAAGGCATGTGATGTAATGAGTACTAGGTGTTATATAAGACTGATGAATCACTGACTTCTACCTCTGAAGCCAGTAATACATTATATCTTAATTAATTGAATTGAAATAGAATAAAAATATTTTTAAAATAAAATTAAAATAAAATTGTAATTTATGTTGATTTCTCTCAAGATGATTATAAGCTGTTTAAAAGACACAAAAATAACAAAAACAAACATGATAATATAAATAAATAATTAACCTACAACAATGAATTATATTTTTACATTCATTATGTTTTAATCAGGCATGTAAAAAATGTATGTATGTATTGGGTATAATCACTGCATTTGTTATTTTTAAGGCTTACTTAAATAGGGCAGAGGCCGTATTAAAAAAAACAACCATAAAACAATCAATAACTTATGGCATGATCCAGAAATTCAAGATAAGCTTGTTGTTAAAGACTTAACTAAGTAATTACATCAGAAGACATGATTGACAGCACATCTAGATTTACTGCTTATACAAGCTGTGTGAGACAAACACCCTTAATTAAGGAGAGTACCAACTTCTCCAAATAAGATATATGGTTTAATCAGTCTTATGTGACAGCATGCTCTTTATCACAGCACCTAAGAACTAAAGACAAGAAAAATATTTGAAGTTTGTTGTGAGTTCCAGCACTACATAGCTAACAGCATGGCTGCAGATCACCGAAGCCAAAAGAGGATTTATAAATAGAGGAACCAACACTATCCAAACTAACTTCATTTGTGTGGCAAAGAATAGTAGAAAGAACACCAAGTGAGGTAGGATGATAACCACAACCAGAAACTAAAGAGAATGCTTAAAAAAAGAGTGGTCAATATTATCAAAAGCTACTGAAAGATCATATAAGAGGAGGACTGAAAAATGTCCGCCAGACTTATTGACACAATGTCATAGGAAATAACATTAGTGAGAGCCTTTTGTGCTCTCCCTCTAGCCCACTGTTGGGTATGAAGGCAGATCAGAGTGGGTTCAGAAGAGAATATTTCAATCCAGAGAGAGAAACTGCAAAACAAAAACATCAGGAAAAAATGTCGAGAACACACGCATGAAATATTAATATCCTGAATGTTTGAGAAGAAAACTGAAAATAATTAACAAAATTAACGGCAATAATAAAACATCTGGGAAACAATCCAAGGTAAGAGATTTAGTGTTCTTTGCAATTTTCAATTGTTTTGGTATAAAACCCATCTTACTACTATTGGGATCTTTTCAATTAAAGGCTAAATTACATTTCTGCATGTTACTTCCCTCCAACTTCACAAATGAAGGGAATCCTATACAATCAAGTTCTCATTTCACAGATGAAGAGCCTCAGATAACAGGTTAGCAACTGTTTGGGGGGATACTAAGGGCAATCAGAAGTAGAGCTAGGAAATCAAACATCTTCCCCTCTGAAGTAAAAATGGTGGTCATTTCCTCTACCCAAACCCCTTTCTTAAAGATATGCCTACCCAAAGCTGCCAAATGGAATACTCTACAGTGACTTTATCCCCCCAATCATACCAATTAGAATGCAGTAGACATCTGGCCCTAGTTGGGCCAAACCCTCTAAATTGTGGCAGAGAACTAAGTCAGATCTTAGAAAGTGAGGGGTTGTATGATCACATAAACTCAAAGGCTAATGTGGGCATTTTTTTTAGCTGCCAGTAAGAGATTAGAGAGAAGCAGAAGTGAGAAACACGTAATCTCATCAGATATACAAACAGAATACAAGGGAATCTCAGCGTTAAATAGTTTTTTTTTCTTTCATTTTGTAAAGTGAATAGTATTAAAACGAGAGAGCAAGACAGAAAATATTAACTATTCATTTTACAAAATGAGAGGGAAAGGAAAAAACACTATTTAAACAGTGAGCACTTATACTCAATGAGCACAGTGAACATATGAGTAGGAAGAAACAAATCAGTGGAGCTGAGTTCTCAACTACCCCTTGCAGTATATACAACTCCACGGAGTGGAAGTCCACAGTTTAAAGATACAATATATATTTTTTATTCTCCAATAAAATAGTTGCAAGCCAACTATTTTACACAGTGACCAACCAAAAACCAACCACCTAATATTTTAGTATACTTTATGAAAAATAAAAGTCTTTTCAAAAATAATTTTGACTATGTGAATTAAATCTAGTTTATCATTACAAGAACCTGACCTCCATCTCAGAGGTAGCTCCTCAGTAAAGACTGACAACTTCCAGCTCTGACTGGTCATACTGAAGTTCCTGTAATTATACTCCAAAAGTTCCCTAGGAACTTTCAAATGCCCCTCCCTTTTTCTTTGAGCTAATTTGAGTAGTCTTCTGTTCCTTATACTCACATGTTCTCTCCTAATAATGCTGAAGCCTTTTCATGACCAAAAGTACAAAGAGTGAAAAGCAGTAAAGCACTGTGGTGAGGAATTTTAGAATCAGACTAGATCTCTACTCGAACCATGACTCCATTACCTAATATTCTGACTTTGGAAATGTCATTTAACCTCTCTGAATCCATTTTCTACACCTGTAAAATGGAGGTAACGCTACCTACATGTCATAATGCTTTTCTGAGAATGAGAATATGTATATTAAGTACTTAATACTGCGCTTGATATATACTGTTTAATCGCTAAGAGTAACAATTAGGGGAATTCCTACTGAACTCAATCCTTTTCATAGCTTTCTCCTATGCTCCATCAATTGCTCTTATTTACAAGATATTTTTGTGAAATTTTATAAACTTTATGCAAGTGAACAAATTTATTAACAAAGTATGATTTGTATGACTCATACACTGTTTCTTCTATCTTTTCTAGGCTCACAAAGTTAATTTATTATTCTTAGATCAGTTTTGGGGCCAAACAGTATTTCCAACAGTACCACATTAATCTGAAAGGTGTTCTGCATCCCTCCCACACACTAAAGTACTTTTCCTTCTGAAATGTATTTTAAAGAGTAGATCTAACTAAGTATCATTTAAGCAAAAGGCCTGTAAAGGTTAATAACTCATAGTCATGAAAATCACTCATAACAAATAAAATAACGTTGACATTATCTCTAACAGTTAAATACTATTTCCAGAATTTTTACATTTCAGAGATGAGTTTTACATACACTACTAAATAAAACCTTATTATCCAGTACTAATCTCTAATACCATCTCTAAGAATTACATAGAGTATTCTAGAGATATTTATACTTTCTGAGAGTTCGGGCCTTAAATCCTTTAGTAAATTAATATTTATATTTTTATTGGAACTTCAATAAACTGCATCTTAAAATAATCCTCAAATTTCATTTTATGTCAAATTCTCAAAGCCTTTTCTTATCTTGCTTTTTGTTAAAACTATCAAAAAGGAAAACTGATACTTTAAAACTTTCATATCTGCCTTTTGGTAAAGTTACGCTAGGCAAATAGAAATGACCACCTGAGCAACTGTCGGTAAACAGGTATTTTACATTTGTGTAGCAAGTGACAGCTTTCAAAACACTGTTAAACACGTTTGACTCAATTCTCGCAATTAAATGAGTCAACGTGGCAACTTTTATTCCCATTTTATAGAAATAAAATTCAAGGTCAGTGACGTAACTATGAAAATTAGGACCTAAATCTTTACTTCTTGTAAATTAGGACCTAAATCTTTACTTCCATTTCATCACACTGCCTCTCACCTAGGTCATACAAGACAGTGGCTAAGTGGGATCTGAATGACAGTTATTGCCAAATGGAAAGAAAAGAGCATTAAAATGAGGTTGAGTGAATAAAACAGGAAAACTTTCAATCATATTTTGTACTTAAGGGGTTTTATATACAAATACTTAAGTTTTTGAGAATTTAATCAAAGAGAATGCTTGAGAGGTTATGAGGAAACACACACAGGCACTTTATTTGCAAATATCTGTGGGTGTATATGCAGCACTTTTTTCTTGCCTTAAAAATTCTGTTTGAGTCACAGTGGCAAATTATAACTTCTTTGAGAGGGGAAGAATTCTGCTCACAGTACGTCTTCGGGAAACGGTTTCACAATCCTTACCATATTTTATAAATAAACAGAGTTACAAAAAAAGGATTCCCTTTAGATAGAAATGATAATTTCTAAGAGCAACTCAGACTTTTCAAAAGCAAATAGAAAATTAAGCTACTTGGCTAAACATACATCTTTACTCACTTATAGATCTGTAAGACTTCTTATTTTGGCAAGACGGAAGAGCTTTAAAAAAAAAAGTAATGACACCCTTTCAAATAAAAAGAAAAGTGAACAACAGGAGAGGTGGATGGGAATGAAAGGCTCTGCAAGGTAGGTTCAGGCATGGTTTGAATTAGTAACATTTTCCCAAGATTAGTTTATTAACGGAGTAAACAGAGCATCCTGGTCAGAAGAGATGAAATCACAGACTTCTGGGATTCTCCTCAAAGTTAGAATTAATAAAGCATAACTTTTCTCTTAAAAAAATTTTCTCATCTTAAAAAAGATTAATAATTTGTCACTGTGACTCAAACAAAAGAACTAGGGATCCCTGGGTGGCGCAGCGGTTTGGCGCCTGCCTTTGGCCCAGGGCGCGATCCTGGAGACCCGGGATCGAATCCCACATCAGGCTCCCGGTGCATGGAGCCTGCTTCTCCCTCTGCCTATGTCTCTGCCTCTCTCTCTCTCTCTCTGTGACTATCATAAATAAATAAAAATTAAAAAAAAAAAAAAAAAAAAAACCAAACAAAAGAACTAAAGCAGGAAATATGCCCCTAATATAACCTCCCCAAATTCATATACACACCCACACATGTATTATTCTTGAACTCAGGCAAGACATTTCTTTCTAGCTATATATTACCCAAAGGTCTATATTTGGTCCCAGAATTTAAAGTAATGTATGGTAAGTGCTGTCTATAGAAACTAGTATAATTAGTTTGTTTTCCACTCGCTTTCTGTATGCTGACAGTCTCTCATCACTTAAGCCTTAATATTTACCTGAACCTCCGAATTAGAGTCAACAGGTTGTAGTGAAAACCATGTTTCTTTGCCACTGTGGTTACACAAGTCTTCTTTTTTGATGGCTACTTTTCCTATAGGAAATAAAACAATACAAGGGAAACATATTTTGTATTATCATTAGCAGTGTTATGCCTAACACTTTACAGAAAATATTTAAAAATAATTTGTACCTATTGGTACTTCAGAAATCCATTTTTATACAGTATATTTCTTTTTTTCCTCATTAAACTTTTGTTTTAAAATTCTAGGACAGATTTTTGGTCAAGGTGTTTCCTACATTCTAGAGAATGAAATAGTGCCTCATTTCCCCTTGCCCCTTGGCAGAACCTTTTCTGGGTAATTTTCAATCAAGAGATTAGACAAAAACTCAGTTGTATTTACATGCAACTGCACTTTTTAGTACTTATTCAGGTTGACATTTTCACCTAGGATACATTCCATGTAAAAAGCAATGTACAATGGTAGTGTAAACTGATCCTTTCAATCCTTTAACACTGTGAATAAAACATATGTTCTATCTAGGCAAACGTATTTTCATTTATTAAGAGTTCATAAGTTCCAATTAAAAGAAAAACAATATCCCACATCACTAACAATATTGAAAATGGACTTGAAAATTATTGGAGATGAAAACAGTAATTTTAAAATCTGCTTTTATCATAACAATACAAACACTGCTTCTGCTGGCTTCAATGCAAACATACACACACACACACACAATCAAGGCAGTTCCCTAAAGAGTTTTTACCTCTTAGAGAAAGATACAGTACAATGAACAAAGCTGTATGAGAGGAAGAAACAGAAATGTTCTTATTATAATGAAGTATTTGCCATGTTGGTACAAAGCATTTCCTTCCTCAATTCAAGTTTTAAGAAGCAGACACATTTTTGCATATGACTGACAATTTATTCCAAGACTCTACAAAAAAGCTTCAACAAAGGATATATAATAAAGTCAAAGTTCACTTTCTTTTATCAAATAAGAATTTTTACTTTAAGTGCCCTAATTATACTTCGTGCCCTTTCTCTTCTATCTTGGTCTCTTAGTTTCACATTTGAAAACTCCTAGAAAACAGTAAAAAAATTTCCTGTCAAGATATATCAATTTTTTGTGTATCAAGTGGAAAGGAAAGGCATGTCAAGAATACAAACCTAGAAAAATTTTCTTTAAAATTTTCTTTGGAATTAGGCAGCGGTGATGGTTGCACAAATCTGTGAATATATATACAATGTACGCACTGTAAATGTTAAAAGGGTGAGTTTCCTGGTATGTGAATTACACCTCAATAAAAAATTGTTAAAAAATTTAACCATATTAACATTTTAATAAGCTCATCTTCCTTTTCATGATCTGTAACTCAAACTACAAACACAATCTGTGTATGTGTAATTTTAAGGAAAATATTAAAATATACAGCTACAGATATTTTCTTTAGAGGGGCAAATGTATTAATATACAACCCAAATGAGAACTACTGAAAATTCATCAGCTGTATCCATTAACACATTAGCGTAATACATGTAAAATTTTAAAATTAATAAACTGGCCCTCATGATATGCACAAATGTTTCCAACTTTCTTTTAAATATAACTGGATGAAATCTAATGTAAAGGCCAAAATCTTCTTGTGAATATATGGAATTTATAATTCATCCAAATTTTGTTAAGAAATGTCACCAGGAAAATAATATATTTCAGCCTTTGTTGGTTGAATTCAAGATACAAAATGATGAGAAAACAAATTCTTCCAGTATCAAACATACAGACTAAAAGCCAAGTACAGGGGACGCCTGCGTGGCTCAGCTGATTAAGCGTCTGCCTTTGGCTCCAGTCATGATCTCAGGGTCCTGGGATCAAGCCCTGGGTTGGCATACCGGCTCAGCAAGGAGTCTGCTTCTCTCTCTCCCTCTCCCGCCCCCCTCCCCCCGCTTGTGCTTGCTTTCTCTTTTCTCAAATAAATAATATCTTTAAAATAAAATAATATAGCCAAGTACAGGATTTAGGCACTACCTTCAACACCCAAGGATTCTTTATATTGTTGAAAAAGTTTATTTATTTTTTATATTTTTATTTTATTTTTTTTGTTGAAGAAGTTTAAGTTAAGAATCAAATCATACAAATCTACTGGTATGTTTTACCTATGGATTATATCCAATTCCTGGCAAATCAATACAATACCAGGAATGGCTTAGGATATGGAATTATGACAATGTATTAAATATTGCATGTTGGGCACCTGGGTCAGTGGCTCAGTTGATTAAGCGTCTACTTTCAGCTCAGATCATGATCCCAGGGTTCTGGGATTGAGTCTCACATTAGGCTCCCTGCTCAGTGAAGAGTCAGCTTCTCCCTCTCCCTACCACACTGGCTTGTGCTCTCAATCAAATAAATAAATAAAATCTTTTTTTAAAAAGAAAAAAGTTATTTACTTCTTAAAATAAATAAACATCACATGTCACAAAGGATCCTGATTATCACGATTCTTTCAAGTGGTTCCATTTACCATTGATTCCACTCCAGATATAAACATTAAGACAATGTGTAACAGTCTGATACATACATATGCATACATGTAAATAGACAAAGAGATCTATATATCCTATAGGTGAAGTTCTTACATTTCAAGAACTCATTTTCCCCTTTAAGAATCTTGGTATCTATGCATCGTTTGTGTCTTCTCCCCAGAAAAGTATACAGATATTTTCTGGCATATAATTTTAAAAGATTTTACTCACCAACCAGAAACTCACTGGTAGATTCTGGTTGAGACCCCCCTTCTACAATTTCTAGGATTTTTAGATTTATACATAATTTATGAGCATGTACACAACAATATATATGTGTGTGTATGTTTATAAGTATCACCTAAGCAAGCCCCTAACTTAAAAATGGGGTTTTTAAAAAGGTTTTTTTGGAATTTTACTGGTTTGATTGATTCACTTACCCATTCAACAAATAATCACAGTGGCATTGTGCTTCAAATGTTGATGTAATTTCCAGGCTCCCCTAACCAAAGTATATTTAACCAATAATGCTTCTAAAAACTAGAGTAGGAATCTACCTATTCCATTTATGACTCACAACTCAGATCACTGGATATTCATATTCTGTCATAGGTGCCTTCCCAAAAGAGAATCCTTTCTTAGTTCATAGGTAAAAATCCCTAGAAGCAAGTACCTTCTTCCTCCTATTTCATATCTTGTGCATCCATGGTACTCACTGTCAGGAAAGAGTTGAATGGTTCTTGTCTTCTCAGAGAGAAACCCTAGTCTTATTAGCTACATAAATTCTGTGCCTCTAAGGGACCCAAAGATTGTCTTAGTTTAGTGTTTAACTATTTTGAACAAAATTAACTCATTACTTTAGTGGCTATGAAATCAATCACCTCAAGAAGCAAAAACAAAAACAAAAATCTCCCAGGAACAAACTACACAACAATTTAAATACTATTTCATTTCCCCACTGTCCTGACAAAACTCATAGACAGAGAGAGCTTAGACCAAAAATACATACACAAACACACCAGATACTGTATTAGTTCCTTAAAATAAGACAAGGAGAGGAAACACAAAAAGAAATGAAGGAACTGTGGGCACAGAAACCATCTTTGCTTGTCTCTCTCTCTTAAAAAAAAAAAAAAAAAAGTATTCTCATCTTTCCAGCACCACTTCTAAGCAGCATTTTCTTGCCATCTGTAAAAACTGTGTTATATTTGAGCCCCATTTTTAGACACAACATATTCTTGGAAATTTCATCTTGATACAGATTACCAATTGGCAAATCTTGACAGTCCTGTTCCTATGTGGACACTAGTAGAAATGGCTGAAAGAGCAGATAAAAACAGTGACAACTGTAACTGCCTATACAGGATGAAAATGGACCAGAAGACTGAACAAATAAATTCTGGCAGACAGTCAACAGCAATTCAGTCAATGGCAAAATTCTGATGCCTTAGTGCACAGAGTTTAGGTAGATACCTTTTGTTCTCTGTGGTAGACTGATATAACAATGATCTCCAATAAATTATACTTCCTTGGTCTACGCCACTGTGGTCCCCTCCACCACAAACTCTAGGTTTGGCAATGTCACTTGTTTTCTCCAAATGGGACATCAGCAAATATGATACAAGTAGAATTTTAATAAGCACCTATTCAGTAGAGCTTAGTCTCTTAAAACCCCAAAACCATGTGGAAAGGAAGGCCCAGATAACAGCCAGCACCAGCCATCAGACAGAGGAGTCAGGCCATTTAGTCCAGTCAATCTCCCATATTACTTGGTGAGCCCAGCAGACGAACCACCCAGTTGAGCACAGCCCAAACTGACAACACTGAGGATCATGGCCAAATATGTGGTTCATGTATTAAGCCACCAAGTACTAGAATGATTTGTTATGTAGTGATAGATAACTGATACCTATGAAAAAGGATATGGAAGTATAGTCCTAGGCAATTTTTAAACAGTAGGTTTGACTTCAGAGCTAAATGCCAGCAGAAATTATAAATCAAAGAGTTGGAAAAGACCTTAGCAATATTAAACTCAGTCTTATTTTTTTTTTAAAGATTTTATTTATTTATTCATGAGAAACAGAGAGAGAGGCAGAGACATAGGCAGAGAGAGAAGTGAGACTCCATCCCAGGACTCCAGGATCATGCCCTGAGCCAAAGTCAGATGCTCAACTGCTGAGCCACCCAGGTGTCCGTAAACTCAGTCTTATTTTATAGATAAACCAGGCCTAAGAAGGTAAAGTGATATGTTCAAGGTCACACAGCTAGTAAGCGACAGAATCATGAATGAAATTCATGTTTCCAATACCCCAGTGAAATTCTCTTATAATATTCTGAATTGAGGGAAAAGAAAAAAGTTGCAAAAGTCTACTAAAATAACCATAGTTTAGTTGTTTGAGAGTGTCTCTCTCAAACTAAAATACCTAGGAAATACACATAAAAAGATAAAATGTATGTTTTAATTTTCATATTATGATTCTCACTGGATATGGAAATACATTCTTACTTAAAGCTTTTCCCCTAACTTTTCTTTCCTTTTAAGAGAAGACACTACAGTTAATATATCATATATTATGACTTCTAAAACCTTGATTTTGCTACTCCCTATCTTTTTATAGCATAGTTCCTAGGTCTCAAGTTTTTAACTGATCCATAATTGAGTTATGTGCACTAACTACCTGACATATGAAGATGCCTAATATAAAATATGATGCCCCATATTGATAAGTTATCATTTCTAGGAAGGGGAAGTAGTCAGTGGTCAAAATTAGGATTATCTGTAATATCAATTTTTTTAAAAATTTAAGATTTTATTTATTTATTTATTCATGAGAGACACAGGTAGAAGGAGAAGCAGGCTCCCTGTGGGAAGCCCGATGCAGAACTCAATCCCAGGACTCCAAGATCATATCCTGAGCCAAAGGCAGACACTCAACCACTGGCCACCTAAGAGTCCCTCAATTAAAAATTTTCTTTAAAAAGAAAAAATTCATATACTACTTATACAATTAAAAATAAACAAACAAGCTCTTAAAATTATATTTGACCAAGAGCACCTGGGTGCTCAGTGTCTTACGCATCTGCCTTGGGCTCAGGTCATGATCCCAGTGTCCTGGGTAGTGTCTCGAGATGTGCTCCCTGCTCAGGGGGGAGTCTGCTTCTCTCTCTCCCTCTGCCCCTCCTTCCAGCTCATGCTTTTCTCTCTCAAATATATAAAATCTTTAAAAAGCAACAAAAAAAACCCCCCAAAACTATATTTGACCAGTACACATTCTCACATGTTAAGTTTGAAAGATGGTTCTCTCAATTCTAGTTCAAATTTCATTTCCAGAAAATGTTATAGCACTATTTAATCTACAACTTGGCAACCAAGAGTTATAAAATACTTGACTGAACTCAATTTTCAATAGCTCAAATTATTTTTAGAAAGCAGCAACCCAACTGTATGAGTTAATGACAAGAAATATGTCGAAATATAAAAACGGGGGGGCTCAGCGTTTTAGCGCCGCCTTCGGTCCAGGGAGTGATCCTGGAGACCCGGGATGGAGTCCCACATCAGGCTCCCTGCGTGGAGCCTGCTTCTCCCTCTGCCTGTGTCTCTGCCTCTCTCTCTGTGTGTGTGTGTCTCTCATGAATAAATAAATCTTAAAAAATATATTTAAAAACATAAAAATTCAAAAATGAAAACCATTTTCCAACTTTAAATTAAAGGGTACACACATATTGAGTTTAATAATAATTCTTAGGTGCAAAAGGAAAAAAAAACCTGCCACTAAATGTAGAAATTTTCTCTCTTAACAAAAATAAACTGATTTGCAAACAAAAGTTCTCACACCAAGTTATGGCTTTCTGATACCACTCCACAAAGAATAAATTGTCTTTTACTTAAAATTTTTTTGTTTAAAGTACAACTGACTTTTATTTTAAAAACAAAAAGCAAAGCACAGGAGAACTTTTGGAAATTGTAAACTTCAATGAAAGGCCTTTTCAATAAATACTGTATGATGACTAAAATATTATGTGTAAATAATGAAAATTACAAAACATTTTCTTAAGAAGACATGATACCAATTAGAGACACACACGGTCTCAAGGCTCGCTCATAAATCACCAAGAGCCTTTATCCAATTTTAGCCTGCTCTACCTCTCTCTCTAGTTGTTGACATTAGAAGATCTCTTGGCCTCCAGAGATATGAATCTCTCCTATCTCTCTTCCTACCTTCCTCATAAACTTTATCAATCCTCACTGAAGCCTCATTTTCCCAGCATTGTTCTATTAGCTACCAGGGCAATTTCATTCCTTCCAGCAGAGGCTTCCATTAATGCTAATGACTCTCAAATTCGCCTCTCTGACTCTTCTCTCTAAGCCTTCGATCTGTATTTCCAACAGTCAACCGACATGTCCACCAATATGTTCCCTGGGTAATACAAGTTTAACTTGTTTGAAGTCAAAGTCATCCTCCTCTCCTCTTCCCATCCTCCACTCAAAACTGAATGGTCCTGCTGTGTTCTTTATCTCAGTTAATGACAGACATAGAAACATTTTTAACTCTTTCCTATCTCATGTCCCTTTATCCCCTTATAGTCCCTAAATCTTACTTACAGCTCCTCCAGTGAAGTACATTCCCTCATTTGCATTCCCACTGCTATTGCCCTTTGAATCTCATTTGATAATAGCCTCCCTGACTCTAATCTCTCTAAACTATAAACTGTATATATGTAAAATGCATATATATGTACTTTAAAAGAATATATACGATTACATATAACTACATATATATATATATATATATATATATATATATACATTTCATATATATAATCTATAGACACTCAGTTTGGACTTTGGTAGTTACTGCTGTAGGCCCAGACAGTTGTTAAACTACAAAAGTATTCATGTATATATAGTTAAATGTAATTTTTAAAAGCCTTCTCATTCTTAAAAGACTCAACAATGTCTACAAGATAAAGTCCAAATTCCTTAGCACAGCTTTTAGGCTCCATCACAACTTTATACTCCCAGTTTTATACTCCCAGTTTTCACTTCTGCTGCTCTCTTCCTAAGTAATTTATATATTCTGACAGATACACCACAAACATGATTTATTTTTTCTCCTCTAATTCTGCTAATCCCCAATACCTGGAAATTTCTTCCTTTTCCTACCTAGGCAGTCTGTTAATCCTCCACCAAACAAGATTACCTGTTCTCTATGCTCCCAAGTACTCTGTTCAGACCTCCAGCACAGATCCAATTATAACAAATTAGAGTACTAGTGTGCCTCTCTGATAGCCTGGGAATAACATGAGTCTTACTCATTTTATTATTCCCATCCTTTGTATGCCACACAGATGTGTTTGTAAATGGTTTAATTGAATTGAGGATGGGGCCTCAAGGGTGATTCGTAATTGAGGGTTTTCTAGAAAGAGAAGAGTCCACATACAAATAAAGAAGTCAGAAGAAGACATACAGCTAGGAGAACACAGTCATTAAATTGTATTTTCCTTGGCTTTCAACAAGTTGAATAAGCAATCAAGAGTCAAATATGACACAGAGGCAGATAAGGATTCAATACTAGAAAAAATGCCTTTTGTGGCAAAGAAAAAGTATTTGTTATGTATGTAGCTGACAAAGTTAACATATTTAACAAATAAGTAGGTATAAGAATAAGTAAACCTATCCAAATGAAAAATGAGCATAAGAATAAAAAACTAGTTCATAGGAAAATTCATAGGAAAAAAGACTAATAAACATATGAAAAATTCCTTAAATTCACTGATAATCAGAAAAATACAAGCTAAAAAATATTATTTTTCACTTATCAAATTGGGAAAAATTTTTTTCAATGCTAATATCTAAGAATAACCAGGGTATGGTGAAATAATTATGCCCATGCCATGTTTGGGGGAATTTAAACTAGCACAGTATTTCTAAGGGGGCCAATGTAAAAAACATAGAGAGAAGAAATTTTTAAAAATATTCATACCCTTTAACTCAATATTTTCACTTCTAGGAATTTATTCTAAGAAGAAAAGACATGTAAAAATGTATACAAGAAGGATGTTTATAGCAACACCATTAAAAGCACCTAAAATCTGAAAATATAAATGTTCACCAACAACGAAGTAGTTAATACATTTCTTTACAAAGGATATTATTTAACAAATATTTTTGAAAAACACTTTATGACAGGAGAAAATGATCATTTAAAAAAATTTAAAAAAAAAAAGAAAACGATCATTAGATGAAAAAGAGGAAAAAACCGAATAGTGCAGGACGCCTGGGTGGCTCAATAGTTGAGTGTCAGCCTTTGGTTCAGAGCATGATCCTGGGGTCCTGGGATCAAGTTCCACATCGGGCTCCCCACAGGGAGCCTGCTTCTCTCTCTATGTCTCTGCCTCTATGTCTCTCACAAATAAATAAATAAAATCTTAATTTAAAAAACCTGAATAGTGCAATGTAATAATATAAATGCATATAATAAAGAATGAAAAGAAATATGTCAATTATTAACTATAGTTATTCCTGTGCACAATCACTACCAGTCACTAAGAACATGCAATAGTTTTATAATTAAATATATATTGTTTTTAAAGGTTATTTAATTTCCTCTAAATTGACTCTGGCAAACTTCAAAAAAGGTTGTCAGAAAAACGTAGAAGCAAGATTACAAAGATTTAAAAAGAAAGATGTAGTAAAGCAGGAAACGGATACAACTCATTTGTTAATGAGTTCAGTAGCAAAAGTAGAAACAAACTACGTGGTAGTTAAGAGGACAAAGTTAAACAAAGCTTAATCATTTAGATTGTGGAAAACCAGCGCATATTTCAAAAAAAGAAATATGAAAAGAGAGAAGAGACAGATGGAGATGATGAAATTCATGATACTAATAACTGAAAGGATAATACATGTAAATTATTGACCTCTTCCTGTTATTAAAATATAGACATTGGAGCAAAGACCATGAATGTGACACATGTGTGCCCATTTAGCTTTGTTCTACTCCATGCCCACAGATCACATCCCAGCCTTTGACAATTATTTAAGAAACAGGAGTGCTTGGGTGGCTCAATCAGTTAAGTGTCTCCCTTCGGCTCAGGTCCTAATCCCACGGTCCTTCTCCCTCTCTCTGTCCCTCCCCCTGCTTGTATTCTCTCTCTCGTGAATAAATAAAATCTTTCAAAAAGAAAAAAAAAAAGAAAGAAAGAAAAGAAAGAAACAGAGTTAATGGCCCCCAACATAGCCAGAGAGACAAACACACATTTAGATTAAAGCAAGTTATTACTTCTATTATAAAAACTTGAAAAATAAGTGTTCTTTGGGGGATCAAATACTGTGATCTTTGTAGAAAAACATTCTTTAGGGGCACCTGGGTGGCTCAGTCGGTCAAGCATCTGCCTTCAGCTCAGGTCATGATCCCAAGGTCGCTATATCAAACCCTGCTTTGGACTCCCTGCTCTACAGTGAGTCTGCCTTTTCCCTCTGCCTGCCAATCCCCCTGCTTTTGCGCTCTGTCAAAGAAATAAATAAAATCTCTTTAAAAAAAAAAAACAACATTCTTTGAACCATTCAGCAAATACTTCCCAAACATTTACTAAGACACTTCCAAAGTGTTACTGAAGCTGAGCATATAAATTAAAAATAAGCATCACAAATGAACTTGAAGACTAGAGAAAAAGCTTAGAAATGTTGAGAATATATTATTCTGTTATTTTCAATATTTTATACTTAGATAAAGAATGAGTACAAAGACCAATGCTGTGATTAAAGATAATTATGAATAGTACATACCTATACGAAGATCTCTTTGTAAAACATTCTTATCATAAACATAGAAAGACAAATACTGGAAAGTTCTTGGAATCTCAAAGTAAAATTCTTCACTGAAAAATGGGCTAGAGAGAAAAGAGGAAAACTCATTAAATTTAAATTTGACAGTGTTCTCACATAGTATTTTCAATAAAATAAAAACACCATAGGTAAAAGTTTTGAAAGCTCCAAAATTATTCTCTATGCTAAGTTTCAATTAAATCCTGTACAAACCAAGGTGAATTCTGAGAGGACCTCAACTGCCTAGTTGAGCTCTGAACAGCTTTCCAGGAGTCCTAAAGACAGAAGATTCAGTTACTGCCTGTAGTCATGTTCACTTAAGGTGGACACAAATGAGAGTTCAGGACAGTGTCGTTCACACCATCATTATCTCAGAAATATGTATAGCTATATTAATCACAATATGTAACACAAATGGGTAATATTACATAAAGCATTATTTTAAAATATTTTTTAAAAATTAAAATAGGTTTTGTTTTTGATTAAGATTTTATTTGAGAGAGAGAGAGAGAGAGAGAGAGGGCACGCACACACGAGCAGGAGAAGCAGAGGGAGAAAGGAAGGGAGAAGCAGACTCCCTGCCAAGCAGGGAGCCCAGGATCATGACCTGAGCCAAAGGCAGAGGCCTAACTGAATGAGCTTCCCAAAACAGGTTTAAAAAAAAAAAAACAACAGGTTGTTTTTTTCAAAAAAAGATTTTATTTATCTATTCATGAGACACACAGAGAGAGGCAAAGACATAGGCAGAGGGAGAAGCAGGTTCCCTGCAGAGAGAGCTGGATGCAGGACTCAATCCCAGGACCTGGGATCGTAACCCGAGCCTAAGGCAGATGCTCAACCACTGAATCACCCAGGCACCCCAAAACCCAGGTTTTTTTTTTTTTTTTTAAAAGAGCTTTATTAGGGTATAAGCTACATATAACAAAATCAATTTAAATGACTGGGATGCCTCGGTGGTTCAGTCAGTTGAGTATCCAACTCTCAGTTTCTGCTTGGGGCATGAACTCCATGTCATGATATCAGCCCTGAATAGGGCTCAGGAGCTGGGTGTGGAGTCTGCTTAAGAGTTTCTCTTTCCTTCTCCCTTTGTCTCTCCGCTTGTTTGTGCGTTATGTGTGCTCTGTCGCTAAAACAAATAAATATATATTTTTAAAGATTTTATTTATGTATTCATGAGAGACACAAAGAGAGAGAGGCAGAGACACAGGCAAACAGAGAAGTAGGCTCCATGCAGGGAGCCCGATGTGGGACTTGATCCTGGGACTCCAGGGTCACGCCCTGGGCCAAAGGCACGTGCTAAACCTCTAAACCACCCAGGGATCCCCACAAATAAATATTTTTAAAAATTAAAGTATAGAGGTTAATGATTTGTGTTCCCTCCATTCCAATCAAGATATAATAACATTTCTATCTTCCCATAAAATTCCCCATATACTCCCCTGTAGTTACCCCACCATATCTACCACAGACAACCAGTGATCTGATTTCTACTATATAGATCTGCCAAAGAATTTCATATAAATGGAATTAAGTAGCATGTACTCTTGTGCCTAGCTTCTTTCACTCAGCTTAATAACTATGAGATTTTTCCATTTTGTTGTATAAAATAAGTAGGTCATTTGTTTCAACTGCTGCATAATATTCCATTCATGAATATTCTACAATCTATTCTCCTAGTAATGGCATGTGAGTTGTTTCCAGTTTGGGCTATTAAAAATAAAGAAGCTGCTCTAAACATTTTTATACAAGGCTTTTTCTGAACATATGCTTTCTATTCTTTTGGGTAGGTAACTAAAAGAGTGGAATTGCTAAGTTGAAAGATAGGTGAATTTTTAATGTATAAGAAACTGTCCAACTTTTTTCCAACATTGGTATATGAAACAAATGTGTACCATTTACACTTCTACCAGCAATGCAGGAGAGCCCCAGTTGTTCCATTTCATTGTCAACTTTTGCTACTGAAAGTCTTTTTAAAATTAACTATTCTACTGAATGTATGATAAATTTTTACATCTGTGTAATCTCTATCCCAATCAAGATACAAAGCATTTCTATCTCCCCAGACAGTTCCCTTGTGCTATCACCTCCTCCATACTGTCATAGGAACCAGTGATCTGATTTTGAACATGACACATTATGTTCAAGAATCTATAGTGACAGAAATGGTTTTAAACTGCATTTCCTTGATGACTAATGATGATGAATATTTTTTCATGTGCTTGTTGGCCATTTGTATATGTATTCCTTTGGGGAATATCTATTTGGTTTTTTCCCACATATTTTAAATGGGCTGTTTTCTTATTGGTTTTGTTTTTGTTTTTAAATAAATTCTAGATGCAAGTCCTTTGCCAGAATATTTTCTCCCAGCTGTGGACTGCCATTTTATTTTCTTGACAGTGTCTGTTGAAGAGCAAAAGGCTCTGATTTTGAAGAAATCCAGTTTATCAATTTTCCTGTTTTATGACTAGTGATTTCTGCATCATAAGAAATCTTTGCCTATCCCCAAATTGCTAAGATTTTTTTCCTATGAAACAATTCATTTTTATATGTTTATTTTAAGAATGTTATTTTGAAAAAAAAAAGAATGTTATTTTGATGTTTAAATGTTATGAAGAAAAAAAAATGTTATGAAGACATAAATCTCTGAAATGCTAGTAAATATCTTTTGTCAAGAGCACTTCTTTCCTGAGAATGTTTTAAAGAACTAAAAGATACTTTGAAAATGTCCCCATAAAATGCAATCTCTTTAGGATGCCACAGCTTAAAAAGAAGCTGAAATGCAAAGAAAAATACTCTTCCAGAAGTTATTTCTAACCTGGTACAGAAAACAGCTGACTTAGCTTTTTAGTTGTTTATAATGCCTGGTCAACTTTTGTCAATGTATTTTCTACTTAAAATATAATCAAAATCAAGTTTTAAAAGTTGGTCTATCAATGGGGCACGTGGGTGGTTCAGTGGCTTAAGCATCCCATGATGCTCAGGTCATGATCTCACGGTCATGGGATAAAGCCCAACACAGGGCTCTGGGCTCTGTGATCAGCATGGAGTCTGTTTCAGATTCACCACCCACCCACTCCCTGTGCATGTTCTAATAAATAAAATCTTAAAAAAAAAAAAAAAGTTGGTCAATCAAAATAACTAGGTCCTCTATATTAATCTCAACAAAAAAATTGACACAAAAACAACTATTAGGCAAAGACATGGTATGTTTAGGTATTTTCTCCTTTGCATCATTTCATAAACAATTATAAAATGAAGGATTTCCTTTATATTTCACATGTACACTCAAATATTATTTTTATTTTTTATTAATATTTATTTATTTGAGTGGAAAACAGAGGGAGAGGGAGAGATAGACTTAAGCAGATTCCAGGCTGAGCAGAGCCAGCCACTGGGTTCGATCTCACAACCCCAAGATCACAACCTGAGCCAAAACCAAGAGTCTGACACCTAACCAACTGTGCCACCCAGGTGTCCCCCAAATGTTATTTTTAAAATACATTCTAGGAATACCTGGGTGGCTCAGTCAGTTAAGCATCTGCCTTTGGCTCAGGTCATGATCCCAGGGTCCTGGAATGGAGTCCCAAATCAGGCTCCCTGCTCCACAAGGAGTCTGCCTTTCCCTCTCATCTGCCTCTTCCCCTCAAATAAATAAAATCTTAAAATAAAATAAAATACATTCTAAGGCCAAATAAGACCACCACAAAATTACTCACTAAATCATCTGTATCACCACAATGTCAACAACCTAATCCCCAAATTTGGGCATCCATATCTTTAATTAATTAATTAATCAATCATAATCCATCTGAAGAAAACTTTTCAAAATGCTTAGTAAGAAGCAATGACTGGACGTTCATAGTTTTTAAAACAACATTCTACTGCTATCACTGACATATGATCATGCATAGGACTCCTAAGGAAATTCCCAGCATGTGGAAGAACAGCACGAGACACAAGCAGTATTGCTGGTTTCTCACTTTGTTTATATACCACTCACTTTTTAAAAGGATTTGAGGTAAAAATTTAGGAGCTATAGGTTCTATATGTGCCTCTTACCTGTTATGAAATCTATATCCAGACTACCTATAAAAACTGTAATATCGCAGTAAGTCAATCAGAGAAGGACAATCATTATAGGGTTTTACTCACACAGGAAATATAAAAAATAGTGAAAGGGATTATAGTGGAAAGGAGGAAAAATGAGTGGGAAAAATTAGAGAGGGTGACAAAACATGAGAGACTCCTAACTTTGGGAAACCAACAAGGGGTAGTGGAAAGGGAGGCAGGCGGGGGGATGGGGAACTGGGTGACAGGCACTGATGAGGGCACTTGATGGGATGAGCACTGGGTGTTGTACTATATGTTGGCAAATTGAACTTCAATTTAAAAAAATGTGAAAAAAAAAAAACCTGTAATATCCAAAACCCATAGAGATCTAAATGGTATCTACTGACTCTAGACCTGATAGCTTACACAATAAGCGAAGAAAACACTGACATGAAAGCAAGGTTAGCAGGGGTCTATGCACATGGTGTAACTATTGAAACGACCTAAGATAACTAACCACTGCTAATCTTAAAATATCTTCCAAGTTGCTATGCATCTAGAAAAAGAATTTAAGATGGATAAAAATAGTTGGTTTCATCATCTTTTCCCAACACAAATATCTAGAAAAGCAAGGGTTTAAAAAAGAAAAAATAAGCTAATTTTAGTCACTAATTTACAAAGCTACATATTAGAAACTAACACAAGTATTCAATTTATGGACAATTATTAGCTTTGTATATCACAGATTTTTTTTGTGATATGGAATTAGTGTACATTAAGTAACAAACTGAGATTTAAATAGTTTCAGGTTCCAAGCTCCATTTTGCTTCTAACTTCCTATATTATATCCACTAATTATTCAGCCTTTTGGGGACTCAGTTTCATCATGTATAACATATAAATAACAGAATTCTAAAAAAACAGGGACAGGTGATTTATGATTACAGATGTGTAGTGCATTACTTCAAATTTTCGGGGGCTACTAAAGTATTTTCAGCTTTATACGATGTCTTTCCTATGAAGAACACTATAGACAGTCAAAATTATAAACACTGACAATAAAGACATAAAGAAAAAAATAAAGACATAAAGAGAAAAGCTACACAGGAAAAAAGGAAAGTGTAATGAAAATAGATTATGAAAAAAAGAGCGTCAAAAAATAAATTCTCAAAATGCAATTTACAGGAGTTATGACACTCAATACTCTACCCATGACATGTTCATTCCAACGACTCCCCACGCCCTTGTTTTGACTCTTATCTCTGACCAAGACCGCATCCTGCCAGCACAACTTTGTGCTAGAATTGTGTCCACAAACACTTACAGGGCAGAGGTGGCACACTCCAATTTTATGAATTAGAATTTACTAGGATCCTCTCAAGAGTGATATTACACTTTCAAAAGATGAGAAATTTACCTAAGAATTCATTTCCTTACAATGCCCTTAGTTCAGTGACTTGTATAACTTTAAGAAGTAATTTATTCTCAAGAGAAAATGATGTATTCTGAGAAAAGTTCAAATGAATAGGCAAAATTTAGCCTAGAGAATAAACTGAGGTATATGATAATTGTTTTCAAAAAGTTGAAAGATGTCATGTTAAATATGGTATTCTCCAGAAATCTAAGGCATAGAATTAGCAACAATGATAAGGAAGATAAATTTTGAGGCAATGAAAAATCACAGGAAAGCAAGCACTGCATCTATCTTGTTCTTGTGAATGTATGAATAAATAGCACCCAGCAAACTCTTAGTATATAGTAGGTTCTCCTTTTGATAGACATTAACTGACTAAATGTAAGAGCTTTCTAAAAGTCAGAATAGTTCTAAGACCAAATAGGTTGTTTAAGAGGCAATGAACTTCTTGGTCTCTAGAATAAACATCATTAAGCAAATGCCAGATGACCGCTTGTCAACTATAATTGTCAGAAGGAATCAAGCAGTTGTAAGGCAGCTGATTAGTCCAGCTCAATAAATATCAAGGCTCCTTCAAACACTGAGATTCTGTAATTCTAAAAACAAATCCAGAATGTAAAAGAAAAGTCTCAGATGAAGAAAGTCTTCTTGATGATTACAGGTTGGAAAATGTACAAAATTTAGTAATCAATATGTATCATGAAAGATAATTTACTAATTTTTTTACAAACCTTAAAGACTTTTCAACAACTTGGGTACGATAAACTTCTTCCTGGTCCAAATTTATGGTACAGAAACAATCTCTCATTTTGTTGGGTCCAAGATATGGCAATAAATTTTTCGCTTCACCTGTTGGCACAAAAATTGAAATTGGTGTTAAATATCACCAGCTGCTTCATGTTCAAATTTATACAGGATGAATTCAATCCAAAAGAACATGCAAGCTATAGCACAAAAAAAAAAAAAAAAAAAAAAAAAAAAACCCTCTAGAGATAACAGAAAGATGATCAACTTGATCCAGTGAGACTGAAGAGAGGATCTGCATGTAAAGGGGAGTTGTGAGGTCATATTATACCATTGTTGCCCTGCTTCTAGAAAAGGGCAATCCCCACACTGCTCTCCAGCCCAATCACCAGTGCTACCTCAAGGACTTGACTCTACAATGAATCCCTTTTCTGTATCATCATTAATTTTCCTCTCTAGTGATCATTCTTATCAGCACATAAACAAGCTTTTAATATTTCCCAATTAAAAAAAAAAAGCACAGAAAGGAAAAAATCCCCCTTGACTCCACCTTCTCTCTTGTGGTATTCTAGTTCTAGACTCCCTTTCATAGCAAATCTTCTCAAAAGCAATCATTTCTAGTCATTGTCTCCAATTTCTTACCTTCCGTCCATTCTTCAACCCTCTCCCCAGTCCAGCTTCTAACTCTGTGATTGACATGGCAACTGTGCTAGAGAGGGATGCCAACATTTTCTATATTGCCAAATCCAATGACCATTTCTGTCCTCGTCATACCTGCTCTGGTGGAACTATTTAGTAAAAATGAACACTAATATCCTTCCTTTAAAATGTCCTTTTCTTATCTCCCACAACCCAATGCTTCTGGCTTTCCTTTAATACCCTGGCCCTCTGCCTACTTTCCCACCTCACCTCTAAATACTGCAGTGCTTCAGGGCCCCAGTTCTAGACCACCTTCTCTTCTTTCCCCCATGGAAATTCCTTCAGCATGGTGTTAATGCTGATGTCTCTTAGGTCTGTATTTCCAGGCCTGATCTCTCCTCAACCCTAGATGTGAATATCCAACTGCCTCCTTGGATATCCAGCAGGCATCTCAAATTTAATAAGTCTCAGACAAGCCATCTGATTTCCTCCACTAAAACATGCTCTTCCCCCAGTCTACCACCATCTTCCTCTCTTTTTCTCATCATCCTCCCAAAACCTCCCCCACATCCAATCAGTAAATCCAGCAAACTTTCAAAATAGATCTCAAATCCAACCACTTCTCCTTGCCTTCACTGGCAATCCCCCACAACCTACTCTCCACCAACAGTGTGATTTTCTCAAACATATTCTTCAGAGCAGTCACTCCCCTGCTCCAATGCCATTCCATTTCACTTAGAATACAATCCCATTTCTCAATTCCCACTTTCATGGTCTACACTGCCCTACTGCCCTCTCATCTCTGACCTTTTTTTCTTCCTACTCGTCTCAGTGGTCACCCTCTTTCCATTCATCAACCATGCCAAGTTCATTCAAGCTTAGGGCCTCTGCCTGGAATGCTCTAACCCTCGGCTTCACATGGTTATTCTGCTTAGCATTCAGGTCTCAGCTTAAATGTCACTTCCCTAGAGAAACCTTCCCTAACTATTCTGTCGAAAGTAAATAATCCTGCTACCATCGTATATTTCTCTGTATTCTTGATAGCATTTATAACTATCTGAAACTGGTAATGTTTACGTGTTTATTTTCTGGTACTCTCATTGAGGCCTGAGAACTTGGTAATCACCAAAATCTAAAATAGTTACTGTCATACAGTAGATACTTGAGAAATGCTTTTAGAATGAATATTAAAGAAGCCAGTAAGTATAGTGGTGAAGTTCTTTTGAGATGCTCACAGTCCAAAAGCACACAGAAAAGTGTGTGTGCTGAAATCAGACACTAGTGTACTAAATTAGGAAGCAAGGTAGTTAGCACAAGGGAAATAACACTGCCCTAAGAATTGTGAAACTAACATTCCTGTTTTACCTCTGTTACTAAGTGGCTAAATGGCTTCAGACAAATCATTAAAGCACAGCTTTCCTGATGACAATTTGGGCTAGATAAACTCAAATTTCTGTCTGCTTATCAAATTTAAAACTAAAGGCTATTTAAACCAATATATTTTAACAAAGCCTATCAAAAAATCAAGAAGCACCTATGAAAAACTCAATAAACCGTTTTTTATTATAATGAGAAAATCAGTGGAAAAGCACAAGATACTCATTAAGTGTATCATTGAGAGATTTTAAAAAATCAAGTTACCACTTAACCAGAATAAACATACTTATGTTTATCTTAAGTCAGAATCAGGAATCTTTCAAACGACTTAAAAATTGCCTAATATGGGTTGGCCTTTACAAATAAACCAGTTTCCTAACAGGAAAAACTAGTATATATTTGAATTTGTACCCATCTATTCTCCTCTTCCTAAAGACTAGATGTCCCTTCTCTTATCCAAATCTCATCTTTTTTTCTGTGCTCTCTTTACCCCATTCCCTCCCTCTCATCCACAACACTGTCCACCAATTCTGTTTTCATTACTCTCAACCTTCTTCTCCTTTAAGTCTTTCCTTCTTCTTTGATGTCTCCTCTCAGTATAATCCACAGTGCTGTTTTTTTAAAACCAAAAATCCAACTAGGTTACCATAAACAGCCTAGAACATAAACAAATTTAGAATTAAATCCTAATAAACATGTTCTATATCTAATAAGGGAATCTGGAACACTAAATTACTGCCTTTGAACAGGTTCCTATTTCATTCACATATGTGCAGCTTGTGAAAACCACACTGTATAAACATATACCTATTCCACCACCCACCTTTTTAAAGGAGATAGAACATGCAGAATCTAATGAACTTGACATCATCAGATATGCTTAGAGTTAGTAGAAAACATAAGGTCAATGTAATATATGAAACACACTCAACATTATTTCCTATAAAACCAGTTATCATAATCTGTACTGTCACTAACCTATGTTTAAATCACACCAAAGGTAAATTCATCTAATCATACAAATATGCTGATTAAGTCAGCTATAAAAACTTTATAGTAATTAACTGACGCTTTATAAAAAACATAAATGAAAATAACCGCCACTTTATACAAAAATAATCGAAAGTGAAGTAATAAATGGGTAGAGAACTAATGAAAAAATGTTGTAACCATTTTATCTCTAAGCATAAAGTTATTTTAATAGCACACATTTTACAGTGTGCCATACAGAGACAAAAGTGAGGAACTTTGAAAGACTGTACTTGTGTCATGTGTGGTATATGCATAGGGCCACCCTTTGTTCTAATTATGGGAAGGAAGGAAGGGGGGGGGGAGAGGGAGGAAACACAACTACTGTTCCTTGAAAACTTATTCTATAACCTCTGCTCCAATCCATTTCCTCCTACTCACAACCTGAACTTGCAATTGGCCTCTGTTTCTATTCCTTTATCAGAACCTTCAAGAACACTAACAATATTTTTTAATACTTTATTTACTGATTTGAAAGAGACACATGTATCTCTTTTGCTGATTTGAAAGAGACACATGTGCACATGTGAGTGGGGGGAGGGGCAGAGAGAGACTCTCAAGTGGACTTGGTGCTGAATGTGGAGCCTGAAGCAGGGCTCAATCCCACAACAAGATCATGACCTGAGCCAAAACCAAGGGTCAGTCAGACTCCTGACTGAGCCACCCAGGTGCCCCTTGAACACTAATAACATTAAGTACCATTAAATCAAATGACTGGGGATCCCTGGGTGGCGCAGCGGTTTGGCGCCTGCCTTTGGCCCAGGGCGTGATCCTGGAGACCCGGGATCGAATCCCACATCGGGCTCCCGGTGCATGGAGCCTGCTTCTCCCTCTGCCTGTGTCTCTGCGCCTCTCTCTCTCTCTGTGACTATCATAAATAAATAAAAAAAAAAAATTAAAAAAAAAATAAATAAATCAAATGACTGTCAGTTCCCTCCTTACTTGACCATGCTTCAATATTTGAGAACACCAATCTTTCCTCAGTTTAGATAACCCATTCTGACAGTTTTGTCATTCCCTCTTTCACCCACTATCAACACTTTAAATGTGAAGAAACTTTTGGCAGCCACAGATCACTAAATTCATCATGTAGGTAGAGCACAAATTTTATATATTTTTAATGTAACATTATAAAATAATAAAAATATACTAAACAAATACCTAAAAGTTTCTCAATGTTGTCTATTAGTATTATTTGTAATCTTTCTCAATTTATTTACATAGCCCATTCGATAATGGCTAGCTTTAAGGAGCATCAGGGTCTGTATCTGTGGTAGATATGGTCGATCAGTGGCCATCATCCATTTCAGCATCCTTTGGTATATGATTTCCTGAACTGCAGACTAGAAAGCTAAAAACTACATTCCCCATCCTTTTTTGCAGTTAGGGTTGTGGATATGATTTAAATTCCACCAATCAGATCTACTCGCTAGAAATCTGGAGAGCAGAAGTGAAGGAAGGTTGCATTTAGGCTGTTGCTACTAGTAATTACTATCATGGAGAGATCCAAGTTTTTGTGCAGCAGCATTTTCTGAAGTCCCTCTATCCAGTCATAGGTTTTATGGATATCAACATGAAGGGCACAAGACTTCCATTCTGTCATACAGGTTGTAGCAGGTGTGGCTTGGGTCTAGAGCCAGCAGCAGTAACAACAACTTACAGATGAAGATGGCTTCTTGCTCATGGCTATTTCCTAATAGTGGCAGGTTCCTGATCACAGCAGAGATGGCAAGGTTCTCAGACACGCAGCTAAAAGGTACAGCTTCCCAATTCTGCAGGTACCTTTCTGATCCTAAAAGAGGTAGTACCTCCCTTAGTAGCTCAGCTGCAATGTGGCTTTAGAATTTCATTCATGAAAGTTTAAACTACAGTCTGTTTCCTTAGTCAGAATTTCCAAAAATTCTATAAACCACTTAAAAAAAAATTTTTTTTAAAGTCAGCTCCAGGGACGCCTGGGTGGCTTTGTGGATGAGCGTTTGCCTTCAGCTCAGGGCGTGATCCTGGACATTCCAGGATCGAGTCCCAAATTGGGCTCCCTGCATGGAGGCTGCTTCTCCCTCTGCCTGTGTCTCTGCCTCTCTGTATGTCTCTCACGAATAAATAAATAAAATCTTTAGGGATCCCTGGGTGGCGCAGCGGTTTGGCGCCTGCCTTTGGCCCAGGGCGCGATCCTGGAGACCCGGGATCGAATCCCATGTCAGGCTCCCGGTGCATGGAGCCTGCTTCTCCCTCTGCCTGTGTCTCTGCCTCTCTCTCTCTCTCTCTGTGTGACTGTCATAAATAAATTTAAAAATATATATTAAAAAAATAATAATAAATAAATAAAATCTTTAAAAAAAGTAAAATAAAATAAAGTCAGCTCCACGCCCAATGTGGAGCCCAACACAGGGCTTGAACTCACAAACCTAAGATCAAGACCTGAGCTGAGATCCAGAGTGGAACGCTTAACCAAGTCACCCAGGTCCCCCTAAAATCCTTTACTAAATCTCTTTCTGCTTAGACTACAGTTGATTCTGTAACCTAATCCTGACTGGTCTATATTCTTTCCCCTTATTTCTAACAAATTAGAAACTTCCTCATATTACTGATCATCAGATTTTGGTAAATCTTTTAGCTACATGTGGCTATCTGGATCAAACAGACTTAGAAATTAAGCAATACCTCACTGAAAATTACCTTTATTGTTTCATTACTGAGTTAAGTAGCACAGCACACTCAAAAAGCAAATGCTTTGACTTGGGAAATGCAGACAAATGGATCTTAATGCTCTGTATTGCTGTGTCCGACTTTGAAAATATTTCTTTGTGTCTTACTGCAGTATTTGGATGTGTTTTTTAAAATATGCTCAATAATACAGTACATATTCATGAATTTGGGAGTGCCAAATTCTCAATATTGATACCATGTAGCCCATTTCAGGTACCTCCATCTCATCCTTAAATTTACACAAATCTTGACCCTAAAGTAATAGGATTAAAGTATTCAAGACATTCACTATATTGCTAAGATATGATACTTAAGCAAGATAGTTGTAATAATGGAAATAGGTTTACTTGAATCTGAATGAAAAAAAGGAAAGCTAATTTTTAGCTTATCTTTTTTAATTTTTAAAATGTTTTATTTACTCATTTTTAGAGAGAAAGAGAGAGAACAAGCAGGGGGAGTGGCAGAGGGAGAAGCAGGTAACCTGCTTGCTGAGCAGGGAGCCTGACGGGGGCGGGGGGGGGGGAGGGGGCTTGATCCCAGGACCCTAAGATCATGACCTGAGCTGAAGGCAGATGCTCAACCAATTGAGCCACCCAGGTGCCCGCTTATTCCTCTTTTTAAAAGTTTTGTGCATGCCAGGGTACTGCAATATGCAAAGGCAGGTATGTGTCCTACAAAGGTAGCTGTATTGGTCCTATAGCAAATAGTACAAATCTGATTATATCTATAACTGTCACTAGTTCCTTCAACAATGAATCAAGATCAGGAGGTATATTATTGACAACTGTTTTTCTATGAAGAAAGGAGGCTGACCTTCAAGCACAACATCTTTTATACTGTAACACCACCCTTTCTTGTTGAAATCATAACTGATAATCTAATCCTCCACCAGGCATTTCTTCTCCCTCACAGATGTACTGAAAGTATGCCAAGAAGTGAACATTCACACTACACATCAGTGGTTTTGTCCAACCATAAAATAAAATAGCCTCTTGCCATTCACATGATAGTAACTGTCTCTCTGCATCATGTGTATATTACAACATCACATACATGTTAAATAAAATGCAGAGCTTAGCTTTGATTTCCATCCTTCATACTGTTGCCACTTACTTTTTTTTTCCACTTGCCTTTTTAATATGTGAACATACATATCCCCCTTTCTCAAAAGTCTTCAATGACTCCATACTATCTACCACTGCCCACCTTGCAGGATAAAAATCTAAAATTCCTATGTTTAGCATTAAGATCCTTCATGGTCTGGTACTGTCTACTACATGTTTGGCCTCATCTACTTACTTAATCTTTACCCCCACAAGTTATGCTTCAACAGTACTGTACTTTTGGTTCCTTGAACACTGTGTTCTCTCATGCCTCTGTACATCTGCAATGCTTTTCATTGTATAGAATGCTTTTACTGTTTTTTTTTCCTTCAAAAAGCTCTACTTAAAAGATATCTTTGTAAATTCTTCCCTCAATTCCTAGGTAGTCATTCCCTCTATTTCCTATTGCATCTTACAGGTACTTTAAATACAATGATCATTTCGTATTGCGCTTGTTGCACTTCATTCACAAATAAAATTAAGTGCCTACAACATGCTAGGCACTTTTTTAAATGCAGGGGATGTAACAATGAATAAAAGTAGGTCTCTGCCCACATGGAACTGTTGTACAATCTAGAGAGGGGTAACAAACATCACAAACTCTTAATATTTATTCCCTTGGAAGAAAAAGTATGAAGAAAGTTAGGGAGTGCCAGACCCAAAGGGTAAAGAGGAGGAGGAGAGCAATATTATTTTATACAAGGAATCAAGGAAGGCCTTTCTATTAAGGTATCTGAGCAGATACCTGAAAGACGTCAGTGAGGAAATGAGCCTGTCTATGCAGATAGACATCTGGGGAAAAGAGATGAACAGGCAGAAAGAATAAAACATGCAAAGGTCCTAGAAAGGACCGTTTGGCACACTAAGGAATAGCAGGGATGCCACTATGGCTGCAAAACAATAAGCAAAGTGGGAAGAGGTAGGAAACAGTAAGAGATGAGGTAGGGGTGAGAGAGGAAGCAGATTAAATAGTTAAGTCTTGGGTTTTTCTGAGTGACATGGGGGGCTACTCGAAAGATTTTAAGCGGAAGAATGGTATGATCTAACGTTTATTTTAGAAGAATCACTGCAGAGGGGAAAGGGTGGAAGCAGGAAAGTAGACTACTGCAGTGATCTTGATTAGAGATCACTTAGACCAGGGAAGCAGTCCTGGCATGGAGAGAAGTGGTAAATTGAGCATATTTTTGAAGATGGAGCCAATAGGATGTTTTATATTTTGGATGTAGGCATGATAGAAAAAGGCGTTAAGGAAAACTTACTTCTTAAGAGTTTTAGCCTAAGCAGTTGGAAAAACAGAGATGCCATTTCCAGAAAGAGGAGCCTCTTCTTAGGAGAAGGAGATCAAGAATTTGTATTGGGCATATTAAGCCTGAAATGCCTATTACACATCCAAATGCAGATGTCAAGAGGACAAAGAAGTCCTGGCTGAAGTAAAATTTGAGAATCATCAGCAAGCACAAAATATTTATAAAACTGCAATCCTATACAAGATCAAAGGAGAAAAAAAATCACAAGGAGAGTAAATATGGATAAGAAAGAAAAAAAGATTTGAATACAGCCTTAAAGGTCTCCAACCATTTTGAGTTAGTAGAGAGGAGAAGGAACCAGCGAAGGAGAATCCTTTACATTTATCCACTGAATTACAAACTTCTTAAGGAAAGGCACCGGTTCTTAGTACCATGCTTAGCTTACAATAGATAATGAAATATCTAATTAGTAAGTATGAGTGTGTATGTGTATAGAATTTTAGCATGGAAAAAAGGAAGTTCTGATATCATGTCACAAATGATAAAATCCCATATATATTTTTTCCAGTTGATGTAAGTTGATCTATGTCAACTGCACCAAAAGTTGAAAAAAAAAGTTTCCTGTACATATTTATTAAAAGCACTAAATATCAGAATCTTTGCAGTTTAATACAAAGATACCATATCAAAAACAAACCAATCCTGAAATGCACACATTCAAATATTTACTGAGTACCTTCACTAAGATGCTAAAGATACAATAGTGAGAATAATAGAATTGTGTCCTTGTTGAGCTAACACAAATAGGCAGACAATAAATAAGTAAAAAATGTGTTAGTAATTAAATGTTAAGCAGGAAGGAAACATCACATAAATGGTGGGGGTGGGAGGGAAATGGCCCAGAAGGTCCCACTGAGAAGGCAACTTCTGCATAAATACCCGAAGGAAGAGGGAGACAAGTAAATATTTTATAGAAAACAGTGCTTTCAGTCACTGTCAAAAAGTAAACAGTTTAAACCAAGAAGATAAACACCACTAGGAGTCAAAACTGATAAGATAATTTAGATTAACAAAAATAAAAAGATGGCCAACTCTCTGTGTACAAAATCAATGGTTCTATGCAAAGCTAGTATCCAGATCGTATCATATAAATTTTACATAAGCCTAGAATTCCAAATACTAAGCTAGTAGATAGAGATTCGGTATATATGCTTCTAGACACATATGTGTTCATATGTTAGGGGGTGTATGTGCATGCATTTATACTTGTAGGTTTGTATGTGCTTGTGTGTGTTCCAGAGGAGGACAATACTTAGTAAGTTAAAAAAAGAAAACAACAAAAAAAGACAAATATTGATCAAGTAGTCAGATGTTCCAAGACAGTGCCAAATATTTTCTCAAATATCTCAATGTGTACAACGACCTTGAGAAGTAAGCATTACCCTTTTCTTTTACAAATTAAAACAAAGATCAAAAACACTTCACAGTTACATGGCTAGTAAGGTGATATGACTGAAATTAAATTCCAAAGCTTTCTTCTTCACTTGTAATGTCTTTCTGAATACAGCAGTACTGAGAGGAATAGACAACCATCCTTTTCTGAAATTATCCTAAGGTACCCTGAAGCCCAAGTTTATTTCAAAGGATACAAAGTTAAGAACCAACGCAGATCCCAGGAGGATTAACCCCTAGAGAAACTGCACACCAGGGTCCTGAAAGAGATGATCCTAAAATAAAGATTATTTGGGGTAGGAGGAAAGCTGAATCATAATAATAGCTACCATTCACTGAATAAATTAATACATACATCACATATAGTAATATTTTTAAGGGCCTTCATATGCATTACTTCACAATCTTCATAATAACTTCTTCCGAGTCATTTTTTTTTTTTCAAAATACAGAAATTGGGGGTGGAGGGATAACATTCCAGGAGTAAGGCACAATATAAACAAGTTCTGAAGGTGGGAACAAGAGGGGCACCTTCAAGAGGCAATGAATAGTACAAACTGGCTAAAGCATAAAGGGAGATGAAAGGGGAATAAAAAGAGATAAATTAAAGAAATGGTGGAATCAAAAGAATCTGAAATGCCAAGCTAGAAAGTTTTAACTTTCTTCAGTAGTCAACAGGTTCTCTAAAAGTTTCTGCGTGGTTGGATCCATGCTTCATGAAAATTACTGACAGTTACAGGGCCTAAACTAAGGTACTAAAAGAGTAATGGGAGGAAAAGAAAACTGGAAGAATTACTAGAGAGATAGAATTCACAGAATTTGGCCTGAGTGACTCTGGATATGATGTTCTAATAATGGGAACCACAAGCTGTACGATTAGAACTTCCATGGGGATAAGAAAAAAAATATGCAAACTTTATTGTTAACATTCAAAAAAAAAAAAAGAAGATGATATACTTAAAAATATAAACAGCCTTATGGTTGACAAGTTTAGTTTAAAATTAAAATGTATTATGCTGGGATCCCTGGGTGGCGCAGTGGTTTAGCGCCTGCCTTTGGCCCAGGGCGCGATCCTGGAGACCTGGGATCGAATCCCATGTCGGGCTCCCAGTGCATGGAGCCTGCTTCTCCCTCTGCCTATGTCTCTGCCTCTCTCTCTCTCTCTGTGTGACTATCATAAATAAATAAAAATTTAAAAAACATTTTTAAAAGTATTATGCTATTTAATTATACATAATTAAGACAACCCTATATATTAGCATATCATAAAGTCTTCCAAATTCTTTTTTTTTTAAGTCTTCCGAATTCTTAAAGTTTGATTTTCATTTCTCCAATAAAAGATGTACATAAATAAATTGTTCATCAACAAAGCTATGAAAATATACTTGACCAAGTACCACTGCTGCTTATGTTACAGCCTCACACTTTACAGCATGATGTGCCAGGCAATACACTGAAGTCATCCAATCTTTTCATGATCCCTTAGGAAGATTAGAAAACCGTAATTCCCAACTCATAGAAGAGGAAACTGAGGCTTAGTGAGGTCAGGTGATTACTAAAAAAAGTTGCAGAAAACTATGTTTTCAACATGCTGTATTATCATTTAGCATTCATTTGATTTTTTTTTTAAGATTTTATTTATTTATTTGAGAGAGAAAGTGAGCCAGAGAGAGAGAACATGAGCAGGAGAGGGGGAGGGAGAAGCAGACTCCCCACTGAGCAGGAAGCCTGATGCAGGGCTGGATTCCAGGACCCTGAGACCATGAGCTGAGCAGAAGGCAGACATTTAACCAACTGGAGTCACACAGGTGCCCCTCATTTGATTTCTTTGTATCTAATAAATACTTTGTATTTAGGATAAAGAAATCTTACACAAGAATTGTCATAGGGACACCTGGGTGGCTCAGCGGTTGAGCGTCTGCCTTTGGCTTGGGGCACGATCCCGGGGTCCCTGCTTCTCCCTCTGCCTATGTCTCTGCCCCTCTCTCTGTGTGTCTCTCATGAATGAATAAATAAAATCTTTTTTAAAAAGAAGAACAACTGTCATAATCACACATGACGTTCTAAAGAATCTCCTATTCACTCTTTTTAATGTATGTCAGACTGCTTTGGTGTGTGGTAACAAAAAGTGGGGGAGGTGCCTAAAAACTACTGGGGAGAAAAAGGTTACATTGCTGCTATTTCCCTCCTTAGCTGTCACCTTGAAAGTACCCCTAGAAAGTTAGATATTTGTGATATTATTCAGCAACAGGATGAGGAATGGTACCAACAGGCAATGGTGACTGCTGGTATATCTCCTACACAGTAGGGTAGGGCTTTTCAATGCATAAGTTAACATGATCAGATAACTGATCAGATTGTCAGCAACTTTTCTCACCCCCAGTAAATGATAATTATCTTTAAAATATAAAACCTGAGATTCTATAATCTCATTTAACTGATAAATCATAAAAAAAAAAAATCAACGCACTGCATAACTCCTAACAGAAATCTGGTTCTGCTTAACAACAGGCACCATAATATTAACATGGAAGGTTAAAGAAATCAGGAATAATAGTTTCAGAAACACTGAACTCCTATTCCTCCATGAAAATAAAACACTGTGTAATCACCAACATGCCTAAAAAGCAAAGTAGTACAACTGAGTAAGCACCTGAATGGGCAAAAGGCTCCAGGAATCCAACAGAGTTTAGAGGTTTAGCCTAGACTCTGAGCAAAGAACTTGTTTTGTGGCTATAAAACATCAACAACATGTTAAGTACAATTTTTAAAAAAAGATTTATTTATTCAAAAGAGAGTGAGAGGTGGGGTAGAGGGGCAGAGGAAGAGAATCCCAAGCAGACTCCCTGCTGAGCATGGAGCTCGAAGCAGAGCTGGATCTAAGGATCCTGAGATCATGACCCGAGCCAAAAGCAAGAGGTAGATGCTCGACCAACTGAACCACCCAGATACCCATGTAAGTACAATTCTTGAGATGGCATAAAGACAAGGTTAAAGTATAAACTCCAGGGAAACTCCTCAAAAATGTCCTAGTAGGTAAGATGTAACTCCTCAGTGGAAAAGTCTACAGAACCTAAGTAGGAGAGGAGCTCTTGTTTCATCCAAGTCATGTGCATGACAGTTATCATCCAAGTCATGTGCATGACAGTTATCATAGTTATCTATATTGTTATCATACTAATTACCTCTCACTGAAGTTTAGTCAGAACAAGAAGTTAGGAAACTACTGTACATAAAAAAGGCAAGTTTCGCAAGGTATTGCCAGGAAGTGTCCATGGGCTATACAGATACGTCACCAAGTTGCGGGCAGGATCTTCCTGTGGTTTGTCTTGCCCACTTCAGGTTTCACTTTTGAACGTGTGCTGATTCCTAAGCTCCCTAAAGCCCACTTCTCAGGTAGCAAACCAAACTTTGAAAAACATATGATAGGAATCTCTCTTAGTACAGGTCAATGGCTCCTACAGCTACATGAAGCTTAGCAAGTCTTCTAAGCTGACCAACAGAGTGTAGTATGGCAAGCAAATGAAAAGCCTGGTGGTGGCAAAACTAAGGGCTACACAGATAAGACATATACAGGACATGACAGCTATTTCTGGTAATGGCATCCTGGGACTCTTTATGATCTACTACTTTTCAAAAAAAAAAAAAGTGGCACCCAGTTATAAATAAGTTGTATTTACAAATGTGCATGTACAAGTATATGCATGTGTACGTGTTCTAGGAGAACCATTTACAAGCACAGACAAAAGCACATAAGCATAGTCACAGAAGAGTAACATTTTTTGTAAATCCCCTAAACAATATTAAAGATACATTTTTATAGCATCCCAACATTCTAATTTTATTGAATATCCATTACATTAGACCATAACCAATTTAGGGATAATTATCAACTTCTTGACAACAGAAATATACTCCTCAGTTCTTTCCAATATGCCACCTGACAAGCAAATTGGTAGACAAACCCATAGGGACTTCAGTAACTTACAGACCTTCTGAAAACCTGGCACTGCCTTTTAAACCCTGAGCAAAAACCCTTTTTGTTGGTATATAATCTTTTTCATGAATTTGGATTAAATGAAATAATTTGCAATAACACAGTACCTGGAAAAGAATAAATATACTCAAAAATATTAGTTCACTTTCCCCTATCCACTAAGAATATTTTACATAAAGTTGTTCAAATTCAAAACTAAAAGGCTCTGTACCACTCACACAAATGTTATAAAATTTACAGGATCAAAATTATTCTTTTTACCTCATTCATCTGAAGCAAAACACTGACTTTATTATAAAGACAACTTCTGGGGACACCTGGGTGGCTCAGTGGTTGAGTGTCTGTCTTTGGCTCAGGGCGTAATCCCAGGGCCTGTGATCGAGTCCAACATCAGGCTCCTCTCAGAGGGCCTGCTTCTCCCTCGGCCTATGTCTCTTCTGCCTCTGTGAGGTATGAATAAATAAATAAAATCTGTGTCTCTCATGAATAAATAAATAAAATCTTTAAAAAATAAAAAATAAAAAAATAAAAAGCCAACTTTTTGAACACAAAAACTGGTGAAAACAGGCAAAGTATATGGGATTTTATTATATTGCTCCTGAACAGTTTCGTTTGAAATTCTATAAAAATAAAAGGTTATTCAAAAACTTGACATAAAAGTTGACTTTACTTTTAGGGGCACTCAAAATGTTACCAAAGCCTAACACATGGCTACCTTTATTTTTGTAGGTAGGACAGTCTTCAACAGTATAACAAGAGAGCTTGGACTAAAATTGTGTCAAGTTTGGGACACCTGGGTGGCTCAGTCAGTGAGGTGTCTGCCTTCCATTCAGGTTGTGATCCCAGGGTCCTGAGATCAAACCAGGAACTGGGCTCCCTTCTCAGCAGAGAGCCTGCTTCTCCTTTCCTGTCCCATCCTCCTCTGCTTGTGTGTGCTCTTTCTCTCAAATAAATAAATAAAATCTTTTTAAAAATGAATAAAATAGTATTAAATTCTTTTATACAAAGGTATTTTTCATAGCTAATACATAAATACTCTATAGAAAATTAAACCATTGTAAGCAAGGCTAATTCACTTTGTCCACCAAGGTAACCGATGTTGTACATCCTTTCAAACCTCTTTCTAGGGGTGTCTGGGTAGTTTCGTTGGTTAAGAGTCTGCCTTCTGCTCAGGTTATGATCCCAGGGTCCTGGGATGGAGTCCTGTGTCAGGCTCCCTGCTTGGCAGGGAGTCTACTTCTCCCTCTTCTGCTTCTGCATCTCCCCCGACTCGTGCTCACTCTCTCTCAGAAAATAATCTTAAACAAAACACCTCTTCTGTGCATTCTCCCATATACACGTAGAAAAGAAAAAACACATACTATTCTAACTTGCTCTTTGTACTAAACAATAGGTCTTAAAGTTTGTTCCTTTCATACTCTGGACACACCTCATTCTTTTTAGCAGCTATAGAATATTTATTTTAACATATTGTGTATCCGCTTCCCACAACGCACACTTAAGTTGTCTCTAGTTCTTTGTTTCACAAACAAGGCAACATTAAACACCTTTGTATATGCCTCTTTTGCAAATATTCAAGTGTTTCTGTAGGGCAGAACTGCATAGGGAATACATACTTAGATTTTTAGCAGATATTGCCAAAATGCTCTCTAACGTTGCTTTACCCATTTAAGTTTACAGCAACAATGAAGAAAGTTACCTATTTTCCTAAACCCCCAACAAATACTGAAATTAACAAGCTTTTTTTTTTTTTTAACAAACTGATGGCTTTTAAAAATGAACATTCCTAGATTTTTATTGTATCTCATCAGTATTTTCTTATGTTGACTTTTTTATCTTTCTGTGAAATGTCTATTCATACCTTTGATTTTTCTAATGCCCTTTTCTTAAAATATGTATGAATCTTTTATATATTCTAGATACTAACAAATAGAGAGGCAAAATAGCATAGTAGGTTAGGAGCAACAGGATAGACTCGAGAGCCAGTCTGTTCAATTTGAATGACAGCTCTGCCACTTACTACCTGTCTGATCTTGGTCAAGTTACTTAGTTTAGCTATTCTATGCCTCAGTTTCCCCACCAGCAAAATGTGGATAATAAATATTATGGAATTACCATAAAGATTAAATTACTTAATATGCTTAAAAACAGTACCCTGAAACAGAATAAGTGTTACACAAGTGTTTTCTTTTTGTCAATAGGATTTACCACAAATATCCTCTCACAACCTACTATTTGTCTCTTAACCCTTGTTTATAAATCCTCACTTATCTTTCCTCAAAAATTTTTTTCCATTTCTCTTCTAACATCAGAAATTCTATAAGCAGATGAAAACAACAAACTGCCCTCACTGGATCTCACAGTCAACTCCTCAAGCATAAATGCAGGCATCAGCCAAAGCATCTAAATTTTTAAACATCTTTCCACTAAAAAAATAGCCAGTTTCCTTACCGCATAAAACATTCCCACAGATCAGTAAGAAGACTAATAACCCAGTAGGAAAAAAAAGACAAATGGGACGCCTGAGTGGCTCAGCAGTTAAGCATCTAAGCATCTGCCTTCCGCTCAGGGTGTGTTCCTAGAGACCTTAGATCGAGTCCTACATCGGGCTCCCTACATGGAACCTGCTTCTCCCTCTGCCTCAGTCTCTGCTTCTTCTCTCTACCTCTCTGTGTCTCTCATGAATAAATAAATAAAATCTTAAAAAAAAAAAGGCAAAATAAATAAGTTCACAAAAAAAGGGAAAATAAAAATGGCTCTTAAAAATATGGAGATCCTCAGCCTCATTTAGAAGTGCAAATTAAAACTACAAATCAGATGCTCCATCACAGAGACGAGTAAAGATCAAGAAGTTTTAAAATATACACTATGTGAGCAAAGAAACAGGCAGTCATTCATTGTTGGTGGGAGCAAAACTGGTATAATTTCTGCAGAAAACAATTTGGCACTGTCTTTCCATAATAAAAATACACATACCAATTCGTCAATTCTTTTTGAAGGTTTTTATTTATTTATTCATGAGACACACAGAGACAGAGAGGCAGAAACATAGGCAGAGAGAGAAGCAGGCTCCATGCAGGGAGCCCGATGCGGAACTCGATCCCGGGACTCCAGGATCACACCCTGGGCCAAAAGAGGCGCTAAACTGCTGAGCCACCCAGGCATCCCCCAATTCATCAATTTAACATCTACAAATTTATCCTACAGATAGACACATGCACTCCTATCAAAAATGACTGACTGACTACAAGGTTATTTATTACAGTAGTACTGTTTGTAATAGCAAAAACCGGAAACAACCTATATTCCCATCAATAGGGGACTGGTTAAATAAGCTGCGGTATATCCAGATGATGCAATATTAAGCAGCTATTAAAAAGGGGGGGAGGGCAGCTCCCTATACATATGGATACCATAAATCTTCAAGCTACTATTGTTAAGTGTAAAAAGCAAGATGCAAACAACGTATTTTTTTTTTGCTACAATTTGTATGTGGGGGGGGGAGAGAGAGAGAGAGAGATACATTTACACTCCTACATTTATGTCTATAAATGCTTAAATAATCTCTGTAAGCATACACAAGAAACTGGTAATGCTTGCTTCTGGAGAGGGAATGGCTAGGGGCAACAGAGGTAAAAAAAAATTATGTTTCAATGTATACTCTATTGTACCTTTTCAGTTTTGTATCAGTTATTTGCATTATTTAATCAAACAAATATTTTCTTTTAAGATTTTATTTATTTGACAGAGAGAGAGCATGAGCATGGAGGAGAAGCAAAGGGAGAGGGAGAAAAAGGCTCCCCACTGAGCAGGGACCTCCATGTGAGACTCAATCCCAGGACCCTGGGATCATGACCTGAGCTGAAGGCAGACACTTAACCAACCAAGCCAGCTAGGTACCCCAAATAAATCTTTTTAAAAAAATAATCAAATAAATAAGAACCTCCCTGTAATCATACCACACTTTCTACTGGTACTCTTTTTTTTTTTTTTTTAAGATTTATTTATTTATTCATGAGAGACACACACACAGAGAGAGAGAGAGAGAGAGAGGCAGAGACACAGGCAGAGGGAGAAGCAGGCTCCCTATGAGGAGACTGATGTGGAACTTGATCCCAGGACCCTGGGATCACGATCTGAGCTCAACCACTGAGCCACCCAGGTCCCCCTCTACTGGTACTCTTTAAATGTTTACACACAGGGGTTCCCCAGATGGCTCAGATGATTAAGTGTCTGACTCTTGATTTAGGCTCAGTTCATAAGCTCAGGGTTGTGATATTGAGCCTCCTGTGGAGCCTGCTTAAGATTCTCCTCCCTCTCCCAACACTCATGCACACTTTTTCTCTCTCTCTCAAAAATAAATAAATAAATAAATGGTCTCACACAGTAGGTTGTCAACATTCAGGTTGTTTGTGGCTAGTCTGTTCAAAAGCAGAGGTTCTCCATCCTAGGGGTCCATTATCACTCCTGATGGAATGTTTCAAACCCATAGATGTCCAAGTACCACCTCAGATTCTGATTCTGATTCTGTATACAGTACAGCCTGGGCATCAGAATTTTTTTTAATTCACAGGTGACAACTGATAGGCAGTCATGACTGAGTTACAGCAGGACATAAATAAGTAAACAACCAGGCTTGATCTCCATCTAGGTCACAAGCACAGTTTCATCACCAATCCTAACCACTTCACAAAATTCTTAAAAAGAAACAGATGAGAGTGTATAGATCACCCAGTGAAAATATATTGCTACTTCTGGATATATTACTACATAGGCAATGTAATCCTCATATATTAAATGTAGTACATATACAACATTCATACAAATCATGAATTCATTCTACCTAGCATTTCAAAAAGAACTTTGACAATAAAGGACTAGTACCCAAGAGGCACGGCATTAATTGTGTAACACTTGGAGTATCTGAGTGTCAAAGTTCTTCATTTGTAAAATGAGGGAACACAATAGGTTTCCTACCTTCCAGCTCTAAAATTTAGTAATTCTCTAAGAATACAGTATCTAAATGCAACCACTGTTTAGTACAGACTTTAGGATGAACTAGTAAGAGCTTTTTCATCCCATTCACGGTTTGGCTCAATCCACAGTCCCATTCACACTTGGCTCAATCCACAGTCCAGGGGGCTAATGCTCTAATAGACACTCAGATATTAGGTACTGCTGAATAAATTGTCATAAAAAAAACTTTTTTAAAGATTCAAACAATCTTATCTAATAAATCTTAGAAAAATATTTCAAACAGTGCACCTTAGGCAAAATAAGTATAAGAAAAACACTTAAGCATTAAAATAAAAGCATCTGATGCATCTTCAACACCTAAAATAAAAGCATCTTAAAGCAAATGGTTCAATTTAAAAAGCAACAAAGACTTAGTGCTAGAAGAGATGCTAAAGACCACATCCAAACCTCTCATTTTACAAGTGAGAAAACAGGGAGTCGGCCAAGTTAAAGAATTTGCCCAAAGTCATTCTGTCATTAATGATATTCCCAGAACCAAGTTCACAATAACAATTTGTCAATTACTGTTCATTGATGTTTGCATGAAAATTGGTATAACGTTATAAAGCATATTATTTTAGTCACTGATTTTTGATGACTGAAATAACATACAAAACCAAAGACATAGCATAAAAATTTCTTAATATACATGAAGTGTCTTAACTTACATTTAGTGATGACTATTCAGCAAAACTGTTAGCAGCTCTCAAATGAGAACAGAGTTTTATTAGTAAATAAAGCATGTAATCTGATACTATTGTCAAATAATTTCATTAAGCACCTTAGAAAGGAAATAGGATTGGCATCTAAGATTAAAGGAAAAAATGATAGTTTTATTTCAGCCACTTGAGCCACATTACTTCCACAGTCTTAGAAGCTATTCAAAGAGTTCTAAGTTTAAAAAAAAAAAAAAAAAGCCAACTCTATGAATTCATTGAGGTTTACCTCCTGTCTTCCTCAGAGCAAATGATTAGCAGACTGCTTTGTGAACTTTTACAAAGAACCCTTTTCCTCTCATTTCTGTCCATTTGAAAGATGGATTCTTCCTCAATCCTAAACAACTTGTCTTTACAAATTTTTGATGGAAATGAATTCTTAGTATGAACAAATCTTTTAGTAATCTTTCCCTCAATTTATTAAATAATGCATCTAATTTCAAATATCTGATAGTAATAAACTCTTAGCATGAATAAATTCTTTTAAATATCTCCCTCTCAATTCTATTGTGTGATCAATAAAATGTCTTGATTTATACCTTACTACCAAAGAATTCAAACCTTCCATGACAAACAAAAACATATACTATATCAAGTAGGATAATGAGATTTTTCTTTTCCAGGCTCAGGACCAAATTAGTAACAATATTCATGGAGTACAGTTAGGTAACAATATTCAAATCTCATAATAATAAGCACTCAGAGCATTTAGAAAAATGTAATTCTTTTCCTAATGAGGCAACTTTGGCATCAGTTCAAACGGAAGCTCAATTGGCACTGTGATTTTGAAAGGGATGGACTTCCTGTCACAGACCCACATAGTTTTCTTTCAACAATATTATCATCTTCTAGTTTATTTGTAAAATTTACAGAACAGTTTCACACCTAGTATCTCAAATCCTCCTAAGTATAACACAGTGAGAATTAGGGCATTTTCTAAAGGCCCATTATGTCCCAGGCATATGCGGACACTGGGACAGTTTAAATTAAAAAAAAAAAAAAAAAAAGAATGAATTCTACCCTGGAAGAGCTTGCAATCTATTGGGGAATATAAATACATGATTTCTATAAAACGTGCTAGAATAAGGACAAGGAATTACAACTTCTCAGCAGTGTGAGGGCCTAACACCTTCTCTCCAAAGATGTGGGTAGTGGTACCCCAAAGAATGCTTTGGTCAGGAAATCACACACTGTAGGCTTTTGAAGGATGTGTAGGAGTTCCTGGACATAAATATGGAGTGGAGGAAAGGAGAAAGACACTTCAAGGCAGAGGGAACAACATGTACAAAATGGTTAGTGACGAAGTACTATTCCTTTTTTTTTTTTTTTTTTTTTACTATTCCTATTTTAAAGATGAGGAAGATAAGCTCAAAAGGTAAGTGAGCTGCCTAAAGTCACAAAAATAATAACTAACAATGTATGAAACAGAATACAGGCCTTCTGATTTTAATCAGCTTTGTAGACCTGGAAATTCCAGTAAGCTTTGACAAAAACATCAGATAAAGATTAATTTTTATCTCCTATTTATTCCTTCCCAAGAAATGGTCCATGTCTGACCAAGCTCCTGCAGAGAAGGGAAAAAAATGAAAAAATGACTGGAGAAGGGGATTTATTTAATTCTCAAATCAATCCTGTGAGATAGGTGTTTTTATTATACCCATTATACACACAAGAATATAGAGGCACAGGGTGGGGCACCTGGTGGCTCAGTCAGTTAAGCATCTGACTCTTGGTTTCAGCTCAGGTCATGATCTCAGGATCTTGAGATCGAGCCCTGTGGCAGGCTCTGCGGCGCACTGTGTAGTCTGCTTGAGATTCTTTCCCTTTACCTCTGCCCCTCCCCTTACTTGCACATACACTCTCTCTCTAAAATAAGTAATATCTTTAAAAAAATAATATAGAGACACAAAAAGTTCAGCAACAATTGGAAATTAAGGGAAGATTCAAATCCAGGTGACTAAACTAACCAAACCTCCAAACTCAAGCACTTAACCAGACCCTTCAGATCCAACTTTGCCAAAGATCCCTACATCATTTGGTCCAGAGATGCTAAGAAGACCAAGTGAGTTCTGGGACACATCATGATCCCCCAGATCTCTCACTGTACCATACATCTCAATATTCACACAGATCCTCAGATCTGGCTCCCTTACCAATCTGATCTCCCTTGAGCAGGTAAACCAAGAACAAGGTTGGCATGGTCTCTTTCAGCAACACTCTTACATTCTGATTACAAGCTGATTCAACTTGATGAGAGCAAACAACAAGAAGTGGTAACCAAAAAGACATCATAAAATAACAGCATGAAACTTGAAAGTACAAAAAAGAAAGCTCCAATCCCTCTATTTAGCTTGTGTGTGTGTGGGGAGGGGGGGTGGCAATGAAAAAGTGTTACGGGTATTAAGCATACCTGCCACTCACTCCATGGCAATTCACATCAAAGGATGGAGTCTGGAGTACCTGATTTCCTTTATCAAGGGTTCATATGACAACTCTTCAACAACCATGCCTGCCTCTTGAATATTAGGGAAGCTGACCATTTGGAATAGCCATGGGTTCCCAGGGCACTAAAATGACCTCAGGGAATTAAGGATCAACATATAGGACAAAATGTTACCATCAGCAACACTGGATTTGCTAATGTCAGTTGATCGAAACCAACCACAAAATGGATTTCCAATCTGTCCATCTAGTTATTGTAACTTGTGAAGGATATGAAAAATTTAACGAATACTGGAATGAAACCCTTAAAGAAGATTGTAGACTGTTATCTATAGAATTTTTTAAGATATATAAATCTAATCCACCTTCACTTTTTGCTGGTAGGATATGGAGTTGAAGGGTCCTACTTAGATCTAGGAAAAAGAATGTTCCTTTGAGGCTTACTTTTGGCCCTATGGAACTCTAACTCTCCCGATCAGAGGCTCTCAAATAGCAGTCTGAAATCTGCCAGTACTTCTCCAGTCTAGTGGGTACCATCAGGCTTTCCTCTGAGGTCCCCGAGTATGGTGAAAAGGAAAGCTGACATGGTTACCCACACCCTCAAGCTCCCTAGTATCTTCATTGTCAGAATCACCACCAGCCCATTTCTGTGACTTTAGCACCTGCTAATGACTCCTCCAGCCCTCCAACCCCCACCCTGTAAAACCCACATCAGTTTCAGGGAAACAGAAAACAGAAAACTCTTCGTAGGGTTCTGAAGGTCAGCCAACACTAGATTATACCAGCTAAAAGAAGGGCAAGGAAACGGAGGGAGGTGGGGAGAAACTTCATATGTAAGTATCCTGATACTTTTTTTTCTAAAAAGCAGACACTCGGTGACCTGAGCTATAAGCCAAGCAATTCCAAAAGCAAGAAACTGACAGAGGTACCAAATGCAATACCTCCACTATGGTTAAAGTGGCAATATCATTCCTAGCAACTGTATGATCAATCTCCAAATCTGGGTAGTGAGGTTATTCTAAGGCACAGAAACAAAGTTGTGTTTTTGTATTTGTAGGTCCCAGTTTCAGTCACAGTGGTATCTCTGATTGTGGTATCTTTGCTATGGAGCAGGTGAAGGTGCAGAGAGCTAAGTCCTTCTGCCAACAGCCCAACTCTACATCTCAATTCCAAAATATATATATGTAGTTCCATGGTATAACCTGCAGCTATATAAATCAGTGAGGCTCCACTGAACAGTGCCTAGCATCAAGTGACAGTAAAACGTGAAAGTGGTAAAATCTGGAAAATCAGATGGGGGGGGGGGGGGTCTGGCCCATTTATGGTTTTCCCAAATGTTAAATTAGAAATGTGTAAATATGAGGTATAGGACTTAACCTAAATTTTGAAAAGATTTTATACCCTAGAAAGTAATTCTAATATCGGGAGCTTAGATATAGGCAAGATCTATTTCTCTGATGTCATTTTCCAGGTTTTAAGAACTGTACTCGGGATCCCTGGGTGGCGCAGCGGTTTGGCGCCTGCCTTTGGCCCAGGGCGCCATCCCGGTGACCCGGGATCGAATCCCACGTCAGGCTCCCGGTGCATGGAGCCTGCTTCTCCCTCTGCCTGTGTCTCTGCCTCTCTCTCTGTCTCTGTGTGTGACTATCATAAATAAATAAAAATAAAAAAAAAAATTAAGAACTGTACTCAAAATCTCAAGTTGTGCAGGACTACTTCTGGGAACAAAAAGATGAGAAAATTTAACGTGTCTTCCCCTAAGAGTTAATAAAATCTCAGAACTTGAAAAAAGGAAAGGGGGAATAATCCTAGCTCAATTAATAATATTACTATTCAGGAACAGGAAAATTTTACATCCTGTTCAACAATGAGCATTGTTTGCCATTTTATTGCAATTCGATTTTTTCTTTTTTTAAGATTATTTATTTATTCATGAGAGACAGAGAGAGAGAAAGAGAGAGAGAGAGGGGGAGAAGTAGGCTCCTTGCAAGGAGCCCGATGTGGGACTCGATCTCGGGTCTCCAGGATCACGCCCTGAGCTGAAGGCGGCGCTAAACCGCTGAGGCACCCGGGCTGCCCTCGATTTTCTTCTAAACAAAGTAAGAAATACTCCTCTTAACTAAGTAAGGGTTATTTACATGAAAGATGAAGCACGTTTCCAACCTGAGAAAACTGAATAAAGAAAATAAAGATGGAGGATGCCTGGGTGGCTCAGCTCGGGGCGTGATCCTGGAGATACGGGATCGAGTCCCCACGTCGGGCTTCCTGCGTGGAGCCGGCTTCTCCCTCTGCCTGTGTCTCTGCCTCTCTGTGTGTCTCTCATGAATGAATGAATGAATGAATAAAATCTTAAAAAAAAAAAAAGAGTTAAGAAGAGCAAAAAGTCTTTATTGATATACCTTACAAACAGAAAAAAACAAAAAACAAAAACAAAAAAACCACACACACACACACACACACACAACAGGCGTTTCTTCTGAATAAGCTAGTGTGACATGTTCCTCTGACAACCCAAAGAGTCACTTTTCAAAGCCAAATGTCCAAATGACTGGATTCAAACGGTCTGTCCATTGCCACGCTCGGGGCTTCTGAGCAAAAACTCCGGAGCAAGTCAACTCCCACGGCTCGCTCGCAGCAGCAGCAATTAAATGCACGAGAAGGCAGAGCATGAGGTGGGGTTCCGCGCGGGCTGGATGACTGTTCTGAGACCTGCTCGCAGGAAGCCGCCGCATCCTGTCTTCGGTCCCCGTCGGTCAGGCCGCAGCGAGGTGGGGCGCGCACAGGTGTCCGGCCGCGGCCCCGCCCCGCCCCGCGCGCTCCTCGCCAGCTCCCCGAGCGGCGGCCCCCGAGCCCCAGGGCGGCCCGCTTCCTCCCGCCGAGGGCGCCTTCTTCGGCCTCCGACGGGCTCCCGAGCCCAGGAAGCGGGCAGCCCCCTCCCCCCGGGCGGCCCCGCTTCCCCGCCCTCCTCCTGCTCGGGCCGCGCCGCCCGTAATTACCGCTCGGCTCCCACCTCAGGGCCGCTCCCCGGCGCCCGCACGCCCGCACGCCCGCGCCGGGAGGCCCGCGGCCCAGGGCGGCCGGAAACTCCTCACGCCCCCGGCCCGCGCCCCCTCCCCGCCGGGGCGGCCCCGCGTCCAGGCCGCGCCCAGAGCCGAGCCCGGAGCCGAGCCCCCCGGGCCGGCGCTGCTCCGGCCCCCGCCCCCCGCCCCCCACACACTCCGCACAAATTCCCGGCGCTCCACTCCCTCCCGCCAGGGCGGCCCCGGCCCACGCCGCCCCGTCCAGGCGACGCCTCCCGCCGGCCTCCCCGCGCGCCTCGCCCGGCCCAGCGCCCCTCTCGGCGCCGCCGCCCCTGCGCGCCCGCCGCCCCCTCAGCCCCGCCGCCGCCTCAGCCCCGCCGCCGCCGCCGCCGGGTGGGTCCCCCCGGCCCGGCCCCCACTTACAGATCTTGCCCCGCAGGCTCTGCAGCACTCGGACCTCGCGACTGTCCTCGTCGCCGGCCTCCGTCTCGGCCGTCGCAGTCGCCTCCGGCGCCTCGGAAGAAGCCGCCGCAGCAGCAGGCGCCGCCGCCGCCATGGTGCCGCCCGGCCCGTGCCGCAGCCCCGCCGCCTGCGTAGCCGGCGAGGCGGAGCCCAGCGGCCGCCTGGGCTGGGGCGAGCCGCACGCCTGGCCCCGCCCCCGCCCCGCCGAGGCCCCGCCCCCGCCCCGAGGCCCCGCCCCGCCCGCCGAGGCCCCGCCCCCGCCCCCGCCCCACCCGGGCCCCTGCAGTCGCCGCCCGCCCCCCGGCCCCCGCCGCCCGGCCGCGAAGCGAGCTCCTTGGCTTTCCTGCTCTTTGCCCCGCACACGCCGCGGCGCGAGCCAAGTGCGGCTCCAAGTCGTGGCCCTGGGCAGCCTTGAAACCCCACGAGGGAAGAACCCCGGCCTTCTCGAGATCCCCCCGCCCAGTCGTTCTGGGAATTAGGCTCCCCCCACCCCCCTCCTCCGCCCCACACACAGAGCCCACCTCCACAGCTTCCAACGCTCGAGGGAACCCCCTGTGGAAAGATAACAGAATGGAATTAATTGGACAGTTGGGAGGACCTCAAAACTATCTCATCCAAAAAGGAGCCCAGAGGTGTAGAGATTCCCCCAATAACATCCTTGTGCCCCCTACCTGCAAGCCACAACACCTCACACACAGATCTTCACGTATAAGTAAGAACACTTCTGTGCAAAAGCTGGTTCAAATAAAGGGTGAACCCCCCCCCCCCCCCCCCCCCCGTTACAGCAGCAGAGCAGCACAGGAGATCCTCCCCCTCCATGGAAAAAGTCTGAAGCTCTTACTACCACTTGCGTATTTTGGACACAGAGCAAAGAAGCCTAGGGTCCCATCTCCTCCTGCCCCCATCAGTGGGCTTGCTAAAAAGTTCATTGACACTAGGATATTCGTAAATCTTTGACTAGTTGTTAGCTTTATTTCAAGGGATCTCTTTACAGTGAGTAAACTGCATGAATAATACCCTGGTATGAGATGAGGAAGATGATTTCCTGGTCTTGAGGTTAACTGCACTGCCCTAAGAGGAAAGAAACTGTGACTTAATAGGGCAGGGTAGTTGTTTTCCAGGGCAACAATAGGAAGCATTCAGTCTGTCAACAAATTTTTTTTGAGGGTCAGACTTAATGATAGCCTCGGAGAGCCCCAGCCCTCCAGCATTCAGTCTGGGAGAGACACAGAAAAAGAAAGAGGCTCTAGATAAAAGTCTCGAGATGAGGCAATTGGAGAGTCAAGGAAGGCCTTCCTGGGAAATGCAGGGAATGAACTGAAGATCCGCAGGGAGAGGCACACATGTGTCCAGGAGCAGAAGTCACTTGTGCAAAGGCTGGACAGCCAGGAAGAATGGCCTTAGGAGTCTGTCGCAAAGGAGTGATATTGCCAGTTCCATGTGTGTTGTGGGTGACCTCTAAGTGATTTTACACTTGTTGGAGAAAGTGAACCTAACCTCCTCTTATTTGGATGTTTTGCTGTCACGTCAAACAATAAGTCCCAAGCTCAACTTCCTTATCTTCCTTTGCAAATCTGAGTTCACAGCCACAGTCTGTGATCTGGGCTAGGGACTGTGACTCTTTTTTTAAACCCTTGTCCCTCTACTGTTTTCAGCTCCACATCCTTCTGATTCTGCTAAATTCTGCTTCTCTTTCTTCCTTCCTTTCCCTTCCCTGTCATTATATTTGTTGAATTCATCCTCACTTGAATAGTGTCAACATGTTATGGGGTTTCTTTGTTTTCTGTTTTTAAAAAGGCATAAGATTATGAGGCAGACAGACTTGTGTTGGAGCCTCGTTCTACCACTTTTACATGTGTGACTTTGGACAAATTACTCAACCTTTCTTTCTCACTTTTTTTTTTTTTAAGAGTTTACTGATTTGACAGAGAGCACAAGCAGGAGGAGTGGCAGGCAGAGGGAGAGGGAGAAGCAGACTTCCCACTGAGCAGACGCCCCAATGAGGGACATCCCAGGACCCCGGGATCATGACTTGAGCCAAAGGCAGATGCTTAACCAACAGCCACCCAGATGCCCCATTACTCAACCTTTCTGAACCTGTTTCTTAACAATAAAATGGGAATGCTGTACTTATTCTTCCTTCTTCAAAGGGTTACTATCAGGATGAAATAATTATTGAAAGTATGAAGTGAAGCATCGGAGAGAATCCTGGGCACGTAGTAGGATTAACACAGTCAATGTCACCTCATGCTCTTGACTGGAACTCTTATAATCTCTCCACTCTCTCATTCCTCCTACACATATCTTGCTAAAGCAAAAATTGGAGTTTGTCCCTTGGTCTGCCCCAAAAATATCAGTAGCTTCATTCATCCCTTCGGCAGCAAGCAGGTGACATTACAGGTCACAAAGAGTGCTATAAACAGCCAGAAAATAAAGTTCAGATTTCTCAGGCAAGTGTGCAGGGTTGAGACTGGACCCAGCCTACCTAACTCCTTGCATCTCCAGCCACACTGATCCACTTTTCCCACCAGTCCACTAGGAGTGACCTTTTTCTTGCCTTTCCAAATGCTACCTCATCCATGTGTCTCTTTCTCTCACAGACAGAGGTTCTTATTTCTTTTCGTGGCATTGATCATTTTCTGCATAGCATTATGTCACTGTGTGCTTGATTATTCATCTCTAACTCCCTCAATAAATACCTGTTGAATGAATGGATTGAATCATATTAGTCCACTTACTTTCTCCACTCTGCAGACTTGAAGTTTCGTAAATTCTGTTTTCTATTTATTATTCATTGTCATACCTGTCCAAGTGATTAAAGTAGGAATGGGAAACTTTAGTAGGAGCCTATAATTTGAAATTAAAATCTGGCGTATAAAGATTTGTTCCTTTCTTTAAAATATCAATATCCAAATATATATATTTTGGATACTGATTATATATATATATATATATATATATATATATCCCCATACTAGATTCTCCTCATCTCCCTTCTTTTTTACTAGCTTAATCCCAAGTCTGTAAGTCTATTATTAAATTGCTTTTTAGTAACAATTTTACATGAAGTGACACTCCACTTTTTCTTTCCCCCACTTTTCCTGTTGCAGATTTCAGAATTATCGTACTGTTTCACTAAGACCCAGAAACTCCATTTTCCCCCCATTGAAAATCATTCCTAATTACTTGAATTCTGTGTAAACATTTAAGGATGTTAATACTCTTACGGATCCTGGTCTGCTCTGCAGAGATCGTTAGCAGAGTCAGTGTTTCCTTAATGTAAAATACTCAGGAAATAAAGTTTTGTAAAGACTACTAAAATTTACTCACAGTACAATTACAAGAAGTCTGTCCCATCTCTCTCCCTTTATTGCCCTCACACTGTGTTTTAAATTCATCTAGAGTTCCTCTCATTTCTTCATGATGTTTTGCAACTGGAACAATATTGCATCACACACAAACTTGCACTTCACTTCCTTCCTCAAATTATTAATGAATGTGTTTAAGGGCCATCACTCCTATCTCTACCCCCTCCATTCTGATGAGCAACCATTCACTACTATGTCTTTTCCTATTTCTTCACCAGCTTTTAACCCATTGTCATTTTCACCGATAAGTTGGCTTGCTTCATGGTGGCTGAGGTAGGGAAACTGCATTGCCTCTTAGTAAGAATATGTCCTGCAGCTAGAAACTAATTTCAGAACTTGTCAGTTATACAGCATTGTTTTGAATCGGCGCCCACCAACCAATAACATGGCAATGTGAGGGGTATCTCTTGATCCTGAGTTATTAATTGCCTTCTTCCTGGTGAGTCAGGGAAGAGAAATATGCTCACTTTTAAATATTTAAGTGTAGATCATTTTCATAGGCCTGTATACCCATGAGGCAGAACTGTTTCCGGTGGACTGATGGGAAGGCAAGTTGTTTTGGTCATTGATAACTTGGTTTTCTCATTCCTCTCATTAGAGTACTGTTTGTATATTAAGTTTTCTGCACTTAGCTGCATTGAACAAGCAGCCTCTAAATCCAGTCAGGGTTTTTTTGTTTGTTTGTTTTTTGTTTTTTTTTATAAAGTTGGAGTAGAGGAAGGTGAAGTGAGGACTTAAATATTCAGGGTATCTTGCAAAGTATTCAAAATGTACCTTTAACATTTCACCTTAAGACCATGCAAGGCAAAAAAAAAAAAAAAAAAAAAAGACCATGCAAGGCTATAACTAGGATGTGTCCGAAAATACGGACAAGTCTTTATCCTAAAGCCTCCAGCTCTTGCATTAAAAACATTTTCGCATTTGCTCAGCTCCTGGAGACAGACACCAAAAGCCTGAATTTTGGAATATGAGACAGTCTATGCCTTTAGGCCAGTCTGACTTCGAACTCTCAGCCTCCCTCCTTTTGAACTTGCTGGCATATCCATTTCACTTCCACTGCACTTTTGTCAATCTAGACTCATAAATCAACAAGTCTGAAAAGAACATTGGAAAAGTTGGGCAATAATGTACTTGTTTCATGGGCTACACTGTACTTGAGAAATGTCTATATTTGCCTGGGCAGATTTGCCATTTCACCGTGGAGACATGCTCCAGCCAGTTGGTGAGAACCAAGCTGGAGGACCTGAGGTCATGGCACAGCTGATTTTCATGCTCCAAAGACATAGTTATGGTCTCCTGAGGCCAGAAATGTCTCTCTCACCTGGCTGGCATACAGTGGTCAGTAAAGGAGGATGGTGCTGACACTCACCTGGCTGGACTCACAGCAAGCTGGAGATTGATGTCACCTTGCAGTCCCTTCCTCGGGGCCATGGGAGCACAGTGGGGTGGTGCTTGGGTAGGTAATGCTTTTGTGTTCTTCTAAACCCTGAAGAAGAAGAAAGGAAATTGGATGGAACTAGAAAGGAGATGGTCCAAAGCCCCCTCTTGATGCAAAGCTGAGGGTGGCTGAGGGTGGGGAAACATCAATAAAGAGAGAGACACCACAAGGCAAGCCCAAGGGGAACTTCTCTGAAAAGTATCTCCACCCTCTGACAAAACACAGGAACTAATAGTGCCACGTGCCAGGCTTTCCTTGCGGCTTGAAATTGTTGTTTAGGGTTGTTTTTGTTGTTGCTATTCCTATTTTATAGATGATGTCTCTAAGCTCAAAAAGGCTAAAAGATCTCTGCAGGTCAGCCAACTAGTGAATAGGATATCAGGGATTTGAACTGATGCAGTCTGATAGCACAGTAACAACCTTTTCCAGAAGACTTTTCTACCTTCTTCATGTGACAGGCCAGAGTAGGGCAATGGTAACCCTAGCACACAGAATGGGTCTCCCAGACTCTTGCAGATCCTGCAAGGGGGTCCAATCTCTCATATTAGGGTGTGAGGAGGCACCTATAGTACTGTCCTGTCACATCAGGGAAATGTGAAGGAAGAGGCTAACCCTGCATGAGAAAGAAATGGGCCTTAAAGGGGACTAGCTGAGGAAGGCCTCCAGTTCTTGGAAGGGAGTGGTTCAGAGACCCTCCATGACTTCTAGAAGGGAGCACAGAGATGATAAGTTGACGAAGCTGGAACCTCAAAATGTAAACAGAAAGGCATCATAGCTGCAGAAAGCAAGAGAAGGATGCTCCCTCCAGGAGGGCCATAGGTCCAGGGGACTCTTACCCTCAGGGCTCATGAAGCCTCAGAAGCCTCAGAATGACAGGTGTTCCCAGGGAAAACAGAGTGATGACCTGACTAGTGTATGCTCCAGGGGTGCAGGTACCTACAAAGGCGCCAGGGAGGGAAAGTGAAGGTTAGGCAGCCTTCAGGAGGTAAATTCGCCAAGAGCTCACTCTCCAGGAATGGAGAAAGAATGCTAACCCTTATTCAATTAAAAAAGAAACACCTAGGCATCCCAGGTGGCTCAGCAGTTTAGCACCTGCCTTTGCCTTTGGGCGTGATCCTGGAGTCCTGGGATCAAGTCCCACATTGGGCTCCCTGCATGGAACCTGCTTCTCCTATGCCTGTGTTTCTGCCTGTGTGTGTCTCTCATGAATAAATAAAAAAAATAGGGGATCCCTGGGTGGCGCAGCGTTTTAGCACCTGCCTTTGGCCCAGGGCGCGATCCTGGAGACCCAGGATCGAATCCCACGTCGGGCTCCCGGTGCATGGAGCCTGCTTCTCCCTCTGCCTGTGTCTCTGCCTCTCTCTCTCTCTCTCTGTGACTATCATAAATAAATAAAAATAAAATAAAATAAAATGTTAAAAAAAAGAAACACCAAAAAACACTGAATCCCAATAACCACAAGTACCTACATCTAATTTGCCAAGTCATTTGTAAATGAATACATTTGCAAATGTATTCCTTTAAAAAAAAACTTTTTCTTTAGGGACTCCTGCGTGGGTCAGTGGTTGAGCATCTGACTTTGGCTCAGGTCGTGATCCTGGGGGTCCTGGGATTGAGTCCTACATCAGGCTTTCCATAGGGAGGCTGCTTCTCCCTCTGCCTATGTCTCTGCCTCTCTCTCTGTGTCTCTCATGAATAAATAAATACAATCTTTAAAAAAAACTTTTTCTTGGGATCCCTGGGTGACGCAGCAGTTTAGCGCCTGCCTTTGGCCCAGGGCATGATCCTGGAGACCCTAGATCGAATCCCACGTCGGGCTCCCGGTGCATGGAGCCTGCTTCTCCCTCTGCCTGTGTCTCTGCCTCTCTCTCTCTCTCTCTCTCTGTGTGTGTGACTATCATAAAAAAAAAAAAAAAAAAAAAAAAAAAAACCACAAACTTTTTCTTTACATATACTTTTAGGTTGCATATACCCTTTTCCAAATCTCTAAATGTTAACATTTAAAAATATTTGCTCTTTTGCCTTGCTATCCGCCCCCCTCCCTTGAGAATACATGACCCCTCTACCCCTAAATATTTCAGTGTGTACTTCCCCCAAACCAGAGTTCTTTACAAGAACTAGTGCAGTTATCAAACTTAGGAAATTAACAGTATTACAGTATGTGAGTTAACCTGTACCTTTTATTCAAATTTCACCAATGGTCCCAGTGATGACCTTTATTGCATTCAGTGGTTTGTGTGCCTTTCCTTTCCTTTCATCTGGGACCGTTCTTCAGTATTTCCTCGTCTTTCACGAGCTTGATATTTTTAGCAGTGCGGGCCAGTTTTATTGCAAAATGTCCCTCAACTTGTATTATGCATTTGGGGCAGGAATAACTACTTAAGCAAAGCTCAGTTCTTCTCAGCAGACATCCTATTGGGAAGCTCATGGCGACCATCTATCTCATTACCAGCGATGTTAATTTTGGTTCCTTGGTTAGCATGGTATCTGTCAGATTTGTCCTCTGTAGAGTCATTGTGTTCTATCATTGGTAAGTATCGTGTGGGGGGATACTTGAGATTTTTGTAAAAGTGAACTTATTTTCCTCCCCACGTATGCTCCTCCCTCCATAGTCCACCTGGATGAATTGTACTTTCACCCATCCAGCTGCCCAAGCCAGAAACCGGTGAGTCATTACTCTTTCCTCCTCCTCCTCATCTTTCATATTTGATAACTAAATCCTGTAGATTCTGCCCTTTTAATGTTTTTCAAATTGATCTTTGTGCCTGTTTCTACTTTCAAATTGATCTTCGTGACCGTTTCTACTGCCACTCTTAGCTTCTTATCATCTCTCCCTGGACTTACTGAGACACACCTAAGTAGGCTGTCTACTTCCTGTCTATTCCTCTCCCCACCACTCCCCACTTTGCCACCAGAGTTGTCTTTCAAGAATGCAAATCAGCATTTTCTTACCTAAAAACCTTTAATGAAGAAGTTGCAAAGTGGAGGTTTTCTGGCATCAATGGGGACCACATGACACATGTGCTACAATTCTGTGGGCAGCTTGAGCTGCCATAACAAAATACCACAGACTGGGTGGCTTAAACAACAGAAATGTATTTTCTCACAGTTCTGGAGGCTAGAAGTCCGAGATCAAGGTTCTGGTTGATTCAGTTTCTGGTAAGAGCTCTCTTCCCGGCTTTCAGATGGTTCTTCTCGCTATGTCCTCACATGGCCTTTCTTTGATGTGTTCACGTGGAGAGAAAGCTGAACTCTCTGGTCTTTCTTCTTATAAGGACACTATAATGTCAGGAGCCCCATTCTTATGATTTCATTTAATCTTAATTATTTCCTTTGAAGGCTCTGTCTCCAAGTATAGCCACAATGTGGGCTTAGGGCTTCAGCACAAGAATGGGGGGTGGGGGGACAGACATTCATTCAGTCCATAACAAGCTTCCATAGCTTCCTTTCTCATACCCATGGCACACACTGCCAGTCACAGCATTCTTTCCTGCTGAATTTGAACAAGCCTCAGAACATTGTGTCCAGTTTTCTCAAGGTCGAAGTCTCTCTGGAAACTGGGTTGCATACATGTGATAGTTTCCCCCGGGAGCTACAGATAACCATGAGAGACTTGAATTCAGAGGACAGAAATAGGAGAAGACGTTGCTGGTGACAGTGGCAAGGCACAACAGAAAGACCTCAGGCAGTAGAGGTAAAGGCCCTAGCCACCATATCCTGTATAAACCGCAGTGTCTGTGTGTGTTGACCAGATGTGCAACCTGGGTGTTGTTTTTGGATGAAAAGTATTCCAACTTGACTCTTTGGTCCTCCAAGAGATTCTTCTTCTTCTTCTTCTTTTTTTAAGCTTTTATTTATTCATGAGGGACATAGAGAGGCAGAGACATAGGCAGAGTCCCTGTGGGGATTTGATCCTAGGACCCTGTGATCAGGACCTGAGCCAAAAGTAGATGCTCAACCACTAAGCCACCCAGGTGCCTCTCCAAGAGATTCTTTCTTAGTACCTTTAATGCATTTTTTTCCTGCTTAAACTAGCTAGCACACATTGTGTCATTTTAACAACAGATGCAATAGAAACATTCCTGCACTTTACATGCTGATGTGCTGAGCTCTTTGTGGTTCCCTAAATGTGCCAGGTGGTTCTCTGCAGATCTGCTGTACTCCAACTTCTCCCTTTGTCCAAGGTTCCCTCCTTACCCTATCCCCCCATGAAACCAGTTAGGAGGCTCTGGGCTACAAGTAACAAAAAACTGTCAAAAAATGACTTAAACTATTACAGTTTATTTTGTCTATAAAAAAAAAGTCCTGATGGGTCTTTAAAAATCAAACATAGAATTAATATATAATCTAGATATTCTGCTTCTGGATATGTACCCCAAAAGAATTGAAAGCAGGGTCTTGAAGAGATTTGTACAGCCATGTTATGGCAGCATTATTCACAATAGTCAAAATGTGGGACAAATCCAAGTGTCTATTACAGATTAATAGATAAGCAATATGTGATATATACGTATAATGGAATATTATTCAGTCTTAAAAAGGAAGGTAATTCTTTTTTAAGATTTTATTTATTTATTTATTTATTTGAAGCATAGACAGTATAAGTAGGGGGAGGGGCAGAGGGAGAGGGAGAGAATCTCAAGCAAACTCCTCACTGAGCATGGACCCCGACACCGAGCTCTCACAACCCTGAGATCATTGACCTGAGCCAAAATCAAGAGTTGGACACTTAACTGACTGAGCCACATAGGTGCCCCAAGACGAAAGGTAATTCTGGCACATGGTATACCATGGGTGAACCTTGAGGATATTATCTGATGTGAAATAAGCCAGTCACAAAACCATAAATACCATATGATTCTACTTTTATGATGTGCCTAGAGAGTCTAAGATTCTCACAGACTGCGCAATATTTTATTAGTCTCCGACTTTTTAGTGCACATAAAACACAGAAGAACATAGAAGGCACTTATTAAACATTTGATGAATGATGAATAAATGAATGAATGAATGAATGAATGAATGAAAAGCCAATGAATGAGATGGCCTCTTCAGAGAAGCTGCTAATAAATGAGCTTAGAATTCTGAATCTAAAACCCACAAGGGAAACCAGATTAGACCACATAACCATACTGGGCTGAGCCTGGGCTTTGCAGAAAGCTTAGGTACAGAGAAAAGTCACCGTCTCAGAAGTCAGATGAGGAAGGAAGAAAGGGAAGAGGCAAGGCCTGGGGTTTGCAATCCTCCCTCTGGGCTGGGGCTGTGTCTGTCACAAGCAGCTCGTTTTTGTCAGAGATAGCAAGGAGAGCAGAAGTTCATGGGTCGCGAACTATTGTCTTGTAGTGGGCTAGACTGAAACATCTTCAATTTCTTGTAGGTTGTTGTAGAAGCAACAAAACTTTGATTTTGTTACCAGTTGTTTTCATTTTTGCTATTACTATCTAATCTCCAGGCAGCCAAATGGGCCTGTGGCTACACATGGAGTCCTATTAACATCATTAACTGAAAGTTTTTGATCTTGCCTCCACCTTTCACTTGCCCACATAATTCAACTTCTCCCCCAATTATTTATTTTCCAAGAGTGCCCAAGGGGTAAGTTAGACTCACCATTGCTAGAGTGGAGGTTGCTTGGGTTTGTTACGTTTTTCCTTTCCTGCTCTAGCTTCCCTTTGCACTGTCTACCCAGGAAGTAGCTTGAGGGACTTTTGCCACTTCATGGGGCCTGCTGTGACAATGGTAAGGCCCAAGCCAAGAACATTGTCCTTCAGAGCTCACATAATTGCTTTCTGGGGTCAGCAAAACTGGTGAGAATTGCCATCTCTCCAGCTAGCCCCCAAAGTAGCACTACTTGGACTCAGAATCTCTCATAAAATCAATTCTTACCTCTGGTTCCTAATGCTTTCCATTGGCCCTCCAACGAGCCTAAGATGCCAGGTTGGAAACTGGAAGAGAGTTTCATATTATGGTTAACTCAACATATATTCCCCAACTCTTTTTCCTTTACTGCCTCCACTATGGAGGTCAGTAAAGCTAAGTATTGCCTTTCTGGCCACTCTGGCAGCTAGGATTAGTTACACAACCTCAGTAAACGTGAGAGGCTGTCCTCTTTGTGCTTCCAGAAGACTTTAGCTTTTCTTGGTAGAAGGACAGAAGAGCCTGTTGCCACACTGCTCCCTGTGGCCCCCTGCCTTCTTCTTCCATTGAACATGGATACAATGCCTGGAAATGCAACAGCTGTCTGGGGACTGTGAAAAAAAAAGGCCAAGAGAATTCTTGTCCCTGAAATCTTTGAGCATCTGCATCAGCTTTGAACTACATTCCTCTAGACTCCTTGTGAAAGAAAAAAAGAATAGATGCCTATTCATTCAAGGTACCATTTGTCAGTTAATGAAGCCAAAAGCACGATCCTAGCTGTTACAAGTCTGACTTTTGCACATTATGTGCTTTCTTATAATATGAAACCATCTCTTATAGTCCTGCTTGGCCATTCATTAATCACCCAATGGACACTGCTCACCACTGGTTGGCTCTGCTCACCATTTGCTGCTACTGGAGGAAGGAGTCAGGTCTCCACCAAAGTGATCGGGGTATCTTTTTTCTTTCTTTCTTTCTTTCTTTCTTTCTTTCTTTCTTTCTTTCTTTCTTTCTTTCTTTCTTTCTTTTCTTTCTTTCTTCTTTCTTTCTTTCTTTCTTTCTTTCTCTCTCTTTCTCTCTCTCTTTCTTTCTTTCTTTCTTTCTTTCTTTCTTTCTTTCTTTCTTTCTTTCTTTCTTTCGTGTGTGTGATAGAGGTATCTAAAGGCAGTTACTTTAGGTGGCATTTTGGCTAGGACCAGGCCTGGTATCAAGCTCCCTCTGGCACTGTGCCCTATCTCTAAGTTCTTGATATGGCCCTACAGAAAAATATAGAGGTTAAGGACAGCCCAGCCCTATATCTCTCACAGTGTGGACCCCAGTTTAAGGGCAAGTGCCTGAATAAACCTCCCTAGGCCAGGGCTGTTGGTAGTTTCTTAGGCAGCTGCTTCCCATCTTTAATTTAAAGGAGAGTGAGATCAAGAATACAACAAGAGAATGAAATCCTCTCACCTTACAACCTGTGTAAGTTTGTTGTTGCAAACTCTATTTTATGTAGTTCTAAAGACTCTGGCATTTATTTCACACGAGCATTTCTGCAATAGGACTGAATTCCAGGGCTAAGATATGGATATACAGCCACAAAAGAAACAGGAATTTTGATAAGCTGATGACCTATTTGAAATAATTGAGTCAAAGCGTCATCAAAACGTAAGAGCTTCAGTTTGTCATGTTATTGTTTGAAGCCACATAAGGTCCTCCTTAGAAGGGCACTCTAGGGCTGTCTGTGCAGAGATGGAGAAAGGGCTGATGGAGAGGGGGCCAGGGAGAGTAGAATCACAAGCCGAAGGCACTTACTACTGCATTTGTATGGCAGGTCAGATATACCACTACCCTTTAACACTGTTACCCCAAATGATCCTTCTTACTAGATGTCTCACCACACAAAACAAATACTTCTGTGAAACAAATTTCTGTGAAATTGCTGGGGGTCGGGGGATTTCTGAGGATCCTCTAGTATTGAGCAAAAGATGGAGAGGGACGATAGCTGCTCATACCGATCACACCTTAAATGTAATAGCTATTTTGTCTGTTGTGCTAATTTCATGTATTTTATATTGAGGATAAAAATATGTATTAAGGCTTTTCATGAATTTTCTAGAAACCTCCAAATATTCAACTTTATTTTTCCATAGGGCCTAGAATTCTTTAATAGGAATTATCATAACTTAAAAGTTTTTAGGAGTCCCAGATCTATGATTTAGCTACCATCATGTATATATTTAGTGCTATTGAAGAATTAATATCACCAACTTGAAAAAATGTTTAAAATGAAAAAAAAAATTAGTGTTCAGTAAGAGAAGATGTACGGAAACAATTGCCCCCCTCCATTTTCCTATACTAGGTTTTCTCAACTGTGGTGCTACTAACATTTTGGCTGGGATCATTCTTTGCTATTGGGAACTGTCCTATGCATCATAGGTTGTGTAGCATCATGTCTGGTCAACAGCATCCCCCAGTTGTGATCATCACAAATGTTTCCAGACATTGCTGAATGGCCTCTGGGAGGCATAACCACTCCCAGGTGAGTACCTCTGCTCTGTATGAATGCACCTCCTGTATAGTGGCAGGGTCATGTATTTGTAAACCTGTCAAAACTGTGAGCCATGTGGATCAGACCCTGAGTGGGAGGGGTCCAAAAAACTAAAGTCCTGATAGGAATTCTACTTTTTTTTTTTAAAGACATTATTATTTATTCATGAGAGACACACATACAGAGAGAGGCAGAGACACAGGGAGAGGGGGAAGCAGGCTCTCTTGGGGAACCCGATGCGGGACTTGATCCCGGGACCCTGGAATCACAACGTAAGCCAAAGGCAGATGCTCAACCACTGAGCCACCAAGGCATCCCAGGAATTCTACTTTTAATCTCAAAGAATATGAATGAGATCCAAGTATGCAATCTAGAGCAGCTCTTACCAAAATACCTTTCTTCTTCTCTAATATCCAACCATTATACTCCTCACTCTTTTCCTCCTGAATAGTGAGCTCTCCCATCCACCCATTCTCTCTCACCATCTCCCTCTCCTACATGATGCGTCTGAACATGTCCATGGTCCCTGCTCTCTGTGGCCCCTTGCAAGCGGAGTTTCTCTTGTATTCTTTCTCCTTTGCATTCTCCCTGTGTGGCTTATACCACTTCTATCCTTCTCCCATCCCCCTGCTTCTGCAGGTGACAGTCCCAAAGATCTGGTCTGGACCCTCCGAGCTCTTCTCCACAGTTGGGTGTGGGTGGATGGGAGGAACTGAACAGCTAAGCAGTAGCAAATTTAGCAACGGGGAGGAGGACGGGAAAAGCTGGCAACACTCGTATGTGTGAAGGGTTGCAGTTTTGTCACCCTCCTCACAAATGTGCAAAGAAGATGCAGCATTTTCATTTCTCTAAAATAGTTCTTGTCTTCCTTATGAGCCTCCAGCCACTGAAGAGAGAGAAAAATACTCTGGCACACAATTTAAATAGACATTTTCAGTAAATGGTCCTTCTCTTGAGGTAAGACATGCTTAGTCTCTGAGGTATCTGCATCCTTCTTTTCTGTCCTTTCAAGATGGTGTCCGGATTTTTGGTGGAGTTGTGGCTAATAGACCCTGCAGGGACAGGGAAAAGATAGGATCCTCAGATCCTTGCAGAATCTTCTACACCTTTGTGGATTTCTGCTGTGGGCGGGTGGTCTGGACACTGCCCGGGCTGTATCCAACCCATCCCTGGAAGTTCTGTGAGCACCATTGAGACTATAACTACAGTACATGGGGTCTGCTCCCACCTGCCCTGGAAGGCCTGCTTGTGCTGCCTGATGACTCAGCCTCTGCTCTGGCTGCTGCTACAGACCCCACATCCTCCATCTGGCAATTGATGAGGGTGTCCACCCCCAGTCCTATTGCTGATTCACCTTTTCCTTGGCCTGTGTGTGGAGGCCTATTGGCTCTCAACTCAGCTACTTTCCAGGCCTCTTCTCTGGAGCAGATGGGAACATCTTGGTCCAATTTATGCCATACTGGTCCTGGAGACAGCCCAGGATATTATATTCTACTTCTCTCCCAGCCGAATCATGCTATGCTGTTGAGTTAAACCTTGAGGTAGCCACTCCCAGGGTGGTGCCAGCCAACCTGCAAGGCCAGGGCCTCCCAGAGTTCCAGGGATGAAGTCTTTAGAAACTCTCATCCTTTCCTCCACCTACTTCACAAACCCTGCTTTGGGTGGAATCAAGAGAAGGGAGATTAGGCTCACCTCCAAAGCCTCAGCTACCTCTGTCTCCCTTTTTCCTAGATAGTCCACTAAAACTGATAGGGTGGGCGTTCCTCTTTCTCTTCTGATTTACTCCAGGACTTCCCTAGGCAAAACACCATGATCTAGTTGGCTTTTACTGTAATAACAAGAGGGAGAAAAGATTCTAGAAATTCTTATCCTTTCTTTTCCTCAAAGTCTTGCTTTTAAGGTAATCTGGCTGAAAAATTCAAAAATCTTATCTGGAAGCTGAGACTTAACTTTTTCTTTCTGTTTCTCTTTTTCTTTCCATTTGTCCTGTAGCAATCCTAAGCCTCCCTGAGACAACTGGAAACCTCTGCAAGTATTGGAGTGGAGGGAGGTCGGCAGAAGGGAATATAAAAGAAAGCAGCATATGTGGGTACTTCAAGACTATATTATTGGGACGCCTGGGTGGCTCAGGGGTTGAGAGTCTGCCTTTGGCTCAGGGCGTGATCCTGGAGTCCCGGATCAGGTTCCAAATCTGGCTCCCCGCAGGGAGCCTGCTTCTCCCTCTGCCTGTGTCTCTGCCTCTCTCTGTGTGTCTCTCATGAATAAATAAATAAAATCTTTAAAAAAAAGACTATTTTATCACCATGATATACATTGATGATTTTTCCTACCACATGTCATGTTCTAATGTGGTTGTTCCATTGAGGCCTGCAAGGCTGACACCGCAGCCCTGTGGGTAGACCGCGTCTGTCCAGTGAATGGCCGGAAGAAGACATAGGTCCTCAGACAGGAAACCAGAACTCTGAGGGCAAATCTTAACAGAGGAGAAAGGGCTCTTTGCTATCCTCGATGTCTCTTGGCCTCAATTCACAGGGCCCTCAGGGCTAGGACAGTCCTCCCATTTCCTCTCAAATGGAGCCAGGCCAGGGCTTGCAAAGGGAGACTTCTTTGTAGGGTTGTCCTTCTCTGACTCGACAACTCAAAAGATCCATGTAATAAAATGTTTTTAATGTGAGGACCAATGTAAAGTTATCAACTTATTTTGCCAAGCAAAATGTTAGAAACAAGCCACTATTTATATCATCGATGTTCTTTTTTTTTTTTTTTAAGGACTTTTAACACTTAAAAAGTTGGTAATTTTGTTTTAAGGAAGGCATCAGTTATCGATGAGGGAGAAAGCCACTTCAGATGCCTGGAATGGTGTGGGGGGAAGGCATGGAACAGAGGCAGGAAAGAGAGATAGGCAGTGTCTATTCCAGGGGTGGTATTTGTCTATATTCCTTGCCTACTGGATTTGCACCAGGGCCAGTGGGAAGGGGGACTGAAAGGAATATAGGGCATGTCATGGAGATCCTTGAATAATGAGGTAAGAAACTAAAAACTCAGCTTTGAGAGAGCTAGAGTTTCTGGCTGTTTCATGGGAAGGGAATTGCCATGAAGAAAACCATATTTGGGAAATTGAAGTTATGGGTTATGTGCCACCTCTGATGAAATTACTGCCTTTTGTGGGAGAGAGGCTAGAGGAAGGAAAGGGATTTTGGAGAGAAAGGATGGGACCCATTCCATACTTTGACTTAAGCATAACATTTCATGGGAGATGAATGGGACACTTTTTCTCTGTCTGTTGCTATCGTGTCTGTTGGTTACCATCCCATGGCAGGAGTTATTTTAAGAATGTCACAGATACTCCTAATAACTTAGTAGATATGTACAGGGTAGATTTTAACATTTTAGACAATTCCTCTCTTATTCTGTACAGAGCTTGGTTCTTACAAATGCACTCCTTCTGCCTTGATTCACCTTGTCCTAATGTCCATATCATTATATGGCTTATACTTTTCCTTTGGTTCACTTATCATAATAAGTGATTATTATGATTAACATGATTACATCGTTACGTCATCATCACATCATTAATGTCAGCATTTCGGTAATGTTTGTTTCCTCTGCTAGACCATAGGATACAAAAGAAGAGGGTCCCAGTATCTCCTTCACTATCATATCTCCAGTAACAAGCATGGGGCCTTATCTGTGACAGGTACTCAGTAAATATTTATTGCCTGAGTAAATGAACTTACCTTTAGGAAGAATGACTGGAATCATCCTCATCAAATACATTTTACTAAGTGCTAAGTGCTTGTGGGCTCCTGGGTTATATTTTGTCACAGTGTGAGGTTCTTGAAGGCCACAATCAAACACAGTCAAATAACGGATCCCGTGATCTCTGCTACAGGAAGTGGTCTCGGTGGTTGGTGGCGGCCTTCTTTCTCCAGCTCGTGTTCCGAGGCAGAGTGCTAGAGTAGTGCCACCTGTTGGGTAAAACAGAATATCCAGCTTTTTACCCAATGACCTAGCCCTTTACAAATAAACATATGGTAGTCCTAACTTTTGCTGATCCAGGATCTTTTCTGGTATTTTACAATTTTATTTGTTTTGCATTTTTAAATTTGGTTTCATTTCATCAGCCAAACTTACTTTTTTCTTACCTCTTTTAAACAGTAGCTGTGTTTACTTACTTATTTTTTTAAAGATTTTATTTATTTATTCATGAGAGACCTAGAGAGAGGCAGAGACATAGGCAGAGGGAGAAGCAGGCTCCCTGTGGAGAGCCCATTGTGGGACTGGATCCCAGGACCCTGGAATCACGAACTGAGCCTAAGGCAGATGCTCAACCACTGAGCCACCCAAGTGTCCCACATAGCTGTGTTCAATGCCATTGTCTACACTTCAGATAAAGAAATATTCTATAATAAATCGTAGTCAAATATCTATTATACAAGTGTAGTCAGGAATGGAACAATTAATAAAACTGCCTTATGTGCTATGCATGAGTCACTTGCAGATACAGCTATTTGGGAGAGAAGTCCATTCTATAGTGATGGTGTGGCAACACTTTCATCAATAGAAGATTATTGAAAAGAAACAAGAACATGCAGTTCTTCAGTCATGAGTGTAAACATCTGTTGTTATGCTGGAAAACACGAACATAACGGTTAACAGAATCTTGGCCAAATACATTATTAATTACGTTTCATAGGGACACATATTATTTTGGGGGGGACACATATTTTTAAACACTATATGTCAAACACATACACACACCTTGGCCTATTTGTCCACTTTAGGAGAAATGCTTATTGACTTAAATGATGTTGAGTACCCATGGTCTCGTCAGTGGTTTTATTAAGCCAGTGTTAAAGTGGAATTGTTGGCTTGTATATCTCTACTTGTGGATTTCCAAACTCTTTTTCAAAGTTCTGTGTTTTGGTATTTGATATTTTGTCTTTTATTTCCTTTTCTGTCTCCTGGTACTGTATCAGAAGTGGAACCTCTATATGATCCTTTTGTTTGGAAGAATGAGAATAGGAGCATGTTTTCTTCTAGCTGATTCTAGGAAATACTTACACACAGTCATTTGTGTGTATATGTGATGGACTGATATTTCCACCTAGTCTCCCTGTGTGTGTGTGTGTGTGTGTGTGTGTGTGCAGCCTTGTTTGTAGTGATCTCATCACATAGAAATTTGTCAATATTTATTGGCCCATACTCAATCTTGTCCTTTGTGATAATTGTCATCATTTTGGGGCCGAGAATATCTTTTGCTTAAAGATCAGATGTAGGTGCACTTAGTTTTTGTTTGTCTGATTTTATTTTTTCCATTATACTCTATAATTCATTTGAAATTTATTTTAGTATATTGTTGGAACCAAACTTCACATTTCCCCCAAATAGGCAATAATCTCAACACCATTTGTTTAATAGACCATTTACTTTTCATTGGTTTGTGTTCCTTCTTTTGTTATAAACTATATAATTTTATATGTAATTACCAATTTTATAACTTTCATTTCTGTTCCCTTTATTTTTAAATTTTTGTTTTTTAGAGAGAGAGAGAGAGAGAGAGAGAATATATGCATGCACACGCATATGCACATAAGCAGTGGGGAGGAGGAGCAGAGAGAGGGAGAAAGAATCTTTTTTTTTAAAGATATTATTTGAGAGAAAGTGCGCATGCGTACACACAGTGGAGAGAGGCAGAGGGAGAAGCAGACTCTTCACCAAATAGGGAGCCTGATGCAGGGCTCGATCCTAGGACCCTGGGATTATGACCTGAACTGAAGGCAGACACTTAACTGACTGAGACACTCAGGCGCCCAGGGAGAGAGAATCTTAAGCAGGCTCCACATTTAGCAAGGAGCCCAACCCAGGGCTTGATTTCACAAGCCTGAGATCATGACCTGAGCCGAAATCAAGAGTGGGATCATCAACAAACTAAGCCATCCAGGGTGCCCGACATTTCTGTTCCTTTTTTTTTTTTTTTTAAAGATTTCATTTATTTATTCATGAGAGACACACACACACACAGAGGCAGAGACACAGGCAGAGAGAGAAGCAGGCTCCATGCAGGGAGCCTGATGTGGGACTCGATCCGGGGACTCCAGGATCACACTCTGAACCAAAGGCAGATGCCCAACCACTGAGCCACCTGGGCATCCCCATTTCTGTTCCCTTAAGCAGCCTGTCAATTTACTGTGCCAATACCACACATATTTGACCGCGATAACTATTTAATACCTTTTCATACCTCAGTCTTCCTCATTACTATTACCTTTGAAATTTATCTTACCTATTCTTGTTTTTCTTCCAGATGAACTGTTAGAATCATCTAGCCACATCTCAAAATACAATGAATAGAATTTTGCTTTACCCCCTTACATCTTATTCAACAAGTATTTGTTAAGAATTGATATAGAGAAGCTAATGAATGTTGACCAAATAATGGCAGTAACATTTCTAAGTCTCTATTTCCTTATATTGCAAAGTGCTTTAAATGTTCTAAAAGATATTTCCTATAATATTGTTCATCAAGAAGTTTCAGAATATTGACATCTGTATGTTTTATTTGGAGAAATGTCTGTTTTTGTTTTCTGCCCATTTTTTAAAAAAGATTTTATTTATTTACTCACAAGAGACAGAGAGAGAGAGAGAGAGAGAGAGAGAGAGAGAGAGAGGCAGAGACACAGGCAGAGGGAGAAGCAGGCTCCATGCAGGGAGCCCGACATGGGATTCGATCCCAGGACCCCAGGATCATGCCCTGGGCCAAAGGCAGGCTCTAAACTGCTGAGCCACCCAGGGATCCCAAGCCACCCAGGGATCCCCTTCTGCCCATTTTTTAATCGGATTATTTGTTTGGGAGACATTGAGTTGTATAAGTTCTTTATATATTTTGGATACTAACCCTTTACCTGACATGTCATTTGCAAATATCTTTTCCCATTCTGTAGGTTGCCTTTTAGTTTTGTTAATTGTTTGGATTTAGCAAGATTTTGCTTATTGAATTTTTTTAAAAAGATTTATTTATTTGAGAGAGAGAGAGAGAGAGAGAGAGAGAGCGCCAGGGGAGAGGCAGAGGGAGAATGGAGAGAGAGAGAGAATCTTAAGCAGACTTCACACTAAGCATGGAGCCTGTTGCAGGGCTCCATCTCACAATCCTGAGATCACGACCTGAGCCAAAACCAAGGGTTAGAGTCTACTGACTGAATCACCCAGGCATCCTTGTTTGTTGAATTTATAACTGTTTTATGGAATAACTGAAATGCCTGAGAGGATTTGACATTAAATTTGTAAACATTGCTTTAAGTGTTTTAAGGGTATTTACTTAGTTCAATCTATATAAGTAGTTATTTGTTAGGGGGATATAATCTTTTAACTTCATAAGTTAATGGAACATTAGCTCAAGAATGAGATACACACACATACACACATACACACATATTTGACCACAATAACTATTTAACACCTTTTCATACCTCAGTCTTCCTCATTACTATTACCTTTGAAATTTATCTTACCTATTCTTGTTTTTCTTCCAGATGAACTGTTAGAATCATCTAGCCACTTCTCAAAATACAATGAATAGAATTTTGATTTACCTTGTTAAGAATTGATATAGAGAAGCTAATGAATGTTGACCAAATAATAATGGCAGTAACATTTCTAAACATTTTCTAAGTAACATTTCTAAAGATAATTATTCTTATTTTTATATTTTTGAACATCTAGATTTATGAATAGAACAACTATGTTGATAGGTGACTTTGAACTTACCTTTTTCTGACTTAAATGAACTGAATATTGATTCAGACACATGTTAATGTGTATATTTCTTTCCATGCTCCAAAATCTACTCTGGACATTAAATCTCAGTTGGTAGTAAGATACCCAACTCATCTAGGTTTTCTGGGGACTACTTTGGTTTCAAAACTGAGAAGCTTGGCCAACTGGGGCAGTAAGTCACCATTACTGGCAGATAGTCCTCTGACCTTTGCAACAGCCCTGTGGCAATCTGATGTGAAATCTGTGTGCAGGGTTATCATTCCCATTAACAGAGGCAGCAACTGGGCTTAGGGAAGTTAACATGGCTTGGTCAGGCCACAGTTTAGTTTATAATTTATTCACCTTTCTCATGTCTTTTTTTTTTTTTTTTAACCTAATGTGATTGGTTATTTCTGAGGTCTTCCTTCCTTCCCCAGTAGAGAACTTGGTTTCTTCTTTCTAAAATAAATGAGTTTTATTTTCATCTGGAGAAGCCACTGTCTAGAATTAACTTCAGCAGTAATCCCTACAAATTCCTTTGTAGAGACATTCAGGAGGTTGACAGCCTTTGCAAGATGAGTAGAAATAAAGATTACAAAGATGTTCAGGGCAACAAAAATAATTTTGTTGATTATTTAAAATATGTTACTACTTATAATTAACTTCTTAATACATTTTTAGTGAGATATAATTCACACAACATAAAATTCACTCAAGTTGTCATTCAATGCTTTTTAGTATCACAGTTCTACAACCACCATCACAATAAATTTTATAACATTTTCCTTACCCCAAAAGGAAGCTCCATACTTGTTAGGAGTCACTCTCCATTTCTCCTCAAGCAGCCCTGACTAATTGCTGATCTACTTTTTATCTTTAAAGATTTACCTTCTGTGGATATCATCAAAATTAAACATTCTTGTGTTTCAAAGGATATTATCAAGAAGATGAAAAGAGAACACTCAGAATGGTGGAAAATATTTAAAAATCATTTATCTGATAAAGGACATATCTAGAATATATAGAAGAACCATGCAATATGTAATCTTCTGTGTGTGGCTTCTTTCACTTGACATGTTTTCAAGGTCCATCCATGCTGTAGCATGCATCAGTACTTCACCCGTATGGCTGAATAATATTCTGCAGTGTGGTTATACCACATTTTATTTAGCCTTTCATCAGTTGATGGACATGTGGGTTGTTTATTCTTTTTGGCCATTATGAATTATGCAGCCATAAACATTGGTGTACAAGTCTGTGTGTAGACGTATACTTTCATTTCTCTCGAGTATATATACCCAGGAGTGAAATTGTTGGGCCCTATAGTAACTGTATGTTTAATATTTGCGGAACTGCCGGACTTTTTCAAAAAAGGTTGCACCATTTTACATTCCCATCAGCAGTGCATATTTCTGCACTGCTGAAATTTTTTAAAAGATTTTATTTATTATTCATGAGAGACACAGAGAGAGAGAGGCAGAGACACAGGCAGAGGGAGAAGCAGGCTCCCCATGGGGAAGCCTGATGAGGGACTTGATCCCAGGACCCCAGGATCATGACCTGAGCCAAAGACACTTAACCACTGAGCCACCTAGGCACCCCTGAAGTGGTATCTCATTGAGGTTTTGATTTGTATTTCCCTGATGATTAGTGGTGCTGAACATCATTTCATGGGCTTATTAGCCATTTGTATATTTCTTTGGGAAAATGTCCACGTAGATCATTTGCCCATTTAAAAATTCGGTTATGTGTCTTTTTATTATTGAGTTGTAATTGTGCTTTATATATTCTAGATATGTCCTTTATCAGATATATGATTTTTAAGTATTTTCCACCATTCTGAGTGTTCTCTTTTCATCTTCTTGATAATATCCTTTGAAACACAAGAGTGTTTAATTTTGATGATGTCCAGTGTATCTATTTCTTGTTGTTGCTTTTGCTTTTGGTGTTATATTTAAGATATAATTCACTTTTAAAAGTTACCATGAAGGATGTCTGGGTGGCTCAATTGGTTAAGCATCTGCCTTTCACTCAGGTCAAGATCCCAGGGGCCTGGGTTAGAGTCCAGGGTTGAGCTCCCTACTCAGTGGGAAATCTGCTTCTTCCTCTGCCCCTCCTACCTGCTCATGCTCTCTTTCTATCAAAAATGAATGGATAAAATCTTTTTAAAAATCATCTAGAAAAGTTAACATGATATGAAAATATTAGTTATATGATAAAAATGAATACATTGTATATATATTTATATGTTATGTATTTTATACTGTAAAAATTTTTTTATGTTAGCTTATAAAATATGTTATATTTTATATAACACATATATTTTGTATATGTACAAAATAACTGAAATATCTTGAGCTCATATGTACATACTTAGTAACTAGAAATCCAGAAAACAAGGTACGACCTTAGACTCAAATGCCATTGAAGAACAGAGGCATTTTCTTTTTTTTTTTCACTTAACTAGATTACTATTTATTATGAAAGGACATAGTTAAGGAACAGCCAAATGGAAGAGATACTCAGGGCAAGGTACAGAGTAAAGGGCATGAGGCTTGCATGCCCTCCTTGGGCATGCGCCACTCTCCCTGCATGTCCATGTTTGCCAGCCTGGAAGCTCTCCAAGTTCTGTGCTTTTGGGTTTTTGTTGGTTTGTTTGTTAAAGAGGCATTTTCTATCTGGGGCAATTGCTTTAGAAGTTGGAGGAGGAGGGATGGAATTAAAGGTTTGGATTTTATCCATGTGAATGGCAACACTGTTATAACAAGGATTTTAGAGGTGCCGGGGTGGCTCAGTGGTTGAGCATCTATCTGCCTTTGGCTCAGGTCGTGATCCCAGGGTCCCAGGATGGAGTCCCACACTGGGCTCCCTGCAGGGAATCTGCTTCCCCCTCTGCCTATGTCTCTGACTCTCTGTGTCCCTCATGAATAAATAAATAAAATCTTAACAAAAAAAAGACATTAAATTTGGGAAACTTTTGTGAGCATCTGTGATATGAAAATAATTTTCACCTGGAAGAGGGTTAAGTCCAGAAAGCACCATGAAGAGGTTTTTTGAAATTAAGGGGGAGAAATTCATAGCTTTACTCACAAGTACCATGAAACAGATTTGGTGAATTCTTTAAAACCAGAATCAGTAGAAATTTGTTTTTCTTAGGACTGGACACTAGATGTCTCAGTTACATTGAGTCTGCAATGAGAAAAAGAGAAATTAAAAAAAAAAAAAAGATTGGCACATAAACGTGAACTATATAATCTTGTATATGGTGTAGCTTTTTATTTTGGGCTATTGGAATTTAATTTCAGTGCAACTTTCCTTGAAACTAGGCTACAGATAGTTATTACCTTTGAGATTCTTAACTAAGAACTCATTAAAATGTTGGTGATGTCCTGTAATTTCCTGGCTGAGGAAATTAAAAGAAGGATATTTAGAGATTTGTTAAGAGACTTAGATGAAAGTGGAATTAGAAATCAGGGAAGAACCAGAAATTACCAGTTTCTATATTGTCCTCTAGAAAGCAGCTATTTCCACTGGGTACTTTACAAGATTTTTGTTAATAGGAAAGAAGAAAGTGAGACAGATACATTTAATGGAAGTATGATATGGAGAGAGAAGCACTGGATTAGGAGCCCAAAAATATGATTTTTTTACATAGTGAAATCACTGGCTTTTAGGTTCCAAGATGCCAAATGCCTTCCACTGGGGCCTTGTTTTCCTCCAGCCTCTAGGGGGAGTTCAATATTCTTTTCCTGGTGGAAGAATTCGAGAACCAATGGAATTCTCAGCGCCAATATACAACTTACAATTGTTTTTTGTAATGACAAGTAAAATAAATGCATATCTATGAAACTATGAAATGTTCATCTATGTGTTCCTGAAACGATCTTGTGTGCCTCCAATGGTACACATCTTCTGTTCTGGGGAAGTGGACCTGGGGGGAGGTATTGCAGCAAACGTGGAGACAAGGAGAAAGGATGAGGGAGACAGCAGAACACTAAAGAAGGCAGAAAAGAGGCCAAGAGAGCCCATGACAGTCATAATGATCGAGCATGTACCAGTTCTTTCACCCAGTGGGTCCCATGCACTCTTCCCAAACCTGGGAGGGAAAAGAGTGGCACCCATGTGGACTCAGGGTGATCCCTAGGGGTGAGTTAATCACAACAGGTACAACTCACTCTCTGGAACTCTGGCCCTGCCGCTTCTCTCCTACTCACGCACATCCACCAATCCTGATCTCCTCTAACACCCCCCTCTCCTCCACACACATACACACTGCATCCAGGGTAGCCGTGGTCCTGCCCACATAACTGTAGAGAAAGGGTGGGAATAAAAGGCTAATTGTTAGTACATGAGCCTCTTAGGTGACATTTTTGGTACTTCCTGGGAAATCACCCCTTGCCCTCAACCTCTGGCCCTCCCAGGATCATTGCCCACCCCCACATGCCTCCCTCACAGGACCATTTATCCAGGCTCATGTGGGTGTGCTCTTGAGGTGGAGCTAGCAAGGGAAGTTGAAGGGTACTCAGTTCTGGTCCCAGACTGCTGAGTTTCACTAAGAGGGAACAAGTGATGACTGTTCCGTGAGGCCACACAATGAGCTGCTTTCTCCCAGAGCCATGACCTTTACCCAGGAAGAGGCCGACACACTTATCAAGTCTCTACATTTGCTGGAGAGAATCTGTTGTAAACAGAGCAAGAAGGCCTTCATTGTCACCAATGGCCTCTAGAAGCCACTAGAGCTTTTTATGCAGAGCCCTTAGTTGCCTGGTCAATGGCTATCATCCACTTTTACTGTGGAAATGGATTATTTAAAGTTAAAAAATAATTTACTTAGTTGAATTTGGATTGGGCTGGACGATTGCCAATGACAGCCAATGTGGCCATGCTATAGAAGATGTCTTCTCCTTCCATGCTCAAAAAGCCCCGATTTTGTACAGTTAATTGGTGACAAGGAGTCAATCCCAGAGGATAACCGTTCTTGCAACCATGCCTTTCCTCCTTGCCAGGGATTGGTCTAGACTGTGGATTGCTGAAAGGTAGGGAGAAAATGCTGCCATGCTATCTTTTCTTCTTGGTTTTGGACTTGTGTGAGGGCCTGCTGCTCTGGCCACCTTCTGTAGAGTGTAGGTATTATAAGCAGTTGACAGAGGTGAATAAAGGCCCAAGTCCTTGTTGATACAACTGAGCTTTGGAACTGCCTACTTCGGGACATCTTGTTAAGTTGGGTTTTCTATGGATTGCTGTCCAAAGCATCCTAACTGATACACATGCTTTTCCCCCAGCTGATCTAATATTATCAGGCATAACACAAACCCTTCAGCAAACACTTTATAAACACTCTGGTTTCCTTACAGCTTAAAGCAAGATGTTGGACTCCAGAGGATTTCCAAGCAGTTTGATTGTGCAGTTACACGACAGTGAAACTGGTAATTGATTTGAACAATAAGCATCAGGCTGGATGGCCAGGGAATCCTCTTTCCTGTCAAGACAATAGCCTGATTACTTCAAAACCAGCTTTCTTCTTTGTTTAGTTCTTTTTGCCTCCCTGAAGCATTTGGAATGGAGATCCATCCACTTCTCCATTCATCCAGTAAATACCTATTAAACCCTCTCCATGTGGTCATTTACCAGTGTGGCTGTGATGGGTTCCCTGATTCCTCTCATCCAGGTGCTGTGTTCACTGTGATGACTGTGGCAGTGGCGTGGGCCAGGGGCTCTTCGGTCAACAGCCTCCTGTTCCCAAAGCTGGGCTCTTCTGGAAGTAGTGTCAGAGGCAGTCCCGGGGAAACAGCCTAACAAAGATTTATCTGGGGCCAACCACACAGTGTCAAGGTATCAGGTGTGCAGAAAAGGACTCATTGCACCAGTGATATAGGTGCTACTGCATGAAAACATCCAGAACTCAGGGGGTCACTGGCTTGGAAGAAATCTCTGAGAATTGCTGCCTCATTAACATTCACCTGACAGATGAGGACTACAGACCCAAAGAGAACAGATCACTTGTTTTTCATATGCTAAATCCATCAAGCTGTATACAGTTAAGCTTTGTGCACTGTACTGTGGGTATGTTTAACTTCAGTAAAAAAAAAAAAAAAAAAAAAAAAGGAACAAAAGCAGAAATGACCCTAGATAATTCTTTTTAAAGTTTATTAATTTAAGTAATCTCTGCACTAAAAGTGGGACTTGAATTCATGACCAGAGCAACAACCTCCTATGACTGAGCCAGCCAGGCCCCCCCACCCTAGGTATTTTTTTTAACCATCTCTTAAAAAAGGAATAAAGGCAGAGCTTTGCATAAAGGGAAAAACCAGTGACACTTTACATATTTAAATTAGTAATTATGGGAACGATCCAATTAATTTCTCATCTCTCTCCTGCTAGAAGCTCTTCTACATCTAAGGTTGAAGTTTTAACTTCAGTGTCAACGAGATGCTTCTAAATGTGTTTTGTTTTCTGTAGTAATAGGAATGCTGGCATCTCTGTGTTGATCTTAGAGTTTCAGATGCATTGCCTTCAAGCCGTTGGCTCCCACTCTGGGGTCAGGAATGGTCACAACGATTCAGAATGGTCTGGATAGTTTGTAAGGGGCAAGCATCAGGGGACTTTAGGAGCCAGGGCAGCTTGCCTTGGCCAGCTGGTTTTATCTCAACCTCAATACAAAGGTCAACTTCAATACAAAGCATCCTAAGGGTATCAGATGTCAGCAGTGGGTCAGAGAACACTTAACCTCCCCTCTCGCCCAGGAGGTGCAAGAGTGCAGTCTCCATGAGCACAAGGGGGAATTTGTTGGCTTCCAGAAAACCCAGGAGTAAAATTAACTCCAGGTATGGCTGCATTCAGGGCTCAAATAGTGCCATCAGCACTCAATTTCCCTCCATTTCCAGGTTCTTCCACTGGATGAGTTACGAACTCAGGAGCTCCAGGTGGTTCCACAAAGCTCCAGTCCCCCCTGGTGCTGACAAGAAGGCAGTTGGGTCTCCTTCTCTTTCTGCCCCTCCCCATTGCTCATTCTCTCTTTCTCTCTCTCAAATAAATAAACCGAATCTTAAAGGAGGGAGGAGGAGGAGGAGGAGGAGGAGGAGGAGGAGGAGGAGGAGAGGAGGAGGGAGAGGAGGAGGAGAGGAGGAGAGGAGGAGGAGGAGGAGGAGGAGGAGGAGGAGAGGAGGAGGGAGAGGAGGAGGGGGAGGAAGAGAAGGAGGAGGAGGAGGGAGAGGAGGAGGGAGAGGAGGAGGGGGAGGCCGACGGCCACCGGGCTCTGCAGCAGTAGCTCGCACTCCTTCAGCTCCAAGCCCAGCGCCGGGAGGAACCGCCTCTCTCCGAGGGTTCCCAGGAATCTTAAGTCTCATTGGCGCTGAGCGGGTCACATGCACAATCCTGAGCCACTCGCTGTGACCCTGGAAGTGCGATTGAGTAGCTGAGGCTTAGGTCACTTGCTTCTTGCTCGGCGCTCTTCCCAGACAAGTGGGTGGTTCCCTTGGCTTCCCGGGGTGTCCTGCTGCCGCTGTAACCCCTGCACCTCCCGGTTTTCCGGGGCCATCACGTATCTGTCGCCCAGGGGCTGTGAGGTGCAGTTACCCGGCTGCCAGGGCGCAGGGGCGGCTACACATCCCGCGGCCTGGGAAGCTGGCGTCTCCCTTGGCCTCTGACGCCGGGAGCACCTCAGCCCCCGCCCCCTCACCCCCCAGTATCGGTGGGCGCTGTCCTATTGCAATTCAGTGGTTTTTAGGTGCCCTACTACTCTCTGCCCCATCCTACAGATGCAGTTTCTTCCCCCTGCATTCTTTTTTTTTTTTTTTAAAGATTTTATTTATTTATTCATGAGAGACAGAGAGAAAGGCAGAGACACAGGTGGAGGGAGAAGCAGGCTCCCCGTGGGGAGCCCTATGCAGGGACTCGATCCCGGGACCTCAGGATCACGACCTGAGCCAAAGGCAGATGCTCAACCGCTGAGCCACCCAGGCGTCCCCTCCCCTCCCCTCTTAATGGACGCATGACCCCTCGTAGCATCTCTTGCCACTACAGAATGCTGGCAAACTGGTCCCATGTATGCAGCTGCTGTCCACGGGGAGCCCTGGGCTCACAGGTGGCTGCTCAATGCCTCTCATTCTTTGCAGGCGGCCACAGGACCCTCGCCCTTGCCCTTCTCACTGGCTTGTACCGCCCCACGCCATACACAGCGCCCATCCCTGCATCATAGGGGTCTCTGTCCGTGTTACCTTCAGGCGCATGTCTGTGTGTGTGTGTGTGTGTGTGTGTGTGTGTGTGTGGTGGGGTGATTCCTGGTCCCAGGAATCCAGGCAAGAAGCAGCTATAACTAGCTTCCGGATCGGGCTGCACCTGGTCAGATGCCATCCAAGGTTGGAGGGGACCCTGCTGCTCTGTGTCACATGTTACTGCCTGTCTTATTCCGAGGATTACCTTAATGTTAAACTAAAGACTCAGATTTGGGCTATGAAAGGGTAGGTAGGGCAGCCCGGGGGGCTCAGCGGTTTAGCGCCGCCTGCAGCCCAGGCCCTGATCCTGGGAACCCGGGATCTAGTCCCACGTCGGGCTCCCTGCATGGAGCCTGCTTCTCCCTCTGCCTGTGTCTCTGCCTCTCTCTCTATGTCTCTCATGAATAAATAAATAAAATCTTAAAAAAAAAAAAAAAAGGGTAGGTAGCAGTGAGAAAAAGTGTCCACGGCATGCACGCACCTTGCTAACGCGCCACTGGGGTTATTTCCTTCAATATGCCAAGCAGGGAGCAAATGAATGGACAGGAAGGAGCAAGAATCGGGGAGGGCGGGGACCTACCCTGCGGCCTCGGCGGCTGCCGAACCCCAAGCCGGCGCGTCAGTGACCTCTGCTGGCAAGAGCTTCCCTCCGGTCGGCACAGAGGTGGAGGCCCCTCCTCGGTCTGCGCGTCTGGTTCGGTCTCCTTGAGAGAGAAGGCGCAGGGCTGAGGCCTAGCGAGGGCAGGGCCGGCTGGGCTTTCAGGCTAAAGCTGTTACAAGGGCTGTGGAGGTTACAGCAGGTGGCAATTTAGGCATAGATCCTGCCCGGGGGTCCCCCAGCTTTCTCTCAAATGCTGACAGCTTGTTTACATTATCCACTTTGCACTTATAAACATGTTTTCTTCTTTTTTTTTTTTAACAAATATGTTTTCAAAAAGAATGCATTCAAAGACAAGTTGGGCATAAACAAGTTTAGAAAGTTTCTTAAGAACACTTTTGCAAATTGGCGAAGGGAGGTGAAAACGCTGTCAAAACAAGTACACTTTTTAATGTGTAGTATGTGTCGGGGGGTGGGAGGTGAGGTCTCCTTTACAAATACCTACTCAAATCACACACTTTGCGTTGTCCCACGCCATCCCACCCAAAGATATGGGGGAAATGCTGTCATGAGACAAGGCCTGAGCCCACCCCTAAGCCAGGCGGGCCTTTTAACAACTGTCCAGGTACATCTGTGTGGGACATTTGGGGAAGGAAAGCTGCCCAGCAAGGCTGGAAGCCACATAGCAGGTGTCAAGGCTCCTGTGGATGCAGCTATTGACCTCCTCCCTCAGGACCTCGTGGTGGGCACTTGAGGGCCTCTCCCAGCCCACCCCGCCTTCTCTGAATGTTGGGTTTGCCCTCAGGATTAGGCTTCTGCAGTCTCCTAAGGGGGCTCAGTCCCTTTAACCAGAGCTAATTGGATCCGGACTAAACCGACCAAGGGGAACCAGTGTCTTCAGTAGAGGGGGGAGGGAGGCAGGAATCAGACATCCTTTTCCAGAAACTGGCAATTAGCACCCAGGGATGGCCGTCTCTGTCTGATGGACACTGCCTGTGAGGTCCTGTCAGCTGGCCAACGTCTTGTGCTGCAGCCAGGGAGAGGCAGAGAAGGCTGGGAGCACAGAGAGAAGGAATAAAGGTGGCATGAAGGGGGCCTGGAGATGAGGGGAGGTGCTTCCCGGTCCAACTTTCCCATCCGTCCATCTTAGGTTCTTCTCGTTTCCTCCCTACATCCCATTTTTGTCTAAACAACAGGGGACCCTGCAGACAGGAGCACTTCTGTTCAGCTTGCATTTAATACAGAGCAAAATGAGTCTGAAGACTTTTGCTCAAGAGCTCAGGATTTGAATCACATTCATCCAAACTACCAGGAACTTCAGAACGGAGTGGGGCTTCTGTTTATTGGCGTTTCTGGGTGAGAGTTAAGCAGGAAACTCTTTCCCTGTTTGATTCCATCTTTGTTGTAAAAATGGTCTAAAATGCATGAATAAAGAAAAGACTGGAAACAAACGTTTAACAAACTCCTACAAGGGAGTGCTATGTAGGCATTAAAAGAATGAGACAGATGGATCCACGTGCCCCTTCCCCACCCGGAAGGTTCTCCATGATATATTGTTAAATTAAATAAAGTATTAAACACTATGTGTACTTACTGTGTTCTCGTTTGTGTAAAAAAAAAAAAAAAGGAAATAAATTTATATAAGTTCATATCCTACATAGAGAGCTAATATAGAAAATATACATATATGCTCGGGTATGCATACGATGTCTGTGGAGGACTCCCCAAGGTGGGGAATAGTGCATGCTTCCAGGGAGAGACCTAGGGGCCGAATGAGAGGGAAACTTATTTTTCTCTGTCTACCTTTTCGTTGTATTTGGAAAAAAAAATGTTCTTTTACCATATATATGTACTAGCTCTTTAAACACATTCACATGAATGCATTAGCCTGCTTTCCCCTTTTATCACATATGGTGCAGTCACTTCTGTTAACCGAGAGAGTTCCTGGAAATTGGCCTAGAAAGGTCTTTATAAATGTCCCTGCAGCTGGGCTCACCTCTTCTAATGTGTTTGCATTCATCTGTAAAAGTCGATGAATGATCAAATAAAAGTGAGGAGTGGAGGCTCAGTGTTCCTTGAGCAGCACGAGTGAGGGGGGGCCGGGAAACGGGCAGGGGTAGAGTCGGGGTGGCAGCCAGTCAATATCCGAGCTGGAGGATGTGACAGGAAACTGGGTTCTCATTTCCTATGTAGATTCTCACCACTCTGCAGAGTGAGGTCCTTGGCTTTGGGCCTTTCTGCCTCTTTCACACCGTAAAAACAATACCTTCTTGCAAGGTTCTTGTTCAGAAGCAAGCATTGGGCACGGTGCCTGGTTCAGTTGATTTTAGCTGAACGTAATGTGTTTTGTGGTCATTTTGATTGACTTTTCCTCGGCACGTCCTGGGAGGAGGTGTATAACCTACATGAGTAGAGAGTGTGAGTGTCAGCGATGACGTTGGATGCTCTGGGTTTGAGTTCAGACTCTGGTGTTTGGAGGAGGTGATTGCTAGGAGTGCTTCTCTTCTCTGAAGATGTGGCAGGGAGTGGGGACTTTACTCCATTCAGCACAGGCATCTTTGCCATCAATTGGAGAGAACCAGACTGAGAGGGAAGCCAGTAGAGAAGAAAGTGGAGAAGAGGGAAAAGGAAGAGATAGGAGGAGAGAGAGGGGAAAGATATCATTTTTCTTAAGCCCTTACATCCGGCTCTGCTTAAGACCAGCGGTTCTGTCCATGGCAGTGGAGAAGGTCCGGCTCAGTTTCCTTGTTCTGGTGCTGAGATGTAGAAACACAGGCTACCAGAACCAGGCCATGTGTTTCCCATCCACCCACACCCCAACCTGATCCATAGTGTCTGAAGGTGGGGCTGAAGGAAGAGGGAGTGAGAGGTGACTTCTCAAAGAAATTCAAGTGCTTTCATCATCAAAATAGAAAAGGACTCAGCGGGAAAACCCAGAGCTGGACACACTTAGCAGGACGGATGGGCGGTGGTGAGGAAGACTGGGATAGGCCATCACTTATTCTCAAGGTGGACTCTGTAAACACTTCCTAGGGCAAATGCCTCGTGTGGGCAGCTGCAAGCTGCAGGGTCAGCTAAGCTCCCCAGGAGGTTCTTGGGAGAAATGAGAGTAGAGGGAGTTTCTGTGAAATAATTAAGGCCTTTTAGTAGGACTCTGGAAACTGGCCCCCATGATTGTCCTTTCCATTCTCTCAGCCCAGACTTGCACAGTCTAGCCACTTTCCTGTGTGGCCTAGATGTTTCTTCACTGCTCAGGAGGAGGTGGGAGAAAGCTGACAGTCCCTTTAGTTGTTTCAAACTAAAATTGGCCACTTAGTTTTATTTCTGTTGTGGCTGCCGATGCCCCCTCCCGTTCTGAAGAACCTCTTCCCCATTAGGGTGATCAGTCCTCCCCGTTTCCCCAAGACTGCCCCGGATTTAAGCACCGAAAGTCCCACATCTTGGGAAAACCCTCCTTCCCAGACACAGTGTGATAGTTTGTCACCCTGGAACGGAGCATCACTACTCTCAGAAGATGACTCATGTTTGGGACTGCTGTGCTGATGCTGGAAGCAGAGCTAAATAAGTAAGTTCTGGACTCTGCCTGGAGGAGCTTGCTGTCCGAGAGCAGAGGTGGAATTGAAAAAAATATTTTGCCAGAGAGCTGTGGTGGGACTGAGGCAAAGGCAAGCCGGAGTCTGACGGTGTCTCATAAACCATCTCAAGGAAGAAGCTTTAGAAGGGGCTTTGGAACAACACGCTGAGACATGGTCATGACTGTGGGTGGGGGTGGAGTGGGGGTGGGAATGGACATCTCACTACCGCCAGGAACTGATATTCAGACACAGTGTGATGAAAAGCCAGATGCCCTAGGGAGTAGTGACAGCCTCCCAAACTTTTACAGGGTTGAGGGCAAGTGTTCAGATGGAGGCCTATGCAGTTGACCCTTGAGCAATGTGGGGACTGGGGTGCTGGCCTCCCCCGCCCCAGTCAAAAATCTGTGTATAACTTTTGATTCCCCAGAGAGTTAGCCACCAAAAGCCTACTGTTGACCAGAAGCCTACCAACAACAGAAATAGTCAATTAATACATATGTTGTATATTTAGGTATTATATACTGTTTCTTATAATCAAGTAAGTTAGAAAAATGTTAAGAAAACCATAAGAAGGAGAAAATATGTTCACAGATCAACAGTAGTATATCAGATGTCTAAACACAAGTTATGAATCAGGTGAACTGCTCTTAATTAAGTATGCTCTACTCTCTGTCTTTGGTAAACATACCTTCATAACAATCTGGGAGGCCAGGTTTGGATTTGGAATTTCCGGTCTCGGGTATTCCAGACTGGGGTGAGACAGCACAAGTAGAGCCCGGGTCCTCCTCTCCTTCCTTCTTACTCTCCACCCTGCTCCCTCTGATAAGGCTGGGGGACTCAGGTACGCACATATGGATGACAAACTCTGTCCACATCTCCAGCAAACACCTGACCATCCCTGGGACCTAGGAGAGTGACACTGGCATGAAGAGGCCTGAGCAGGCCCTCCAAGTGGGCAGAGCCCACTGTGCCTGAGTATTCAGACTGGCACAGACTCTGGGTGGGCATTTCATTATTGGCCCTGGAGAGTCAGCCCTGGGATGGGGTCCAGGTGGACTCCTGGAGGAGGGCCAGGGTGGGGCCTCCTCGCTTAGGTGTGGGGATGCTATCAAATAGCGAGGAGTTCCCAGTGACTGGGATGGTGCTGCAGTCGACATGAGCAATAGTGGAGGAGGCTGGTTCCCATCATGGTGACGAAAATAGTGGCTCTGAATTTCTCTTTAGGAACAGGAACGTCAGAAATGATGGGGTCCGACCGGGGAAATGGCCTGCTGCTCTTTCCACTAACCACATTTACCCAGATGTTGAGCATGTTCCAGTCAATGTGTGGGACCCGGCCTTTTAGCCCAGTAAAACCGAGAAGCTAGAAATTAACAGCACCTAAGCTACACGTTATTTCAGGTCGTCAGATTTCGGGAGAGAAGCTGGCCACTCAGAGGTGAGTCAGCTTCTCCCTGGCAATACCCCATTGCTCATGTGACGTGAGTAAACTCTTTGACTTAGAGATGTCATTTCCTTTCATGGAAGATGTTCTCCCATTAGAGGGGCCGTGATGGGTAAAAGTAAGCAATGATCTGGACTTTCAGGGCTATGACATTACATGGGAACCTGAAGATCCTTCCTGAGGCCAGTCTACACCTCAGATTCTAACTCCCTGGTCCCAGTCATAGGCTCCCCCCCCTCCTTATTTGACCCTTTGGAGTAGCTAAAAGTTTCAGATGTTAATTATTTATAAGACAAAAAAAAACAATATAACCCATGCCCTGCCTTGACTTATATTTCTGTTCTTTCCTGATTGGATAAAGAACAAGTAAAAGTATAAAGCCTTCCACTGGCCTTGGGCCACACAAGACCCTATTTTCACCTCTAACATAAGAAGAGCTTTGTTTAGGGGTGCCTGGGGGCTCAGTCAGTTAGGCAGCTGACTCTTGATTTCAGCTCAGGTCATGATCTTGAGGTTCTGGGATGGAGCTCCTCATCCGGGTTCTGCACTGAGCAGGGAGTCTGCTTGAGATCCTCTCTCCCTCTCCCTCCATCCCTCCCTCCATTCCCATGTGCAAGCACACACTCTCTCTCTCTAAAATAAACAAATAAATCTTGAAAAAAGGTGAGCCCTGTTCAGCTAGTCCTTGAAATTTGAATCAATTTGTACCTTCCTCATTTATTTCCATTTAAAGTATTTTTAGACTTTCTTCCTCTCTTTGAGATCCTTCACAGCTAACTCCAGGGACTCTCTGGTTCTACTATGAATAATGCTGTGCTCCCAACCACCAGGGCTTTGGGATGAGAGGATGTGCTGTGTTATGAGCCTTCAGTCCCTTTCGCCTGTCTTAGCAGATAGACTCTGGAATTCAACCACCTGGGATTAACTCTGCTTCTCCACATACCAGCTTGGAAATGGCCTTGGGTAAGTTATCAAACTTCTCTGTGCCTTGGTTTTCTCATTGGGAATTATCTCTTGTAGAATAGCTTGTCCCCAAAGATGCCTGCCATCGGATCCCTTTCCTCCCTGTATGTGCCTGCTACTCCCCCACTGAGGAGTATGGTCCATCCCTCCACCCTTGAATCTAAGCTGGGCTCAGATTGGATGCCCAGTGTGGTTAGGGCTTTAGATGACACCACACGGCGATCATCTGACTACAGCTGCATGAGAGGCCCACTCAACTGATCCCACTCAAACCACAAAACCATGTGAAATAATAATACTGGCACCTGGCTGTCTTAAGCTGCTAAATTTTGCGGCACTGTACAGCAAAAGATAACCACGTTGAATGTTGATGGAGATGATAATATAAATGACTATCTCACAGCACTGATACGAGGATTAAATGAATTAATATTCACTAGATGCTTAGAACCGTGCCTGGTAATACAGGCACACCTTGGAGATATGGTGGGCTGGGTTCCAGACCACCACAATATAGTGAATAGCACAAAGAAACAAGTCAAATGAATTTTTGAGTTTTTTAGTGCACATGAAAGTATGCTTACATTAGACAGTAGTCTATTAAGTGTGCAATGGCATTACGTCTAAAAAACCAATGCACATACCTTCATTAAAAAGTACATCATTGCTAACATGCTAACCCGCATCTCAGCTTTCAGTGAGTTATAACCACTGATCACAGATTATCACAAATATAATAATGAAAAAGTTTGAAATATTACCAAAAAAAAGCAGTATCTGCAAGGCAAAATAAAGTGAAGTGCCATAAAATGAGGTCGATCTATACTAACTGCCACATAAGAGCACACTGACAGAAAAAAAAAAAAAAAAAGAAAAGAATGACTTAGGGCATTCTTAGGGTATTGGAGTCTCAAGCTAATAAACACTCATTTTGAGGAAAGCCCAGCAGTTGTCATTGTCCCAGTCTTCCTTCCAAAATATCCCCTCGTCAACGTGGAGTCGGTGGTGGTGAAAACCGCATCCTGAAAACTGACCTGTCTCCGAGCCCCTTAGCCTCCTCATACTCTGTGTCCACAGCTTTCAGGTGAGGAAGACAATCGTCACCGCCACCGCAACAGGGGAGGGGGAGGGCCAAACAGAAAAGTAGTAGCGCAAGAGCTTCGAAGCCCCCTCCATCTGTGTGCGTCCACCAGACATTGAGGTCTCTAGTCCCGTAGGTTGAACCCGGCCTTTATAGCTCTTGACGACGACCACGCCTCAGGCCAAGACCCTCACCTGCCTTGCCTCCTCACCCTCTGCTCTACCCCACGTGGCGCAATCCTGGTCTCCAAACCTTAGGTTCCACTCACCTTTCTCTTTCTTCTCTCCTTCAGAGCTAAGTTTGCTTGTTTGCTTCTGAGAGACAGACAGAGAGCACAAGCATGGGAAGGGGCAGACTCCCCAAAGAGTGGAGGCCCCACGCGGGGCTCCATCCCAGGACCCCGGGGTCATGACCCAAGCAGAAGTCAGATGCTTAACTGACCGAGCTGCCTGGGCGCCCACTTCCCAGCTAAGCTTCTTGAAACAAGAAGCCACATGAACCACCGCCAAAATTACTCTTGCCAAGATCCACCTGTTGAGCCACTAGAGTGGGTCCGTGTCACCTCTTGTGAGCCAGCTGGAGGTCTCTTTTCCCAACTCCACGTTCAGTGACGTCATGTTGTTCTCCAGGATTTTTTTTAATTTGTTTAAATTCGATTTGCCAATATATACAATAATGCCCAGTGCTCATCTCATCCTGTGACGATGGTCCTCTTTTGCTATACAAGCTTCACAGGAGACATCTTTCATTCCCATCGTTTCAACAATTCCAAAACCAAAAGCTGCATCCTTGGCTCCTCCCTGGCCCTCACTTCCCCATATCCATCCAACATCAGGGGCTGTTGATTTTATCTTCCAAATAGCCCTCCTCCTCTCCCCTCTCCTCTCCTCTTGCCGGCCAATACATGGTCCAAGCCACTGCTGTCTCCAGCCTGGACCACTGCAGTGGCTTCCTACCCGCTCCATTCCTGGCCACTACTGTCCTCCACATCATTCTCTACATTTCAGCCACAGTGACTTTTCACACTACAAAACTGATTAAAATACTTCTTGTCCTAACAATTCAGTGGCTCTCTGTTGCTCTTAGTAGAAGATCTCAATCTGCAGCATGACTTGGGGACCCTGCAGGGTCTGGCATTTGGCCTCTGGTGTCATCTAAGAGCCATCTCTCCTGTACTCTGGCCACTACTGGCTTCCAATGCACAGTGTTCCTTCTAGAAGCAAACTTTTGTACATGCTGTTCCCGCTGCCTGGAAACTTGCTCCTCTTTCAACTCTTACTCCTTGTTTATTTTTTTTAAAGATTGTATTTATTTATTCATGAGAGAGGCGGGGACACAGGCAGAGGGAGAAGCAGGTTTCCTGCAGGGAGCCCGACGTGGGACTCGATCCCGGGACTCCAGGATCACGCCCCGAACCAAAGGCAGACGCTTAACCGCTGAGCCACCCAGGCGTCCTATGTTTATTTTAAAAATTTTATTTATTTATTCATGAGAGATAGAGAGGCAGAGACACAGGCAGAGGGAGAAGCAGGCTTCCTGCAGGGAGCCCGATGCAGGACTCAATCCGGAGGACCCCGGGATCATGACCTGAGCCAAAGGCAGATGCTCAACCACTGAGCCACCCAGGTGCCCCTCTTACTCCTTGTTTAGATCTCATTCAAAAGGTACTTCCTCAAGGCTGACTTCCCTTGAACTTTCAGACTAGCTTAGGACCCCCACCCCCGTGCCACTACATGTCCTCATAGCACCCCTTTTTCACAACACTTATTGCAATTGTAATTGCTTAGCTCTTTGTGTTCCCCGCTAGGTCATAAGCACCAGGGACAATGTGTTTTGCCCACTCTTGTATTCCCAGCACCTAGCTCAAATATGTTTTGAAGTAATGAAACATGACTTTCGGCTTCAGACCTGAAGTTAGTCTCCTTTTCCAAACTTCTGGTCCACATATCTAGTCTTCTGCTGGTGACTCCATCCTTCCAATGGCTCAGGCCCAGAACTTGGGAGTCATCTCTGACTCCTCTGTTTTTCTTACCTCCTGGGACCGAAATCACTTGCAAATCTTTTCAGATCTACCTTCAAAGTACATCCAATATGTCAGTGAGACAGTAGATGCCTCCTGATGGATGAACATAACCTAACTTAGGAAGCGGTCTTGCTAATTACCAGGCTGTGGAAACTCTTCAGGATAAACAACATAATTTCTTCAAAAATATATCGCAAGGGGGGAAACAAAGAGAGCCTCTTCACTGACCTGCAGTCTCTGCTGCATTGCAGTGAGAGTCAGCCTTTAAACACATTAGATCATTTCCTGTCTGTGGAAGCCTTCCCGTGGCCTCTCATGTTGCTTGGACCTTCTGGGACCTGTCTCTGACTTTCTGTCTTAGCACTCAGCTGCTCCTCTGTTCCCCCATCCTCTGTCAGCGTCAGAAGTACAGATTCTCTGGCAAGGCCCATGAGGTCCTGCTGATGTGTCCTCTGTGTGCCTCTCCTGGCTCACCACCCAAACCCCAGGTTTGCGGAGCAATCTGCCCTCACCCGTGCTCCTCTGTTTTAGCCACCCCTACCCAGGCCTGCTCCCACCGGGAAGCCCAGGCTCCCTCAGCCCTTGCTCTGTGCCATCCCTCTCATAACCTGACACAACCCAATCTGCTTCTGAGCTCCTAGGAGCTCAGAGTTTTGTTTTGTAATCATCCCTTGCCTCATCAGTCTCCTTCCTCAGATCCAGCTCCCTAAAGGTACAGGCTACCTCTTATGTCTCTAGTGCCCTGGCCACATCTCCTGAGACTCAAAATCAAACATATTTTGAATGAATTAAAATTCTACATAAATAAGCATTGTTATGTCTTTTAAGTCTCTGTACAGCAGTTTTGTATAATAGGAATAATATCCTTACCCCTATTATTACATAGAAGTCATAACTTTAAAAATTATTGGGAAAAAAAGTGCTCTTGATTTTCAGCAAAACTTTTTTTTTGGGAAAAAAAGGTTTTTATTTATTTGAGAGAGAGAGAGAGAGAATGAGGAGAGAGAAGCAGAGGCAGAGGGAGAAGCAGACTCCCCACTGACTGGTGAGCCCCGAAGCAATGTGGGGCTTGATCCCAGGACCTGGGATCATAACCTGAGCCAAAGGCAGATGTTTAATTGACCTAGCCAGCCAGGCGCCCTTCAGCAAAAGATTCTAAATAAATAGAACTGAGATCTTACATGTCAAGAATGAAATAGTAATTTAAGAAATATTTAAAAGTGTAATAATAATTTTTATATTCAGTTCTTCCATTAGTTGTCTAAATTTGGAGTTTCTTTTTAAAAATTGCACAGGAAGCCAACTTGCCTGTTCACTGACCACCTCACTTGAAGACTCATCATCTAGGGGTGCATTCTGGAGAGGGAAGGTGGGGTTCCTCTCTCCAGAAGGGAGTCCATAGCCCATCAGGATTTGGGGAAGAGGAAGGTGAAGAGTTCTCAAGTATGGAGGAAACTGCCTCTGCAAAGAGCATCTGATGGAGACACAGGGCATGGAACCAAATCAATGGATAGGTTACGAGAAAAGAGGGCAGTGAGCAACAGGAATAAAAGGACCCAAAGTAATTAATACAGTATGTACAAATAGGATTGCCTTGCATGATTTGTTTTGGTGCTTTTAATCCAGTTACTTTCTCAATTGTTACAAATTCCTTCAATGTTTAATCTGTTTTGCTAGTGAAGTGAGGTTAGTTTCAACAGACAGCAGTTACCAAATTTCTGGTTTGGGTTTGATTTGGATTATCCTTCAAATACAAAACTGATGCTACTGGTCAGCCACGGGAGGACTGGAAATCCGAGGTATTTTCCCTGTGTCGGTGATGGATTGTGCTGTCTGAGCCACTGGCACTCCCTTTCACGTTACCTACTGTGACTAATTGCATGCATTTGAAGATAATAAATTAAGGTTAGGACTATAGTCTGTGATGATGGAACACATTTTTTTCTTTATGTGAAAAATTACTCATTTATAGTAGCATTAAATGATGATTTTACTCCAAATTTTTTATTTAAAGAGTGCACAGGTTTAAAAAAAAAAAAAGGTCTTATAGGGCAATATCCCAACATCTTAAGAGGAGCCAATGCCCAAAATGTTGCATTGTCAGTAAAAAAAAGGAGTGGTGTGTCGGGGAGAGCTGAGACCAATACAGCCTCCTGAAAGCCATCACTGCAACGGCTGTCCTCCTCGAGTGGCGTTCATTCCTCACCTCGTGCCTCTCTTCCTCACTCTCTGCTTGGTTTACATTAAGCATTTTTCTCTAAGGTGTTTTGTTTTGTTTTAAAGATTTTATTTATTCACACAGAGAGAGGCAGAGACACAGGCAGAGGGAGAAGCAGGTTCCATGCAGGGAGCCCGATGTGGGACTCGATCCTGGGACTCCAGGATCACTCCCTGGGCCCAAGACAGATGCTCAACCACTGAGCCACCCAGGCGCCCCTCTAAGGTGTTGAGAAGAAACAAAAACATGGGCTTTGAAGTCAGGAAGCCCTGGGTGAGAATCCTGACTCTGGCTGTGGGATCTTCTCAAAGTCACTATCAAGTGTGGATGATGAAGTCGACTTGCAGGGGCGTCAGGAAAGACCTAAATGAAACGGCCCACGGGAAGAATGATGCCACTTCCAGGGCTCTCTGGTTCATCACGACAAGGTCAGGCCTATCCTAAGCACTACATGACAAGGAGACTTACCCACCTCTCTCATTCTGCTTTGTTTTTTTTTAAACGTGTATTTTGTTTGAGTCCTAAGCATGTAAGTAGGTATCACGGAAGGTAACCAAGTCAGGAAACGGAAATATATGAAGCAAATAGAACCTGTGGAATAAGGCTGTGACCCACAAAGAGGAGACTGCTGCTTGGCTGCACACGGGAATTAACAGTGAAACATGTAAGAGACTTAACATAGGAATAAGCTATTTTAATCAAGCAAAACCAAATTTGTATTCGTTATTTCTAAAAATAAAATTAGGCTTTTCCAACCCTTAACATCTGCATTTAATAATATCTTCTAACTGAAATACAGATGCTAGAACGGCAAATTACAATGTACCTTGTACAGCATATAGTATGTTCACTGCGCACACCTACTGTGGTTCTAGTTGGTCGTTAAGTACTCAACGCAAACTTCAACGTCACTCATGGTAAAGTCTTCACAATGAACAGAAAAAGGTGATGAGGCTGTCTTAAAACGGCTCTGCTATAAATTGTATAGAATATACAGTTACAAAGTCAAGTATTTTTTTATCAAAATATACACCCCTCCCTGAAACTAACACAAGCTATCAACATTTTAAACGGATAATACAATTATAGAAAATATCTGCAAAATTATTTTTTCATGTATAAATATTCTGCCATATTTACTTTGGTCTAGAATCATCAGCATACAAGTCCACTTAAAAAATTCCCACATGTGAGGGCTGGGAGACGTCACTACGGGTGATCGTTTTATAGAGTTACCTCAAATCAAAATGACTGAAATACACAGTAATTCTCTCTGATTAACGATCCTAATTGAAAGAAGACAGATTAGTAGATCACAGAATTGCCTATTCAATATTGTAATTATCAATTCAGAAAGGATTTTCATAAGCCCTTTGTGACTATCTCTTTTTTTTTAACAAGAACCCAGGTGAGCAGGGCAGGTATACATATATACAACGTATAAAGTAAGGTTGGATTTGTTTGCGTTTTCCCATTTTCCTCGATTATATAATACTGTATGTAAGTGAAAGTAGATGAACGAAAGCTAGATGCAGATGCAGTACTGGGGTTACTTAACAGCAAAATACTACTGTATAAAAAGGTCAGCTTTGATCATGTCCTTCTCTGGGTGTTTAAATGCCTTCTTGCCCACCCAAATCCACATGAAGTCTTCTTCATGGAGATATCACAATACTTGGAGAGAGGAACTGGAGTCCTTTGAACTACTTCTTCATAATGGTGACCTTGCAACCTTGGGTAACCTTGGGCTTCCATCTATCAAATCCCATGAACAGGAGTGGCTGTAGGTCACCCTTAAACCAGGTTCCAGATTCTGCTCACACTGCTGATCAAAGGGTAGGAATGTTTTCTCTCTCCCTCCTATCCTGGCAGTTTAAACGTAAGAATGATGAGTTCCAGTTTCCCAGAACCTAGTCCACGTGATGGAATGTCCTACTGGGCAATTGGACTTTGAGGCCAATGCTTGATGGTGTGGGTCAGCGTAAAAAGAAAACATGAAAAAACTTAAGTGGGTTTTTAGCAAGGGAGCTAGATGTCTGCAAACATGAAGACGAGGCGTCTGGCTTTGGGGAGATGTATCTGGGTCCTATAAATGATGGAATCTTATCACTCCACATTCCATCTCCCCACCCCACCCCCCCAAAAACAAAGCTACCACTGGAGGCAAGGAAGGTCACTACTTCCTCTTGCCCACTCAAGTTATTAATGGGTGAGGTGGGAGGTGTCTTTCTGATGTCCTTTTGGTTTATACTAGTGTACACTTGTGGGCTGCATAATCTCCAAGAAGGCTAATGATTACAGGGATTAGGCTGTCACTTTCAAGTGGCTGGGAATTCACCACCATACGCATGCTTGCACTAAATTTCCTAGACACTCCTTCCGTGGAATTGGGAGTTGTCAGGTTTTACTTAAACCCTTGAGGCTGACTAAGTCTGTCCGAAACAGACTTCCACATCCATGGCCTTGTGATGGATGGAAGACTGCAGGGAGTTTCAGAAGAATTTGACCCTTCTTTGTTATCTGAGGTGAGGGCACTGCAAAGTAATATACAGCACAGGTCATCACAGGAAAGTTCTGGGAGGGCTCTCCCCCATAGATAAGGCATGACCTATGTTTTCTGTGACTGGAGTAGACCAGTTCTAGTATAGCTCAGCCATAACTTCAAGGGAACAGCATTCCATCTAAAAGCACACAACATGCTCTTAAACCAGATTCAAGATGCTTTCTACTGATTTTTCCATCAGTCCTCACTATTTGCAGATCTATTGCTCATCAATTATAATTCTCTACAGGGGACGTGGACAGTTAAAAGTCATAGTGGTTTATATATGTATTTTACAAGGTTTGTGTTGCAGAAAAAGTAGTTCTAGATAATGAATGTCCTACTTAGGTTACTCAATTTCACACATATTTTCAGCTATAATATTAAATATCTCATATATATCCACTAATTTAAACAATCTTTAATAGTGCAGAAGCTGGATGGGAAAAATGACCGTCAGAGCTCATTTACCCTCTAACATATTTACGAAGATGATGTTTTCATGATATCTGACCCTCGTTTTCTCCAGTGACTAAAGACAGCTCAGCAGCCAGTTCCTATCAGCACTTACTAGAAAGTTTTAAATTAGGCTAACGTTCGACTCTTTTTTTTTTCCCACTGGCAGAAATACCACAGCTAAGAACTTCATAAACTTCCACAAGATACTTGGGATACTGGAGGATTCAGCTATTTCATTTTTGTGCACTTTGCATGAAGTTAATGCTAAAACCCAAAGTAGATACTAGGATCCTTTTTCTGGAATTTTCACAAAAGAGATTTTCTTTTACATTTCACTCCTTCATCAATGCTGTGTGAACAAAACTAACTTAAAAACAACAACAAGAGAAAACAGCTAACTAAAAAACAAAAACAAAAAAACAAAACCAAAACAACAAACCGGCCAACTTATATTTTTGAAGATTTTTCTATGTATCGCCACTCAAAGGACATTTTCAACAATGGTTTGTATGTTATCCTTTTGGTCACTGTCTTCTGAGTCATTGACATGTGCGTTCTCCAGGGGGTTTGAGTTTTCCTGGCACATGTCACCTTCTACTTTCTCCCGCTGACTTGGACTTTTGAACAAGTGTTTCTTCTGGTGCATTCCAAGGGCAGCGGCTGTTTTGCAAATTTTGGGGCACTGGAAGCAGGCGTAGCCCTTCCCATCATGCTCCCAAATGTGCCTCTGCTCATGATTCCTTTTTGTGGAAAGGTACAAAAAACTCTGAAAGCAGAACTGACAGTGGTAACGCTTTTCGCCGGTGTGGATCCTCTCGTGGATTTTGAGGGTCTCGTTCAAGGTGAACGCCTTGTTGCAGTACTGACAGATGAACTCCTTCACACCCAGGTGGATGCGTTCGTGTTTCTGCAAGTTGCCCTGCACCGAAAAGCGCCGCCCACAGGTTTTGCACGGGTAGGGCTTCTCCCCAGTGTGGCACCTCATGTGCATCTTGAGGGTGGAAGGGCTCTGGAACTGCTTGGCGCAGAGCTCGCAGGCGTAAGGCCTGGCGGTGAGGTGCCGGTGGGGCCTTCCTTGGCTGCCAGCCCCCGAGGTTTTGTCCCCATCACAGAGTTCACACTGCAACTTGGGCATCTCCTTGTTTTCTTCTTCCTCAAAGGCCTTCTCCTGCGGGGCCTTGGCCACGGCACGGTCCGGTTCTGCCGGGTATCTGCACTGAGTGCTTGGGCTCCTGTTCTCGTGTTCCTTCTTCCAGTTGACTTTCCTCATTTTTCTCAGCTGTCTGGACTTCTTTTTGGGTTTGTAGTTGTAGTAAGGACGCCACGGCTTGTCCGTGGAATCCTGGTCACTGGCATCATCGAACATTTCATTCATTTCCACACACTCGGATTGGCAGAGCCCAAGTGGGCTGTCTCTGTTGGTTTCTGGGTCGCTCTCTTGGGGCAAAGCCTCCTCCTCCATCTGATACTTGGGTCTTCTTCCTCTTTTGTAGAATAGCTTAGATCCCAGGATATGCCTTTTTACGATGGCTTCGTTGCCGATTTTCACGGTTATTTGGCAGAGGGGCGCGACGTTGCTATTCGTGGAGGTTCCAGGCAGAGCGGGCTTTGCAATGTAGGTCTCAATTTTACTGGTTTCTTTCATGCTTGTGGTTTTGCTCAACGACCCTCCGGGATCAGCACTGTACTTTGGCTCCTCGGCTACTTCTGCCTTGTTACACGGCACGGTTTTCTTTTTCTCCTTAACGCTTTTGGGTCGGCTGACAGCTCTGCTGGCTTTATCGGGCTCGAGTCTGCGGTCATCCTTCAGGGCCTGACTGGCAGCCGGGTCCGCGGGGGCTCTGTGGCTGCTGCTGCTCATGGCAGCAACGGCGTTGCTGTGCATGATCACTGATGAGAACTGGCTACTGTGCACGATGACCGACGGAGCCGAGCCGCTGTAGCTGATCACGGAGGCCGCGTTCTCACTGCCGTTACTCAGAGATGAAACAGGCCCGTCCCCTACCGGGAGGTTGGAGCTCACCGCGTTTTCAGTGGAAGAAACGGACACCTCCGTGGAATAAAAGTTATTGTCCAGATCAACTTTCAGTGCCTCCTCTCCCCATTTGGTCCCCTCTGTGTTCTGTGCGTTGGCAGAAGCTGGGACCTCCTGACGTACAGATGTTTCCAAGGGGACGGCCGGACCGTGGGTCAAGGTGTTGATGCGGTCTTGGAAACTCAAGGTCGGTAACTCAGAGCTGTGTGTGTTCTGAATCACATAGGGACCAGGTGCAGACTCATTCATCTGACTGTTTTCCCGGGCATTTTCATAGGAAGAGTTTCGGTAGCTTTTATAAGGAGCCCTCTTGCATTTCATAGGCAGTAGCCTATAAAGTTTATATGGATAGACACTAGGCTTCAGGCCTCCATTTGCTGTTTTTTTACTTATGGAAAGTCTGTGATCTATGGCATGGAAAGACTTCTGATGGTTTTTGAGAATATAGTAGGTCATGAAAGTTTCAAGGCAGAAAATGCACTGATAGCGCCTTTCTCCCGTGTGCCAAATTTCATGTCTTGTCCTGTACTCCGCCAATGCAAATACTTTGTTGCAATAATGACAAGGATATGTTCTTCTCCAGGAGTGAACGTTTGCATGTCTTCGGAGGCTGGATAAAGTCACATAACTACGTTTGCATACGACACAACTGTAGAGCATTTGCCCGTTAACAAATTTAACCATGTGGTCCGTCTCTGGCAAGGTACTTCCGGGACCGGAAAATTCACCAATCCTATTTTCAGATAATAGGGGTTCTGGACCTGTGAATGAACTTCCATTCTGTCCAATGGTAGGATAGTTTTCTAGAAAGCGTTGATTTCCCCCAGGAACCGGCATGTGGCTTGACCTCATACAAATCTGCTCGTGCCGATCCAGTCTGTTTAGAGTGCTGAACTGCTTGTTGCAGTATTTGCACACTAACGGCTCCTGGGTCGGCTTGTGAAGCTGCATGTGGGCACTGAGCAAAGTGCTACTGTCAAAGGATTTGGAACAACAGCTGCAATTGTAAACGAGAGGTGGGACCTCCACAGCCGGTGGCCCAGGCATGTCAGAGGACTTATTTTCATCTTCCTTGGAAAAACGGCCATCTCCTTCGTTGTTAGATTTGGAAGGAGGAAGAATTGCAGCTGGCTGTGGACTTCTTTCTTGATTAACCTCTAAGCTGGCTACTGGAGGGGGTGGTGTGTTTTCTGCAGCTGACTCAGAATCCTGGGGTATGGAGACTGTCTTTGGCTTCCGGCATGTTTTCGGCTTTCCTGCAAGAGCTTCACCATTTTCTTTACCTGTCTTAGCAGGGGAACTGCTGTCATGCTCACGTACAGGCGGATTTCTGTAGGCCTCGGCCACAGAAGAAACGGCGTACGAGTGCTCAGCTAGGGTGCGGACGGGTTCCGCCTCGTGGCACACGTCAGTCCTCTCCAGGCAAAGGCTAGTGCTTCTCATGGAGTCGGAGACCTTTTTAAAGCTCGCCCTCAAGTCCAGTGGAGAAAACATGTTATTACTATTTTCTGTTTCGATGATGGAAAATGCATTTGTGATCCTTGGCCCATTGGTGATTGCAGGTTCTTCATGCCTTTTTTCATTTTTTTCTTCTTTAACCACTCCTTTTTCAGTAATGCAAAATACATAGGGACCAGGGGAATTTGAGAAGTTGCGATCAGTAAGATCCTCCAAGAAGGATATTCCCAGCTTCTTTCCTGCAGCTGCAAGATCGGTGACTGTTTCCTGTCTCTTGACGACAACTGTGGAGCTGTAGATATAATTAAGAATTTCTGTAAACACTTCAGCTTTGAGATCATCCAGTTCCAGGACATGGCTGGAGATACAGATTGTATGGCTCCAAAAGATATTTTTGAAATAAAGGCTTGAAGCAGCTAGGACATTGCTGTGGGCTTTAAATTTGGTGTCTTCCACAATAATGGTGACATCACATAAAATGCCCCGAATGCGCTGCTCATTTAAGATGGAGAGCACTGTGTCACTGTGCAAGTCGTCCTTGAGGTCCCTGGAAAGGGACATGACTGTCATCTGAAATAAGAGGAGAGATATGATCAGAAACCCTTCTACAAGTAGTTTCTTTTTCTTTCTTTCTTTCTTTCTTTCTTTCTTTCTTTCTTTCTTTCTTTCTTTCTTTCTTTTTCTTTCTTTCTTTTTTTTTTTTAAAGTAAGCTCTATGCCCAACATGGGGCTTGAACCCATGTCCCTGAGATCAAGAGTTGCATGCTCTATTGAGTGAGCCTACCAGGCACCCCAACAAGTAGCTTCTTTACTTCTAGACAATTTTCAGTGCTTTTGAAACACTTTTTTTTTTTTTTTTGGTATGAAAATACAGGTTTTTATCTCACTCTGCTGTTACTTGTAAGACTTGGAGTCAATATTAGAAGCTAAATCTTGATCTCGCCCCAGCCTGTTTCTCATACCATCGCTAATAGTTGTTATAGTTGGAAGTCCTCCCAGAACTCTTTCTCCAAGACCGTAGCTATATATACATGTCCAAATTTGGGAGGAGGAGGGTTTTCTCCACAAACCTTAAGGGTCTCATCGTCAATCAAGGCTGCTGCATGAACTCCTAGAGATGAGCAATGCTGTGGTCCTGCCACGACCTCCTGTTTCACAGATGATCCTGATGATCTGATCCAAATATCATTTATAAATCAGGAAGATGATTTTTTAAAAAAAATCTTTCCCTAAGCAAGCAGAACCTGTATAGAAAGGTACTGCTGCTCAGAGAAGAAGCAAGAACTGGAGAAACCATTCCTACTTCGTGGCTCTGAAAGGTCTCCCCATGGAAAGCCTCATTCTGCATAACCAAGTCTGACCACCAGGGGTGCTCTGCCTCCCTGCGCTACTGGCCCTTACCTCTCTTACCTCATTCTCTGATTTCCCTTTCAGTATAACCAAAGTACATTAAGATTTCAGAAAAGAACTCTGAGGTACTGAGGGCACACAAATAGAAACAACACACAGAACCACCAAAGTATGTATCTAAGTCTAGTGTGATCTCCTTCTGGTTTTGATTTGCAGACATCTCTACAAGATCCTGATTCAATGCCTTCGGATACATACCCACAAGTGAGATTGCTGGATCTCATAGTAGTTGTATTTCTAATTTCTTGAGGAATCTCCATACTGCTTTTCGTTGTAGCTGTCACCAATTTACACTCCCACCAACAGTGCACAAGGGTTCCCTTTTCTCCAACCCTTTATCAACACTTGTCATCTCTTTTTGATTTTAGTAATTCTAGCAGGTGTGAGGTGGTATCTCATTGTGGTTTTCACTTGCATTTCCCTGTTGATGAGAGATGCTGAGCATCTTTTCATATGTCTGTTGGCTATCTGTATGCCTTCTTTGGAAAAATGTCTATTCAGGTCCTCTGCCCATTTGTTAATTGGGTTATTTGTGGCTCTGGGATGTTGAGTTGTACAAATTCTTTATATGTTTTGGATATTAACTCCTCACCAAACTATCATTTCCAAGTATCTTCTTCCATTTGGTAGGTTATCATTTTGTTGATGGTTTCCATTGTGCAAAAATCTTTTTAGTTTCATGTAGTCTCAATACTTGATTTTTGCTTTTATTTCCCTTGCCTGAGGAGACAAATCTAGAAAAATGCTTCTATTGCTGAGGTCAAAGAAATTACTGCCTATGATCTCTTCTAGGATTTTTATGGTTTCAGGTCTCACATTTAGATCTTTAATCCAGTTTAAGTTTGATCGATTTGTTTATTTATATATTTATTTTTAAAGATTTTATTTATTCATGAGAGATACAGAAAGAGAGGCAGAGACACAGGCAGAGGGAGAAGCAGGCTCCCTGCAGTGAACCTGATGTGGGACTCTATCCCAGGACCCAGGGGATCATGACCTGAGCCAAAGGCAGAAACTCAATCACTTAGTCACCCAGGCCCTTGAGCATATTTTTTGTATCTGGTGTAAGAAAGTGGTCTGGTTTCATTCTTTTGCATGCAGCTGTCCAGTTGTCCCAGCACCAGTAATTCCACTATTGGGTATTAACCCAAAGAAAACGAAAACACTCTTTTGAAAAGATCTATGCACCCCTATGTTTATGGCAGCATTATTTACAATAGCCAAGGTATGGAAGCAGCCCACATATCCACTGATAGATGAATGGATAAAATAGGTATGTTACACACACACACACACAGGAATATTACACATAAAAAAGAATGTTGCCATTGAAACAATATGGATGGGCCTACCAACTAATATTATAGTGAGGGATAGAATATTACATAAGAAATACATGGTACATAGGGATCCAAGACACAAAAATGAAAACTTAACCTTACTTCATGCAATGTATTCTGTTCTGTTCTATTCTATTTTCTTTCATTTAAAAAATGCTAATGGCAACTCACAAATTCACTATACAGATCACTCCTGCAGTTAAAATAAAAAAAAACCCTCTGGTCTAAAGGCCATACTAAGCAACTATCATCCAGCTTCTCTATCTTTTATCAAGTGATGTCCAGAAAGCAGCAGAGCTTGAAGAGATCTCTTTAGCTTCCAGTGGCAAGTTCTTCCTAGCATTGGAGTACCACATTTAACTCATGGCATTCATTCAGTTATGGAGAGACCAGATGGCCACAAAATGAATTTTTTACCCTTTTTAAAAGCTATTATAAGTTGTGCCCATTATGTTATTTAGTGTCCTTTGTACTTTAGGATCCATTTGATTGATTTGATTCTTTGATCTCATCTAGCCATAGGAAAAAGTACATCACTACTAACAAATTCTTCTATTCCCAAGACAAGGAAGCTTACAACTAACTGTCATTGTCACCTGTTATAACAATGGCTACATTGTTAGCTTGGGTTTCTGGTGTAACTATTGTCTCATTTCCTTTATTTAATGTTAGTTTTTCTACTCTTGTTTACTCTGCCTTTAATTTTAACTGTCCATGAATCTTTTCTAGAAGTGTAAGGGATTATGTCTATGAATAAAAATGGAATTAAATGAACCAGAATCCATGGCTTCTTGTATGGCCCTGAGGAGAGGGGGCCACCTCTGAACAGACGGAATCTGTCCTTCATTGGTTATAGATCAACAACATATTTTGCTGATGATTCTTTTGCCTCCCTTGGGGTCTCTGCTGTGGGCCTCTATAGAATCCCTACTTTCTCTCCCGACTTAATTTATTCTCATCCTTTTTGGCTTTTCCAATAACCATACATTATTTCTTTATCCAGCCTGACTGGGTAGTCTCAGATTTGGTAAAGCACATACCATGGTTTTAAAAGCTGGTTTCCATCTTGGTTTAGTTCCATGCTGACATCTATTTTGTCCTTCCACATCAAAACTACTGCTTCTTCCAAAACACCCCACAGCACTCTGAAACTCCCAGTAGGCCTCACTTCCACCTGGGGAATACGGTATTTCACATCAAGCTAATACTCCCAAGGTATTAAATGATAAGCCCCATTTACTTCTATAGGATTTTATGATTCTTCTCTTAGATTGTTCAGTTAAGGTGGTTAGTAAAAGGCTGTTAACATTTAAGAATATCTTAATCATACAGTTAGAATAACAACATATAATAGAAAGTATCATTATATATATCATTAATACAACCTCCTAATTTCAGAATATCCAAGTATGACTTGTTCAAAAGGGGGACTATCTACCATTGTGTGGCAGAAATACTTTTAAAATCATAGTAACTAGGGATCCCTGGGTGGCGCAGCGGTTTGGCGCCTGCCTTTGGCCCAGGGCGCGATCCTGGAGACCCGGATCGAATCCCACGTCGGGCTCCCGGTGCATGGAGCCTGCTTCTCCCTCTGCTTGTGTCTCTGCCTCTCTCTCTCTGTGACTATCATAAATAAATAAAAATTAAAAAAAAAATAAAATCATAGTAACTATGATTTCTGCCACACAAATACTTTTAAAATCATAGTTACTATACAGTACTTCGATTTGCCTTCTTGGCACATAAATAAGAACTTCATTCTTGTGTCATTTTTACCCAACACATATGTTAATGCCTAACATGGTCACAGGGCTCAGAGCAGAAGATACTGAAGAATGTGAGGCACCTGTTTGTCCTCAAGGGGCTTAGAGTGTAGGGGAAGAAAGAGAACTGTCGACTAATAATTGGAATCCAGGATGACAGGCCTTATGTTAAAAAAGTATGTACAAAGTGTTAAAGGATGAAATGCCAACTTATTATTTATAGAGGCCCTGATCAATCAATAAGTAAAACATGGATATGGGAAAGGCATTCTTTTTTTTTTTTTTTTTTAAGATTTTATTTATTTATTCATGAGAGACACAGAGAGAGAGGCAGAGACATAGGCAGAGGGAGAAGCAGGCTCCATGCAGGGAGCCTGATGTGGGACTCGATCCCAGGACTCCAGGATCACGCCCTGAGCCAAAGGCAGATGCTCAATGTCACCCAGGCATCCCTGGGAAAGGCATTCTAAGCAGAAGGAGCACCATGGGCAAAACAAACAAAAAATGTTTAAAAAGGTGGGTGTACTGCACTCAGGGACTGATAAGTGGGTCTGTGTGATGGTAGGAGAGGGTGTGCACACTGCTGTGTCCCTAGTGTCCTCAGCAGTGCCAGGCACATGGCAGGCCTCAACACTCTTTCTACTGAATGACTTGGGCGAAGAAAGGAAGGGTCAGACCAGATCATAAAGGCCCTAAAGTACTCCTAACAGTAAATTTAATATTGCAGGTTAAGAGGGAACCACTGAAAGTCATAACCAGATTTCAGTTGAAAACAAACAAACAAACACCCAATCACTCAGGCTGCAGTGTGTTGAAAGGATCAGAGGGAGGGGCAAGCTGGCTGTAAAAGACCAGTAGTTTGGCCATCTGTGGTACATCTGTGGTCCAGCAGAGAAGTTGCCCATCCACCCAAATGGACTGAGAAGTGGGGGCATATGGACAGCCCCACTCCACCTAAGAAAGTGGGATGGGGGTGGTATCTGAACTTAAAATAGATTTTCATTCCCTCTACCAATATTTATGGAATAACTGTTAAGTACAGGGATCAGGCTAAATGTTATAAGTAGACAAGAGTTCATTCTTCCTTTAAATGGATGCTTACTGAATATCTACTATATGCATTGGGACAGTAGTTTCCCAAACCTGGCTATGCATCAAAATCACCTGGGAAGCTTTAAAATAGTACAGATTTGTAGATATCCCCCTTCCCTGCTCCCACAGAAATTCTGGTGTAGAATAGCTGAGGCAAGATCCTGGAATCTGTATGCATTTTTATATTTATTTAGTGAACAAAGAATATATTCACATACCAAATTAAAAAGACACAACATGTAAACATTGACGAGCCTCTTTCCCACCTTGTTTCAGAGGCTCTTCAAGTTGCTTTTGGTTTTTGGGTGTGGAGCCCAACACAGGGCTTAAATTACTGACCCTGATATCAAGACCTGAGCTGAGATCAGAAGTCAGACACTTAACCGACCAGCCAAGCTGCCCAGGCACCCCAAGTATTTTTTTATCAACTAGCTAAAACCAGGCCTGGGGGGCTGACAATAAAACTCCATGCTAACAATAAACCCCATGCCTTCAAAGGTTTGTGGTGTAGCAAGGGAAATAAGATGTGTTTATGAAACACTGAATGACAAAGACAGAATGAATGTGCAGGATCACACAGGCAGGCAGGCCCGAAGAAGATGGAGAAGACGGTGGGAGTTCTGGGGAGCATCATGGGAATGGGGGGCGAGGGAAGGCATAGGGAGAAGCTCGACAAAGCCTTGCAGGAGGAAGCGCCATTTACTGCATCTTGAGGGTAGAATTTAGCTCTGCAGATACAAACAAAGGGGAAAGAGAATTTCACTCAGAGACAGGCACAGAGTTTCATGCCCTCAAGTTTATAATCCAGGAGTCAATGTAAGAGTTTAAAACAAAAAACCCAAATCTGCAAATGCAAACTGGAAAAAGCAATGAAAGCTGCTGAAGATGTACCTGAATGTCTTTAAGACTCTGGCACCACCCTTTCGAGCTTACCAGTGCCTTCCACCTGACCTACCTCCCAACCATAGTCACCTGACCATCTCAGAAGCTGCTGCAGCTAAAACCCACATTCTACATGTTCAAAGGGCAATAACGAAATGAGTCTGAAGTCTGTAGACCAGAGGACCACAGGCAAGTCTGGTTCCTGCAGGTTTCGTCTGACCAACCTGGTCTTTGGAACTGTGTTTTTGAAAAACTGGGCTGATGTTGAAAAGAGTAAGATTTAACATATAAATCATACACCTTTTCTTGAACAATATGAAGAGGGGGCAACAGTAGTTGTTGCCTGCCTGGCAAGAAGGACAGGGCGCCTAGTAGCTGTGTCCCCTCATCGTAGTCACCTGTACACACAAACTGCTAGCCCAGCCACTTCCCACCAAGTGGCTCTCTCTGTAACATGACCAGCCTGGCCCCTTTAGCTGCTTTCCTTTGTTGAGACTGATAAGTAAATTATGTGAAATAACATTAGACTCACAAATCTTATCAGATATACTTACTTTAAAGATATCCCCATGATTAAAATTAAGACTAATAAATGACCTTTTATGGGTTTTTTTTGGGGGGGGGCAGTCATCCTCAGCAAAAATAGTATTCTTGACTTTAAAAAGTTGAAGTGATCTCCTCTACTATATTTCTTTACAGAGAGTAACTTAATATTGAAGCCTTAGGAGTTCCTGCCAATGGAAAGCCCACGAAAGACCTCAGAAAAATAAATAGAAGATGGGAAGATGACTTTTAATTTACATGTAACTTTCTAAAATGTTTCCTAAAAAGCAAGTTTCACACAATAAACTCACTATTCTCAGTAGTATTAACCAAGATGGAGTAGATAAGCATGAAAAAGGCTAATAAAAATGTAGAGGCAAAAACTCTGGTGGGCCTACATTTCTTTTTTTAATTTAATGTAGGCCTACATTTCTTTTAAATAATTTGTCATTAGATAACTAACAGTAGGGCAGCCCGGGTGGCGCAGCGGTTTAGCGCCGCCTGCAGCCCGGGGTGTGATCCTGGGGACCGGGGACCGGGGATCGAGTCCCATGTCGGGCCTCCTGCATGGAGCCTGCTTCTCCCTCTGCCTGTGTCTCTGCCTCTCTCTTGTTCTCTCCGAATAAATAAATAAATAAATCTTTAAAAAAAAAGATAACTAACAGTAGTCATGTGACTTGTTACTATTTTCTTGAGTTTGTATTTAAGCTATAAAAGCCTTTAACATATATCTTCTAAATACACATATGCAATCTATTCAAACGTATGTACAAATAAATGTGTGACTTTATAAATATATACTATGTAAAAATGTTTATGTAGTCATACACTTATTTATAAATATATAGGTATATATAAAGATAGGGCAAACATATAATTCAGCATCTAAAAAAAGACACTTGAGAGAGAAAAGGGGTAAAACTAACAACTATGCCAGAGACACTGGTATATATTGGTTCAGTCCTGGGGAAATAAGGGCGAATCATCCTCTATTTATACTTATACACATACATGTAAGTGTACATTTGTATATAAGCATATATATATGAAAAAATAAAAACCTCTATATGAATATAAAATTCTATATTATAGTTGTAAGTACATATGTGTATATTTACATAAAATGTACTTAAAAGTATGTAAAATGCTTTTAAGAATTTTATAAATATAGGATAAACATACTTTTGTTTTTTTGTTTTAAAGATTTTGTTTATTTATTCATGAGAGACACAGAGAGGCAGAGACATAGGCAGAAGGAGAAGCAGGCTCCCTGCAGGGAGTCCAATGCAGGACTCCATCCCAGGACTCCAGGGATCATGACCTGAGCCAAAGGCAGATACTCAACCACTGAACCACTCAGGTGTCTCAATAAACAGACTTTGTATTTATACTTTATATAAATGCCATTGGGAAATTCTAGTTAATTCACATATTTAGGATCTTCTGCTGCTTTTGTCTCCTGCCATATTCCAACCTTCTCTAATAAATACACATACATATAATGCAAAGATATATCTTATTTTTTAATTTAAAGATCTTATTTATTTATTCATGAGAGACAGAGAGAGAGGCAGAGACACAGGCAGAGGGAGAAGCAGGATCCCTGCGAGGAGCCTGATGCGGGACTCGATCCCAGGATCACGCCCTTGCCAAAGGCAGATGCTCAACCACTGAGCCACCCAGGTGTCCCAACAAAGATGTATCTTAAATAAGATACTTTTGATGATTAAATTACCTTTTCTTCACTGCTTGTAGAATGAACTAGCTTTAAAAAAAAAAAAAATAGGGCTGCCCGGGTGGTACAGTCAACTGGGTAAGCGTCCAACTCTTGGTTCTGGCTCAGGTCCTAATTGGGGTCATGAGATTGAGCCTGAGTCAGGCTCTGTGCTCAGTGCAGAGTTTGTTTGGGTTTCTCCCTCCCTCTCCTTGTGCCCCTTCTCCCTGTGCTCCTGCTCTTTCTAAAATGAGTAAATAAACTTAAAAAAAATAAGTCTATGCTCGTGGTAAAGTATTCAAACAGTACAGAAGTCTATTAAGGTACAGAGCAGAAGCCGCCTTCTCCATCCTAGCCTCCCTCCCCCAGACCAGTGCACCCATTAACACCCATAGTACCCATACTCCCTAGGCATGGATACCTTTTTCCTAACTTTGGAAGATTTGCAAATTATATCTGTATAAAAGCTCTATGAGAAAAATTATTTCCTCTTCAGTTTCTTCTCTCCTAGCCTCTAGCTCCTCTGCTTGGCAATTCCTTAAACTTACTCATCTCAGGGAAGAGCCCATCTGGGCAGCGTCTGTCCTCTGGAATTTCTAGATTTTTGGTTCCTACCTTTATTATAATGTGTAGTGTTATACATCTATTCATGTTTATATCCTTCCCTCCCTGCTCCTTGAGTGCAGGGTCAATCTAACTCACCTTTGTTCTCCTGACACCTGTAGGGTACAGTACATTATTGATGATGTTGACAGCAAAAGGAACTGGCTCCTCAGACCCCGAGCAGCAAATGGCTTACACATTGTGCTTAGAAAAGTTCCTGATTTAAACTTTAAAGATGAGAAGCAGATGAATCCAAATTCTATTCTACAGAGAGCAAAATTAACTCTCTACTTTTATTAGAAAAATAAAAATTAATTTCTGTCCATTTCTTACCCCTAAGTTTCCTTCTAATCTGGCAGTTCTCAAAGTGTTTCATGGACCTCAAGTCTCCCAAGACCCTTTCAGCAGGTTTATGATGTCAAAACTATTTCATAATAACACAAAGATGCCATTTGCCTCCCCCCACCCACCATGTGGAACATGTGCATTAACAGTACAAAAGCAATGATGGGTCAAAGAGTCGGTGTGGTAGCAAGCATCAGCCAGTAACACCCAGATGAAAAAGTAAAAATTATTAATTTTATTAAATCTTGACCACTGAATATACAGCTTTTTACTATTCTGTGTGACAAAATGGGAGGTACACACAAAACACTTGCAGTGCACACTGAAAAAACAATGACTGCCTTAAGGTAAAACATGTGGGTGGTTCTTTGAGTTGTGAGTTGGACTAGCCAAATTTTTTTCATGGAACACCATTTGTTACATGAAAAAATGACTGACAAACTATGGTTATTCAGATGTGGGTATCTGGGCAAACATTTACTTGAAAATGAACTAAGTATGCTTGTCATTTCTTTCTTTAAAAAAAAAAAGATTTATTTATTTTAGAAAGAGAGTATGAGCATGGGAGGAGGACAAAGGGAGAAGGAGAGAGAATCTTGAGCAGACTCCCTGCTCAGAGCTTCAGCCCAACCTGAGATCATGATCTGAGTTGAAATCAAGACCTGACTTGACTGACTGAGCCACCTAGGTGCCCCTCAAGGAAGCAGCCATTTTATTGCCAGTAATAAAATTCAACTTTCAGGTGAAAATTACAATTTTGAGGGATGGCTAGGTGGCTCAGTGGTTGAGTGTCTTTTGGCTCAGGGCATGGTTCCGGTCTAGGGACTGAATTCCGTATTGGGCTCCCTGGAAGGAGCCTGCTTCTGCCTCCGCCTATATTTCTGCCTCTTTCTGTGTGTGTCTCTCATTAATTAAAAAAAAAAAATTACAATTTCGGAAAAGTTGGGATTTAACATAAACTTTGGTATCTACTACGATGAGCTCTACACTTCTCAATACATAATTATTTTTCTAATGAGGTTAACGAATGTGATTTTTGGATAGCGTGCAATGAGTCTGGAAGACAGGCATAGTTTAGTGAACTAATATTTTCCATATAACCATATAACCAATGGTATTTTTACAAAAAAAAAAAAAAAAAACATGTACGGGCTAAAAGGTGAAAGAGACATTAGTAGATTTAAATGTGACCAAGTATGGAAAGTTCATTGCCATAGTTGAACTTGGAAACTTAGAGTTTCAAGTTCCATGTTGCAACTAACCTTTAAAAAACTACCTGCCTGTCAAGGTTTGGATGTAGTATCAAAGAATATCCACAATTAATTGAAAAAGCTATTAGAAAAATTCTCCCCTTTCCAACGATCTATTCGTATGAGGCTAGGTTTTCTTTACATCAACTACAACAACATGCTTGGCCATTGAATTCAACAACTGATATGAAAATCCAGCTGCCTTTCTATCAGACTAAACATTATATATTTGCCATTCTTCTTCATTATATCTTTTGCCTTAGAAAACAGTTATTTTTTAAAATAAAATATGTTGGCATTCCTGGCTGGCTCAGTCGGTTAAGCATCTGCCTTTGGCTAGGATTATGATCTCGGAGTACTGGGATCGAGTCCCATGTCAGGCTCCCTGCTCAGTGGGGGGTCCACCTCTCCCTCTGCCCCTCTGCCTCTCTACCCCTCTGCTGCCCATTCTCTCTCAAAATAAATAAAATCTTTTAAAAATAAAATAAAATAAATAAAATACATTATTTTATCATGTAACTGGGTTTACTGTAGTCATTATTCATGAGTTAATTATTTTTTAAGTTCTCCTTTTAAATTTTGAATATGGCACATATTGATAGATATAGAACTCAGATAAACAAAAGCTCTTTGGGTCCTGAATGATTCATAAGGGCGTAAGGGAGTCCTGGGGCCAAAAAGTTTGAGAAATGCTACTCTAACCTATAAGAAAATGTTCAAATGATTTTTTTTAAAGATTCTGTTTATTTATTTGGCAGAGAGAGAGCAGAAGCAGGAGTAATGGTAGAGAGAGGGAGAGGGAGAAGCAGACTCCCTGTTGAGTAGGGAGCCTGACCCAGGGCTCCATCCCAGGACCCTGAGATCATGATCCGAGGCAAAGGCAGATGCTTAACTGACTGAGCCACCCAGGCATCCTGTTCAAAATGATTATTAAAGAAATTATTTAAAAATTATCTTCGCAATAAATGAAATCAGGCATAGGTTTAAAAGAACTAGGAACAAAGTGGATGAAAATGTGGTTAAATACAAAGCAAAAATCCCCAGGAGAGGGAGACACCAAGGGATGGAGAAACACAGATACACCCACAGTCACGCAGATACACATTCCAGAGCTACCTTTAATCTCCCAAGCTTAAAGTGGTTGCTAACCATCTCTGGAGTTCAGGCATGGCTGGAAAACCTGGGGGACCGACAGTGCCCCCCCCCCCCCCCCCACACACACACACTGTACAGACTAAGGTGAAAACTGTTCCTTGATCTGCAGGACCGCCGCCTCTCTTCTGTTTGAACTATCTAGCACTGCTTGCAGTCCTGCCTTCCAAATCTCAAAGGTTAGCTTGGTCAGTGTTGTGTGTGCCCATACGATTCTATCCACTCATCTATTAAATTCCCCAGTAGATCCTGGAGACCGCGTTTAGGTACTGGTTCACTCATTCTGTGACTGAGCAACTCATTCCCTGTATTTCCAGCTTAGTTAAATCTTCCCTTTCCAATTAGTCCAGGCAATTTTACTGAAAGACACAGAGGTCAAAAAACTTAAAATGAGCATTTCCACATAAACTTTAACTCTCACAGTGCAAAAAAAAAAAAAAAAAAAAAAAAAAAAAAAACCTTGGAAAACCTCTAGGTTATTAATCAACAACATATCTATCATGTAGAACTTTATAGGGCTTGCTAATAAAATGTGGTGTGCTTTTATTAGTAAATCTTTAAGACCTGACAGAGAGTGAGGTAACACTATCCTGAGTAATAAAGCCACTCTCCAGGGTGAGACTGAGGCCCATTTTTCTATATCTTCAGATCAGAGACAAAGGCCAAGAGCCATCTTGCAGCAAGTTGGCCACTTAATTCCTAACGTACATAACAACAAAACTGAACCAAGAGGGCAACTTTTGCTTCTCTCAACTGCACGTCTTCTGCTATAAAAAGAAACTTAGAAATAAAACCCAACTAAAAAAAAGAACACATTGTATTAGGATACCGACCTGGAATCCTGCAAAAGTCAAAGGCCCAGTCCATTTTGGGGCAGTACGGGGCCCATATCGAAGTGGAAGCTACTGCCCGGGGCTGAGAGTCCCTGTAGAAAGTGTGCCGATGAAGGACACTGTTCAGTGATCCCGCTCCACCATCCCACACACATCTCTGCGGGGCACTTTCTCATAGTCATGGTGGGTGACGACGTCAGACCTCATGTGACAAGGTGTTAGAAACACACGCATCGGATCTCAAAAACAGATTACAAAACAGAAGCCTTTTATAGAGTATGGCTGTGTCTGGGAAAAGGAAAATCCTCTTGATTTCTAAATGTAGTTCAAAAAGGGTAGAGAAGAGCTGCATTTATCAGATTTTTAATGCACTTAAACTATTGGATTCAAGAAGGCATCATAAGGCAAGGCAAGTTTGCTCTTTCAACTGAAAATCAGGCCATTTGAAAGGCTGACATCAGAAAGCTGCCAGGGTGTATTCGACAGAGGGAGGTTGGCTTTAACAACCTTACTTGAATATATTACTTTGAAAAGGTAAACATTTGGTCTCTAGACTTGTAGTTGCGTGCATATTGATTGTAAGAACGAGTATTATCAGATTCATGAGTGATGCAATGTGCTCAGTTAAATATTTCAGGCTGCTTGTTTGGAAAGATGAAAGGGGGGAAAGGTCCTTGGCTTCTCTCTTTCTTTTTCAAACACAACAGTATTTCAGGGTAGCCCGTGTACCTTGGGTTCATCTCAGGATCGAGCTTGCCCACATACCTGCTTGCTTAGGAAACCTGGCCAACAGGCTTCAAGTGTTTATCTTTGAAGCCCTCCAGTGCTGTATTCGTTTCTCATCTCAGCCAAGCTCACTGAGACTAAGAGTCCCTAATGTGGGAGGCATTTTTAATCTGAATGCTGTGGGGGCCAAGTTACCAAGATGACCAGCACAGGGCTCTTGTCCTCTGAAACTTTTCATTTTGGGGTGAGCTTATCATCAAGAGTTGGTTTCAAAAACCAAATACTTTTATTGTGAGCCTTTAAAAGGCCAACTGATTTAATGGCCCATGCTTCTCTCAGTTGACTGTTTTCTCTTGGGAAAGGCCAAGGGAAGAACTGTCAGATATTCTGGGTACTGAACAAGGCTGACCTTCCAGCTAATCGCAAGGACGGGTCCACCAACTGCTGCTTTGGCATTACACTATATAAACCCACCTCCCCACGGCACCCTCCCTCTCCACCCCCTGCTCCCTTTGCACCCCAGCTTTCTGAGGACTACTTATGATAAGGAATCACAGTTTACACTGGTTCTTTCTGGATAGGCCAGGAATCGGGCAGGGAGAAATGAATGACACAACACACCCAGCATGAAGTGCAGTGCTTGGCACATTGTGGGGCTCAGGGAGTGTGGGCTGGAATCAGCTTGAGAACTGACCGTGTCCCGTTCAGCTGGTGGCTTTCAAGAGAACTGCTTATACAGTCCATGCTTCATATGATACATGGGACATTAACGATATCAAGTCAAGCCCTGCTGAAAACCCTTCAGTGGCTTTCCCTGAAGTCGGTGCAAAATCCAGACGCTTCACTGGCTTGTGAGGCCTGGTGTGGTCCCCAGGTCCTGTTCACTGTCTCTAGACTTGCCTGCTCCCTTCCATCCCACTCTGTGCTCACCACACAGGCCTCCCTATGCTTACTCTATCTGCCAAGTCTCTTCCGGCCCCGGGGCCTTGAAACACACGGATCCCAGTACTGCCTGTGGCTGGCTCACTCGCATGCTTCAGGCCCTGGTCAAATGTCATACTGGAGGGACCACCCTGTCCATCTATTTGATCCTGCTTTCACTTGCTCTCACAATGCCTGAAGTATGATAGTTTTCCTTCATACTACCCATCTCAACCTGTAGTCATCACATGTGTTTGCTTGGTCATTGTCCATACTCTGCCCACCAAAAGGGAAGCTCCAGGAGGGAAATGACCTTGTCCATCCTGTTCACTGCTACATCTACAGGACACAGCACATGACAGGCACTCAGGAAACAGTTGCTGAATGACTTAAGTGGGTTGTGCACAAAAAACACAAATGCTCACCCTGATTAAAAGAGCAACGCGTCCTTCTCCCCTGCATTCCTGATACCTTGAACGCTGCTCTGCTTTTTTCTTTGCCACAGTACCCATAACATTCCAACAGATTACACATTTTACCTCTTGCTTACTATCCATCTGCCTGCTAGAATTTAAGTGCCACAAGGGCAGTAATCTTTGATATTCTTCCCTGATGTATCTTAAGCACCTAGAATAGTGCCTGACACATAGTAGACCCTCAACATTCAATTACTAAATAGACAATCCATACTGTAAATAGATACGTTTCTAAATCAGTATTAGATATGGGTAGGCACCCTACATATTGCTATGACAATTTGTTTGAATTTGCCTAATCAATTTAGAATAAGTTTGCTTTTATCTGATGCATTTTAGGTTGTAAAGCACTTCACGTATTAATTCTTTCAATCCCCTCACCATCCTGTGTAGTAGGCATGTAAAATGGAGATATTACTATATACTCACAGGGTTAAGAGAATTAGAAGAGTCTGTGCGGGGTATATATAGAAGCTGATATTATTGGGTCCACAGTATCAAGTGGAAACTGAGCCCAGATAGTGCCTTGCTTACAGGGGAGCTGTAATTTCGGATGGCAGCACAGTGCTCAGCCCCCCACTCTCTGCTGTCTCACGGGCATGTGCACTCACAACAGGAGTGAAGACAGAGCAGGTGACCTGATCTACCCAGCGCAGAACTGTCCTGTGCCAAGTCCAGACGGTAGGCTCACTGTATAGGATCACCACTGAGAAGCCCGTGGCAGGAACAGACCCAGGCTGAGATTCAAGAGCTAGAGCTGCCGGGGGCAGCCAGCTGGGGTCACATGCCAAGAAGTAACCAAGAAACACTGCCTGTCATGAAGCAGAATGTGTCAGAGTGGGATCGGAGTTAAGGCAAGCAGACCCCTGGCCATGAGCAGCCATCACCAGGGCAAGCTGAGCATTGGTAGAGAATGGCCCTGGGCCTGGGCACTCAAGGCCAGCCGGGCAGACAGTGGAGGGACAGAGGCATCCTCTAAGTCAGTCCTAAGGTCTGCTCCATGGCCCAGAATTGGTTACACACCTGACACCAAGGCTTTTACACCCACAGGTTGCCAACTTAAAATTTCAGTATTTAAAAAGGTTGATCATGACCTGAGCTGAAGGCAGATGCCTGATTAAGCTACCCAAGCACCCCAAAAAAGGCTGACTTTTAAAAGTCTATTACCAATTCAATTCAGTCCATGCATTCAGAAGACAAAAGGAAATGCATAGCCAGGATTTGCTAATCTGAAGTGTGTGTAATAAGGAAAATGAGTTTTCATTTGCCTCCCCTCCCCCATGAGTACTTAGATTTGCCTTCTCAGCATAGGACTGGGGATGATGCAGGCTCAAAGATCAAGAAGCTCATGCTGGAGATCTGTCAGTCAGAGTATGGCATAAGAGCAGTGAGCATGAAGCCTCAGGGGAGCACCAGGGAAAGAGACTCTCCAGGGGAGGGCCAACTCTGGGTGTGCGCTTTCTCCATGACAAATGGAGAAAAGAGTCCCATAAACACGGAACTGAGACCTGGCCAGTGAAGCTCATTAACACCCTAAATCCAAATTCTAATATCTTCACCAAGGCTTATAAGTCCTCTGCGACTAAACCCCATTTCCTGCCACTCTACCCTGCCTCGGCAGCCTTCTTTCTATTTCTTGAATATGCCTAGGATCTTCCTACCTCCAGGCCTTTGCATGTGTTGCTTCTGCATCCTAGAACGCCCTCCTAGCCCAGATGGCAGCCTACTCTTATCTCCATCCAACAATCCTTTCCCCCTTAATTAGGTTCATCCATTACATATTCTTAGCATACTTTTCTTCTTTCATAGCACTCATTATGATTGTAATTAAGTATCAACAAATGTGTACCTTTACCACAAGAGTATCAGTTTTATAAGGACTAAGACTGTTCACCAGTATCCCCAGCTCCCAGCTCTGGACTTGTCACATGACAGGTGCTAATAAAGCTTTATTAAATGAACACAAAAACAAAAAGCAACCAAACACCAAGCCTTCTAAAGCCCACTACATTGGGCACTGAAACCAAGCTTTCTGGATCTAGCATTAAGGCAACACGAATTGCCCTATTTGTCACCTATGGTAAGGGATGAGTATGTTTGTTGAGCATAAAAAAGTCAAGAGGTTGTTCTGACATGCTACAAGGAAACACACACAGGTAACCAGATCAACACTGCTAGCCTAAAGCCGGGCTAGATAGGACAAGCCAGGGCCATCTACTGCCCACAAAGCTGTCATTGCTCAAACAAGTTGAAACATTGAAACACGGCTTCAAAACACTGAAAAAGGACTTACTATTTCTGCTTTGGCTCAAGTGAAGGAAAAGAACAATACTTGAAGCTCTACTGATATGCCTTGATCTGTGAGAGACAATGCCCAAAATGGAGTCACCTATGCTAAGCCCCACGTCACCAAACTGAAACATAACTTAGTTTGGCTCTTCCTGAAATGGAATCTTAAACCAGTCAGTCAGGAATCAACTGATCAGCATTAAATAAGCAATCTGCCCAATGATACCCTGCTGTCCTATATAAGGAAAGCAGCCTTGCAATAACCAATCCATTTGCCTAGTGTAACTTCCTTCTTCTGCTCCCTGCTGCCTATAAAATCTCTTGTCTTACACAGCTCTTTGGTGCTCCTTTTTATCTGTTAGATTGGATGCTTCCCAATTCACAAATCACTGAATAAAGCCAATAAAGTCTTTAAAATGTACTCAGATGAATTTTGTTCTTAAATAGTTTAAACTCAAAGGATTTGGACTTTGCCCCTGAGTGCTTGGGTTAACTTGGAAACAAACTTTTAAAATAGCTTTAAAAAAAATAAAATTTCAAAGTAATAAACATGTGGGTGTAGTATAAAAAAGCTGCGCACATGCACTGGCCCATGACTTTGAACTATGCTATGAAGAAACAGCTCACTATTGTCTCCTGCTTGTGTCAGAGCCCCCCTGGGTAGCCTTCCCAAGGACTACTTTCATGTGACACTGACATCCCACCACAAATGCATCAATGTCCTCAGTAAGACTCGTTCATTTGTTAGGAGGAAATCCACCTTATATGTCAGCCATGTCCATGCATCCAGTATTGTTCTACATACTCTGCACACACCATCTCGATTAAGCTCATGGCAACCTGATTTTGCAAATGAGAAAACTGAGATGCAGAGAGGCTGTATGACTTGACTAGAATCATTTCACTAGTGGGCAGCATAGCTGGTGTTCAGATCCAAGCAGTGTGACTCAAAAACCAATTTCAGATTTATGAACAACAAGAAGAAGAACTCGGTTTTTCCACCTCTTTCTTGGTATCAAAGTCTCATATGCTCATGACGCCAGCCTACTTACTAGTGTGTGAGTCCTTGGCAAACTGTTGGCTGGACCTGAGCAGGGCTGCCACATGCAGGGGGACAGGTTATGCCGTGTGATATGCTGTGAGAAAAGGGAGGCTGAGAGCCAGCTTATGCTCTCCTTGGCCAGGCAGGTGCACTGGTGAGGGCTGTATCCTCCTGCCAGATGGAGGGGGCCTTTTCTTTAAAATGTACAAAGATGCCATATGGCCCACCAGGTGGCTCTGTGGCGAATACATTAGGGAAATTCGGAATTCTTCGTAACATTCTACTTTAAATTGGTTTTTCTAAAAAAAAAAAAAAAAGTAAACTTCAAAGTAATATATGGTGCTCATAAATATTATTATTTTAAAGATTTTAAGTTATTTTGATGTCCAACATGGGGCTCAAACTTACAACCCTGAGATCAAGAGTTGCATATTCTACCGACTGAGGCAGCCAGGTTCCCCAAAATTATTAATTTTTGATCCACTTCTATTTCAAGGTACTATTTATCAAATGCCTACCACTCACCAATTACTGAGTGCAACACAGGGGCTCCTATAGGAAATAGGTATTGAGGGGTTCCTGGGTGGCTCAGTAGGTTAGGCGTCTGCCTTCGGCTCAGGTCATGACTGCAGAGTGCTGGGATGGAGTCCTGCATCAGGCTCCCTGCTCAGCGGGGGACCTTGCTTCTCCCTCTGCTGCTCCCTCTGCTTGTGCTTTCTCTCAAATAAATAAATAAATAAAATGAAAGAAAGAAAGACAGACAGACAGACAGACAGAAAGAAAGAAAGAAAGAAAGAAAGAAAGAAAAAGAAAGAAAGAAAGAGAAAAAAGAAGTGGGTTTTGAAAAGCCGAGCGGGTGCAGAGATTAAATAATGCTCCTGAATCAGGAGAACTGAGAGGCCCCAAAGCACTGTATTAGTCTGTTCACAAAACAGAGATCTACAGAAGGATAATTCAGGGTAAGACAGGCCACGTCCAGTCTAGGATAGTGGGCGAGAGCCTGAACTTTGGTGTCGGATGGCCCTAGCTCTGTCACGTTCTGGTTGTGACCTTTGGGCAAATTTCTTAAGCTCTTTGTACCTCAGCCTCTTCATCTGCAAAATGGAGCTAAAAATAGAATCTACCAGGGTTAACACACGGATTAAATGATAATACCTATAAGTTGCTTGGCATATGTCTGGCACAAAATCAAACTGACTAAATGTTGGCTTTTATTAATATTACTATTACCAAATAATAATTAGTTGCAAGTGTCAGTAGGAACAAATATTACAAGCCTTGGCCCCAGGCCCCAAATAGAGGGAATGTGAAATTCCTCAATGGCAGGGACAAATGTTTTAGTTCACTGTGTGCCCAAAGGTCCTCATCACTCCTCCCAGAAGGGTTTATCAGATGATCATTCTACCCTAATGCAGAGAGCAGTTACATCTGAGCCTTAGCTCCTATGTGGGCATTTAGTTACAAGTATTGTCTAAATTCTTTTCTTTTTTTAGTTGCATTGTCTGTTAGTTTTCTTCTTAACAGGTGGAAAAAAAGTATTAAAAATTCAAATAAAAATCATTCAACTTAGCTATTTATTAGCGATTCTGGTAAAAGGCTTTTTATAGGAAGGAGACTAAAATAATGTTTAAGACATATACTTAAATCATCTATAAATTTCCATAATGTTTTCTTGTCCTTTTATGTCAGATCACTCAAATTATGCTATGTAAGGCAAAGCTAGCGTACCTCAGTTTATTGGGTTACCTGTTTTAGATAGCAACATTCTTTCACATTCATAAAGCCTCCCTTGGGGTGCCTGGGTGGTTCAGTCAGTTAGGTGTCCAACTCTTGGTTTCGGCTCAGGTCAGAATCTCAGGGCTGTGAGATCGAGCCCTGAGTTGGGCTCCACACTGGGCATGGAGCCTGCTTAAGATTGTCCCTCTCCTCTCTCTGTCCCTTGTCCCCTTCTCTAAAACAAAACAAAAAAAAAAAACAAAGCCTTCCCTATGTTCTGCTTCTTTACCTTTTCTGTAGACAGACGCCTGGCAGACCACGTTTGCTCCTTTCCCCTCATACCACGGGACTTTTAGAGGGCGAACATCTTGGGACCTCCTCCTTACCTCAAACTAAGAATCTAGTAACATGTCCGTTTGTTATGTAGGATTTATTTTAGAGAACACTTTGGTTTATTGATTTTACAATTTTTTAAGTTTATGTGCAAGTGTAATGGATTGATTAGATTTATTCAGCAAAAAAAAAAAAAAAAAGTGGGCTCGGTTTGGGGTTTAACATGTTTATGTTCTTATTTGGGATTTTGGTTCAGGCTTCTACTGAAGTCCTAGAGGGAAATTTTTGACAACTGTCAGATGTAGTCAATAGTTTCAAGCTCTCCTTCTCTTGTACATTGAGTCGTCCTGTCTGTACAGTTAAATCTTTAGACTCAGAGGATCAAACAGTGCCTCTGCTTACACACTCTTGGGTTTAAACTCCAGTTCTGCCACTTACTAGCTGTATGAACTAGGATAAGTTAATTAGCACCTCCAGACAGGTTTTGTTTTTTTCTTTTTTTCTTTTTATTTTTTGTTTCCTTTTTTTTAAGGTTTATTTACCTATTTGAGAAAGAGAGAGTGCAAGCAAGCACGCAGGAGAGTGAGCAGGAGTGGCAGGGAGGGGCAGAGGAAGAGGGGGAGAGAATCCTCAAGTAGATCCTCTGCTGAGCACAGAGCCCTACAAGGGGCTCAATCCCAGGACCCCAAGATCATGACCTAAGCTGAAATCAAGTGTTGGGCGCTTAACCAACTGAGCTCCAACCGCTTAACCAACCAACCCAGGCACTCCCAAACCTGTTGTTGTTGTTGGTTTTTTTTTTAATCTACAAAATGGATATAACCCAGTTCTTTATAAGATTAGATGAGACAACATAGATATCTCATATTCTATTGCTCTTTTCACCCTAATTTTCTGTAAAAACTCCAGAAAACAATACCTACAACTCATTTCCTTTTGCCCATCTCATTTTGATAATAGCAACCAATTTAATACTTGTTGGTTGAAAGGTTACTGGAATCAGGGGCCGTTTTGTAAGCAGGGGTTTCTCTGAAGCTGAATGGAAAGATGGGTGGCCTGGAGAGTCTCAGGCTTCCAGGGTTTCTGGCAAGCCGAAGCAAGACTACTCCTGACAGGCTGGGGAGCTGGAAGCCAGGCTGACCCCAAAAGAAAAGAAGTTAGCTAAAAAATACTCATGGAAGTGCAAAAACAAATATTTAGCAAAATAAGGGACTGCGGGTAACCCAGTAAGGGTTCCTATATTAAGTCTTGCGAGAATATGCTGGCGTAGGTGCAGTGATGCAACTAAAAGAACAAACGTTTACTTTGAAGGAATGAGTACATGAATCATGATATTAATATTAAGATACATAAAAGCCAAATACAAAATTAGTGACTGCTGGTTTTTTTTTTGGGGGGGGGGGTCCTACAAGCCCATTAAAGATATCACACACACCCCAACCCTACTGTGAAGAATAAGCAGAGAAGAGATCAGTGGCTTCTTTGGGTCTACACATTGCTCCTTCCATTTTGGGTAAAGGCGATGAGCAAGACTGCCTCAGACCATCCTCCTAGCCGCAGATTAGATTATTACTACTCAGTCTCTTCACACACAGAAATGGCCAAAACATCCAAGTGGCCAGCCTCACCAGTGTTAGTAGACAAGAGTTAGGGAAGGCAACACATTTTACAACCTGAGTGCTCTGTTCTCTTCACCCCTTCATTCTGTTCCATCCTCACTTCACTGGGAAGGAAGGGGGCCTTTAAACACAATAAAGAAGTTATGTCCTGAGTGGCAATCAATACCAGCAAGAAGGAGAGGAGGTGGGGCTGGATGCAGGATATAGGGAACAGGGCCACGGAGGGAGGAGCTTGGGCTCCCTCTCCAGGAGGCCTCTGCACTGATACCCTTCCAGGTAGACACACAACTCCTGGGAAGGTCTGGCTGCTGTGTCCCTGGATCTGCCCATCCTGCTCTTCCAGGTGTCGGGCTTAACAACAGGGTTGGGTCATCAAAGTAAATTCCCTAAGGCAGTTCCTAGCTCCAAGATTAGGCAGCCCCTTTAAAAAATGTGATCCCTTAAACAGAGCTTTGCTTCTGCAGCTGCTTTTTCAGGGTCGTTTTGAGGTTCTTTTCCATTTGATGACCACAGCCCATCCCCAGTCCAGGGAGCTGCATCCACAAGATGGTGCTGAGTCCACACACAGAAATGCTCGTGTCGGGGTAGCTGGTAATCCAATGCCCCAAATCTTTCTCAAAACGGGCAGAAGAGCAGCTACTGCTCCAAAATAAATGGACACTGAGTGTTCTAGGTAACAAAAAGCAAAGAACCTGCTTCTTAGTGGACGTTGCACTCTTACTCATTCTTAATTTGCCACGAATGGCTTCTAGAGATTCTTCAGATTGGGGTGGGAGGTGGAGGGGGTGAGGGGATGGTGAGGGCTCCACCCAGCACAGCCATTTCCTCCTCAGAGGAGCAGTCCTCACCGGGAACAAAGAAGGAGTCCTCAATTGTAGCCTCTGCCCGGATGACAGCCCTTTGAAGGCTTACTCTGCATGGCCCTCTCCCTGGGCTAAACATCTTAAATTCCTTCTGGTATTCCACTGCAAAGGGTTTTGTAGACCAAAGCAGCATCAGATTTGGTCCTCTCATTTTGGATGTGAGAAGATTGAGGGATGGAGAAGTCAAATGACTTGCCTAAGAGCTCATGGTCTGATCAAAACTGGTTGCTTAGGCACCTGGGTGGCTCAATGGTTGAGCGTCTGCCTTCGGCTCAGGTCCTATTCCCTGGGTCCTGGGATCAAGTCCTGCATCGGGCTCCTGCATGGAGCCTGCTTCTCCCTCTGCCTATGTCTCTGCCTCTCATGAATAAATCAATCTTTAAAACAAAAGAAAACTGGCTGCTAGACTTCTGGTCCCACATGCTTCACTGTACCAGGCTCAACAGGCAGATGCTGGGACCTGCTTACTAACAGCATGACCACAGAAGGACTTGACCTCCCTAAGTCTCAATCTCCTCATTTATAAAATGGAGTGAATGCTACGCACCTCACAGAGTGTGGGAAGATTAAATCAGAGTATCTGAGGACTTGCAAGTGCAAATAGTAAGCAAACAGCGCTTGGTAATTTATTTTATTTAGGATATACAGGTGTTTTTTCTTTTTTGGGGGGCATGGAGTTCTCTTTTCTTCCCCTGTTTTCTTCTTCCTCCTTGGCTTCCAAACTTCCAAGCCTGAATTTTTTTAGCTCAAAAATTCCCTCATTTATTCTGATGAAATTGAATCACGTTCATTTTGTTCCTCATCTCCAGTGTGCTGGGATATTTTTAGAACGTCAATTCTGTCTCATATTAGATCTACTGGATTTTTTTTTTTAAAAAACATGTCACACAGATTCACACTCTGGAAACTTACAGGTTAAGTTCAGAAGGGCGATGTCTCTGACAGAAAGGCAGGGCTGTTTCCTATGCCCACCTCCAGACAGTGGCAGAATGTGGTCATTCTTCTCACACATGCACACCCTTCACCCGAACAGATCGTATTTCGAGATCAGGACTTGGAAAATATTTTTCAATCTATCAGAATAAAAAAGATAAAGGCTTGGTTTCATTTCTGAGGAAGAAGGAGGTTGAATCCACACGATGAGGAAGTGACCCTGTGAAGAACAGCTCTGGCTGTGTTACCGGATTAATAGGTTAAGAACCAAGACCCTGAGACCTCAGGGAAGTGAGCTCTTACGTGGAGATTCAGAAAACTTCTGAGCTGCAGCAAAGAAAACTTTTACTTGAAAGAACAAGAGGTCAAACTCTGTGGACCTGACCTGTGGTCCCTAGGCTAGCCCCTGCTTAGAGGTGAACCGGCGTAAAACCCTGTCCAGTTACATTCTCTCAGCTCTGTTGTTTCGTTAAGCACAACAGGACTCTAATTTTCTAACCACTTGTCTCCATTCTCACATCCTCCCCAACTGGCTCATGCCATGCGTTTTTCTGGGGCTCATAGACCAGCATCCTCATACCCTGCCCATCCCCCCCAGGAAATCAGACAACCTGTAACTGTTTCAGTGCCCATATCCACTGACCCCGCAGAACATCACCCTTCCCCATCCCAACACTTCCCAAAGGCCAACCTTCTGGACCCAAACAAAGGACAAGGACAAGGATGCTCAGCCTCAATCCCATTTAGTCCTATACCATTTCCAAATCACATTCGTACATACCATTTCATTTTCTTTTCTCACAACACCCCTGTTGGCTGTGAAATAATATTTTCATTTCAGAGACGAAGACCCTGAGGCTCAAAAAAATTAAGCCAAAATCCTAACATCATATATTGTGTAATTGGCACAGCTGGGTTTTCAACCCTGATCTTGTGACTCTGGGTCACACACTCCTTCTAGCACGCTGAACAGGAAGACTGTATTTATGTGATCCCAAATGTTAATAAATAGAAATCACCATCTCATCTTTTGAGTGCTGTTTAATGGCTTTGTTTGTTTTATGTCAAATTTGGTGCCAAATGTGAACATGTCACTCAAAAGACTACTCACCAAGAGCTATTTTGATCAACAGAACCAGTTTTTCCTGACCAGCCTATATGCTATTAATACAGCTGACCAGGTTATCATCCATGCATTCCACTTTGTGTTCTCTGCCATCTTGCTTTACCTGATGGCAAGCATTTTGTTTAGTTCACTCTGTAAAATGGGAATGATGCCTGAGATGATTATTGAGTTAGTTAAATGAAACAATAACTATGGAGACTGCAGCTAGCAAACATTCAATTAATGGCATTACACACAACTACTGCTACTTCTACAGCTTCATTACATTCATTAAAACCAAGCAGAGTTTTAAGTGTCTGATGAGATATAAGGTAGCATAGGTGCAATAATTTAGGAAGCAAAAACACTATTTCATCCCCTTGGCTTTGTTTACTCCTTTATTTCTTCCCTCATTCAGCCACTTTTTGGATGCCATAGTCTAATGGAAGAGACAGACATGCGGACAAACAGCTCCTCTGTGATAATCAAAGCGCACTAGCAAGTGGGCCTAGGACTCTGGAGCACGCAGCCTTAAACTGAGTTTGGGGAAGAAGAGTCAAGGAGAGAGAGATGGAACTAAGTCTTGAAAGACAGAGAGCATTTCTTGGAATCCCAGAGAGAAAGGGGCATTCTATTCCAGGCAGAGGTCTAAGCAAAGGCAAGCGGGCGTGAGATAGAATGACACATTTAGGGAATGGCAAGAGGTGGGTATGGCTGCCGCACAGGGTGTGGGTAGGGTCTGATGGAGATGGAGAGGGAGAGATTAGCAGGGATATAGTTGAGGAGTTTGGGATACTATCAAGACTTTGGATTTTATCATCTAGTCTAGAAGTTCTCAACCCTAAACTGCATCACCTATGGGAACTGAATAAAGAACCAACACTAGGCTCCAACTGGAGATTCTGTTTTGTTTGGTCTTGGGTGAATACTAGGTATTGCAATTAAAAAAAAAAAAATCTCCAGATGATTCTAATGAGCAGCCTGGACGATAGTGAGTCATTTAAAAGATTTTCAGCGGGAATCATCTGGCAAATTTGTAGACAAATCTTTCTGGGAACCATTTGGTGAGAAGGATGTCTGGAGGGAGTCTGAAAAGAAGACAAGGAGAAGGTGGTGGGGAATGAACAGGGGAGAAAGACCTGAAAGCCATTTGGATGAAAGAATCAACTCACTGGAATTCAGAGGAGAGAGAGAGGGGAAGAATGAAGGTTAATACCCAGTTTCATTACCTCAGTGTGCCATTGGCAGGTAGGGAACCAGATCAAAGAGCTGGTTTAGGAGGACGATAATGAAGTCTGTGCTCCCTGAGGAGCCTGTGGGAGATGCAAGTGGTGCTCTCAATCAAGAGGCATCCAAAAGAGATTTTATTGCTGAAAGGAAGCTGGGCTGAAGAATTAGATGTGCACTGCATTGACACACAGGATGTGGTCGCAATCATGAGCAGGGATATTGGCCAAGGAAGGTAAAGTGGATGAACAGAAGGAACTTGAGGAATACCACTACCAAAGGGGTAACAGATGTATCAGAACCACCTGAAGGCCCTTATTAAAACTTTAGTTTCAGGGCACCTGGCTGGCTCAGTCGTTTAACTGCCTTCAGCTCGGGTCATGATCCCAAAGTCCTGGGATCGGGAAGAATAGGGTCCCCAAGTCACCTGTCCCCACCAACTTACCTGGATAACTTTCAAATCATCCTGAAATCCTACGAATTCAGCCTGAGATTTAAAGAGAGAACAGCTGGAATGCTACAAAGAGAAGAGTTCGCACTTCTAACAAGGTAGGAAGACTGAAGTCCTGGGATCAAGTACTGCATCGGGCCCCCTTGCTCAATGGGGAGTCTGCTTCTCCCTCTCCCTCTGCCCCTCCTTCTGCTTATGCTTTCTCTCTAGTGCTCGCTCTCATGAAAGTGAGCTCTCATGTAAAAACAAAACAAAACAAAACAACACTTTAGTTTCTTGGTGCCAGAGACCCACAGATTCAGAAAGGTCAGGGGTCAAGCCCCAGAAACTGATTTTTAACAAGCTCAGAGGCATTTCTGAATCAAGACAAGGACTGGACACTGTATCAGCTTCCTAATCATGCTGTAACAAGTTACACAACCTTGGTGACTTACAACAACAGAAACTCATCCTCTCATATTTCTGGAGGCTGGAAGTTCGAAATCAAGGCGTCATAGGTCTGTGCTCTCTACAAAGACTCGGGAGAACAATCCTTCCTTGCCTTTTCCAGCTTCTGGTTGTTCTGGGCAGTCTCTGGTTTGTGGTTTTGTCACTCTGATCTCTACCTACGTCTTCACATGGCCTTCTCCTCCTGTGTTGCTCCTCCCTGTGTTTCTCATAAGGCCAGTTGTCTTTGGATTTAGGGCCAGCCCACAATCCAGGATGAACTCATCTCAAGATCTTTAACTAACTTACATCTGCAAAGACCCTTTCTCCAAATAAGGTCATATTCACAGCACCGGGATCTGAACATATCTTTTTGGGGCCACCATCCAACCTACTAAACACCATGGCATCAACTCCTCTGGATAAATGAGAGAGGGAACTGAGATCCAGAACGCCAAGCAAAATTCCCTGCCAGTGGCAGGAAGAGGAGGAAGCAAAGAGGAAGAGAGAGAGCTGTTTCAGGAACTAAGATCTGTAGCTGCACTTCCAAATCTTATGCTGCCTGAGGGACCCCAGGCTGCCAAGTGTACAGGACATGAGGAAAAAAAATCATCACAATCATAAATTAACAAAATGCTAGACTATGTTACCCTCAAAACACAGATGAAAGCCATGAAAGGCTGAAAAGGCTTGTCATTAATTCACTTCTATAGGTAGGGTTTCGTCTCTATGATGCTGTGGCCATTTTGTCCTCACCACCCCAGTAGCTTCCGGTCCAGACAAGTCACCGAGGCAGCATGGGATAAGTTATTTCCATATTTCAGAATGTTTTCTTAGGAGCAGGCAAAAGTCTCAGTCACCAACATTACAGAATATTAAGAAGGTTACACCTTCATTCTCATACCTACCGGGGTCCTCAAGTCCTCACCAAGAGTGCATCACTCATTTTTACTCTGCTACATGTCCCACATTAAAATGATTTGTGTCAGTTCCTTGACACACAAAGGTTTTCTGGCCTCGTAACACAGGAATTTCCCTCCTTGGCAACATGGTTTGCATGGCCATAAGGGCCATGGGGGGTGGGGAGGGTGGAAAGGAACCAGGTGCAGGAACCAGGTGCTGTGTTCAGGTTAAAGTCACAGGCAGGGGACACAAGCCTTCAGAATCAGATTCCTAACATGGTCAAAACCACCCCATCATACATCCCTATGGTATTATGTAAAAGGCACATCTCCCAGCCCCTGCCCCAGAGACCTGTCCCAAAGCATCTCCAAGCTGGCAAGCCCATAAGGACGGGTCTCCATGCAAGTCTGTCTCTCTGCTCCCCACACATTAACGTGCACCTGTCAGAGGGGCATCTTGTTAAGGCACTTTCCAACACGGTGGGTCACTGCCATGTGGCCCGTGTTCATTTACATCAGGGTGGAGACAGCTGAGGTACACAGTTGAGTTGATGGCTTAAGGAAACCAAGTTCCCTGACCTGCTAGTGCAATCATAAACATTATGATGGTGATGGTGATGACGCCAACTACAAAGAGCTAATATTTACTGAGCACTTTCTACATGTGAGATCCTGTGCTAAGTGCTGTATAGACGTAACAAGTCAGCACCAAGAGTACAAGGGAATACAGGAGTAGCTAAAAGAGATTTAGAAAAAAAAAAAAAAAAAGGCAAGGCATTATAAACTCCAGGATGTGCGGAAGGTCATTCAAGTGTCAATGGAGATAGGGGCCAGTTCTCACACTGTCCTCGTCTGGGACTAGTTAGGAAGTGGCTAACTGCTTGATATTTCAGAAAGCATCTTTGGGCCGAGCCAGTCAAAACGGGAGACTAGGTATATCACGAAATGCCTGCTGCCCTTCACAGGTCACCCCAGGGCCTGGCGCCAGCCACCCCTGCAGTCTTGGCTCTATTCCGCTGCCTTGGGAGTAATGTGCCTGAACAGGGAGTGGCTTCCTTTGGTGGGTTCGTCGTGTTCTATCTGTCGTGTACTATTGGGCAGGCCGAGCACTGGGCAGCTTAATCGAGGCCGTGACGTCTCCTGCCTCTCCAGATGTCCTCCAGATATCCTTGGATGTACACGCTTGTGTTCTGCTGCTGATCCCACTGACAAATTGCTTTGCTTGTATGACACGAACACAGTTTATCTCCAAAGTGGCTCCCTTATTTGCTGTGACACAGAGAAGGTTCAGTGGCCATGACTTTTCCTTGGGATGGGTCTTGGAGAACCTCAAGCCCAGCGCTCTGCAGGAAAGGCCTGGGCAGGCCGCCACGGAGGAAATGCAGACTGGTGGGCTGAGTCTGATGGGATGGCTCTCTAACTGGCATGCAGGCAGTCCAGAGGCTGGATTCAGCCCGCAGATGTGTTTCATCTGGCCCTACAGTATTTTTTAAAAATTTCATGCCTCCGGTTTGCCACCACTTTACGATTCCATCTTCTTGTACCCAGCCTGCACTGAACATTCATATTACCTTCCTGGTCTGTATGTATCTGAACTTTAGACCCTGATCTACAATAACGTAAGTATAAACCACTTAGAAGTTTTATCCTGCCTACAACGTTTCAGTCTCTGTACCGTGATTCACTGTCCTAAACTTTGGTGATTCACTGTCCTCTAAAATTTATGTGGTCAAGTATCCGTATTCCAGCTTCCATAACTACTAAAGTATTCCATCTTAATGAAGGACAGGTGGTGAGAAGCTGTGACACAGAATATATGTGCATCATAGAATATATTCTTCAGGATCCCTCCTGTTCATGTTTGTTCATTAAGAAAATTTCTTAATATATGAATCCTAGAGGGCAGAGTGGCAGATAGTAAACTCTTCGCTTTGCTCCAAAAGTCACTTTAACCATAAGGTTAGCTTGAGCTCCACAAAATCAGATTGACACTCCTGGAAGCACCTGGCTTTCCTTCTCAAACGGGGCTCCGTACTCCTCATTAGCAGATGATGTGGTGAGGGGAGCAATAACTGCTGAGAATGCACAGGCATTTACCAGTAGCTCCTTACTGGGTCAGAGTAATTTGGACGATACCATGCTTCACTACTATATGACACAAATAACGATTCCAAAAACCAGACCACAGAAGCGCAGCCTGGGCAACCCAGCAGTCAGAGCTTCAAACAATGGGATCAACACAATAAAGCATATCCCCCAGGATCACAAGTGTCTCCAGGGAATCTCTGCAAACTCCTCAGTAGAACAATGGTGGTCAACCCGAGGAAGCAAATTCAGCTCTAGAGACCCTGGAGTGCGGGGTGGGGATGCAGAGTTGATCCTTCCAGCCTCTGGCCTCCCGAAGGAAAGCTGCGGATGCTCTTGCCCTGTCCTGCCACACTTCCTTCCCGTTGTCAACAGACAGCCCATGGTTGGCAGTCTCTCCCCACCTCCCCACCACGGGTAAGGTGCCAGCACACAGAGATCATTTTCACAGGACCCAAGCTCTCATATATTCGAGTCCACGTACTACTTTCCTTGCACACACATTTCCTCCTCCCTGTTGTTTTCCATCATTTCTCTTCCCCCACCCACTTTTCCAGTTTGAAGCCACCGCTGCCCACACTGCGATCTCTGGAGTGAGGCCAGGCATGGCAGCCCAGATCCCCGAGGCAACATGGGATTGTGCAACAGTCACCTCCTCCCAGGGTCCAGGAGATACAGGTGACTGGCAGGGCGGTCGGGCAAGCCCACGGGCAGGTCGGACGGATGTACAACTAGAGGCACAAGAGCTTCTGCACTGTGGGAAAGTGGCAGAAGCTCTGGCTGGTCACACAAATGGACGCACAGCGGTTTAGACAAAAGAAATGGCCTGGGGAAAACTGGTGGGTGGAAAAGGCTGGAGAGGGGGTTAGAATATGAAAGGAACTGAGTCCCAGGGAGCTTCTGCCAATTTCTCTCCAGAAAAGACACTAAATTGAAGCCGAAGGATGGTTTCTGGCAGTAGGCACGTATCCGAATAGTTCCCCGGCTCACCTGTTGGACTAAAAGTGGCGGGGGGGGGGGGGGGGGGACAGGGAGCGATCACAGCGATAAATACGTTGTCTACACTTAAAAAAAAAAAAAACTGAAATCCCCAAACAAACCCAAACCCACTGCAGATAAAAACAACCCGCAATAGGCTGTTTAAAAATTATGCTTTTAAATATACTGATCTAAAAAAATCTGAAGAACAGGCTGTTCTGCAGAACAGCTCGAGTTTCTGCTTGTGCTTTCATTTTAGAAAACAAATGCTCAGAGACTCCACAGTGGGAGGAGCTTCATCACACAGGGATTCAAACTCACAGAAAATGGCCACCGGGTTTAGAAGCCTGAACACAACAAACAGGACACTCGACGGACCTTCTGGGAATACACGGCGCTTACCTTTCGCGGCACTAACCATCTAGAGACACATAGAACCTTTTTCTCCAACCAGTAACGTAAATCATGGCCTCCAAAGGATTTGTTTGCTGAACGCCACAATGACTAATCACCCGACTTTTTTTTTTTTTTTATCTTCCCTAAGCAAGGGAACCTCCTGGGGCGAAGAAATAGGTCATTTTTTAATGTAAGGTAGCGACTAGGCTCCGAGGTAAGACTCCCATTTAAACTTCATTTAAAAAAAAAAAAAAAAAAAAAAAGCCCTCAAAAAGTATTTCCTAAAATAGAGAAGCACCAAATCACCTTATCAGAAACTCGTGACAATAAATAGAAAAGAAAGTCTTAAAATAGATGATTCAAATGTGGCAAAAAGTTCTTGAGTGATTTCCTGAAAATGTCAAAACCAAAACCAAGTATTAAGAGTGTTAAATATACAGCAAAATAGGGCAAGAGGCCAACCCTGCCGTGTACGTTCGTTTAGGAAAACATGTGTTTCCCAGGTAATCAACCCGTGCTTCTGTGCACAAAGTCAAATCATAGGGGGTAGTGGCTAAAGAAACTCCAGAATTGCTAGACCTGGACAGGAAAAAATTTAAAGGTCTGGTTCTTTTTTTTTGTTTGTTTGTTTTTAACCCTATTTAGCCCAGCACTTGGGGTAGGCTACATTCTCTAACGTCTGAGTAAAACCCCATTCGAGGCCTCATGTCCATGCCACTCACTGCTTTTTCCATCTATCCTGGTGCCTTCTGCTTCCTCAGGGTGGTCCTCCCATTAAAGCAAAGATGGAACACCACAGGAGGTAGGGTTCAGCAGCAGGCACCCAGGAAGCAGGTATGACTTTGGCTACTGTGAGATAGTCAACTGCTTCCACACACGAGCATAAATACAGCGCGGAGACCTTGAGAAGCCTCGCTCTTTGAGCTCACGTCAGGGACTACAAGACCAGAATAAGTAGGTGTAAGCAGGGACAGACCAGAATATTGATTTTTTTTTTTTTTTTAGATTTTATTTATTTATTTAAGTGACAGAGAGAGCACGCGTGGGCAAGAGTGAGCAGGGGGAGGGGTAGAAGGAGAGGGAGAGAGTCCCGAGCAGACTCCCAACCCAGGGCTCAATCCTACCACCTTGAGACCATGACCTGAACCAAATCAAGAGTGGATGCCCCAATCGACTGAGCTATCCAGGTGCCCCACTGAGTAGATTTTTTTAAAGAGGAAATCCTCACTTTGTTCTAGAAGTGAATAAACCTTCTATCAGAGCTAATCAGAAGTCTTTATGTCTACATGAAAATGCATGCAGGTTTAGGGAGACTGTGATTCCAAATGTGGGTCCCCCTGGCCTGGCAAGATAATATATCCGGCTTTGTTTTTACTGAATTTGTGGTCTTATTATCTAATTGTGATCAACTCTACAAATAATCAGAAGTTGTTCTAACACACGAACAGGAAAAATAACACAAACAATATGGGGCCTAGAAACAATATCCAACTCACAAAGCAGGAAGGAAGGGACAGCTCATATCTATCTCACCTTGCACAAAGCCTGCATTCATGGATTGCTGAAATAACCCCAAGGATGTTCCTCTAGGATTTAAATAGCCACTAGTTTTCTCATGAAAATGCAGCAGGGGATGAACGCATGTATAAAAATGGCCAGCAAAACAGGCCAGCATAACACACGCATACCAGTGGCCAGTGCAAGCTGGGTTGTCTTCTTCATATTCCTTCAGAAAATACTTAATTCCTCTCAAAATTAAATTATTTTATAGCTTAGTAATTTGCATTGAAATAAAAGAGAAAAAAGCACTTTCAAAAATAGGAATCCACCTTCTGCTTCTCCCAGTTTAAAAAGAAATTTTCTTGACTACTTTAATTGACAAGAATCCCAGTGGTCAACAGGATGGTAGTTTTGCATCATGGTGTCCAACTGGGTACTTGAAGCCCAGCAGGCATTATGGTCCACTCTCTCTAATGGAACAGCTTCAGCCTCTCTTTAAGCTTTGCTTTCTGACTGCCATCTGCTTTCCTGATCACCTGCCTTAAGAGAGGACCCCCCTCCTTCTGCAGAGAGTGAACTGGACTAAGCACTGGACACTGGGTTCTCTTCCCAGTTTGCTACTACCTGTGTGATCCTGAGTAAATCCCATGATGTCCCTGGGCTCCTATATTCTTATCTAAAATGTGAAGAGATGGGGCTAGTTTATTTCTAAGGTTCTTTCTGGCCACATAATTTGACAACCATAATTCCCTACCTCCCACTTGATTATCTTCTGATTGATTCCCAGCCAGTCTCCATCTGTTGGTAAGCATCCTAATTTTCCCAAAGCAAGCAATCTCCCATCCTTAAATTCACACACTTTCCTCAAAAGTGTAAGGTAAAAGCAGAACCCAGAATCTGACTGGTATTAGTCATTCTATGAGGAGAGTCA